>NC_091981.1:212146889-212454264 GCF_044704955.1 Pristiophorus japonicus | reverse complement strand
GGAAAAAGCAGACCTGGAAAATTACTTTAAATAGTGACTAGGGGCTCAAAATTGGCCAGGAGTTGCTCTGTTTTTTTTTGGAGCAACTTGATTTTTCTGGAGTACCTTAAAAATCCCCATTTTGCACATTCAATTTGCACCAGTGTAAGTGAGTTAGTTAGGATTTTTTTAGTTTAGTTTAGTTTTTTTTCAAAAGGGGGCGTTACCAGTCACCTACGCCCGTTTTGGCCATTTAGGCCACTTTGGACAGCTAATAGTTACTCCAAACTAACTTAGACCAGTGTATGTGGCCACTTGTGGCCGCACAGAAAACCCTTACGGAGAGTTAAGAAATCAATGCAGGTAGGTGCATCAGAGGCGAGCAGAAATTAATGACTTGACTAAAGAAAGTAAATAGGATCAAACAGCTATACAGGACATCATATGACAAACTTCGCAAAGTTAATTTACTATACAATAGAAGCATTCATGGAAGCTTAAACTACAAAAATAAAAAAAGTAAAGAGACAAAATATATTTACATATTTTTTTCAAAATATCCAAATAAAAAATAGAACTACCTCCTGCTCGGAATTCTTATCTTCTTATGTAGGAAAGTATCATCAACAGGGTGAAGGAAAGTCTTGAGTAAGCTCATTAAAATTATTGGCTACACAGTTATCACCCCGCCTCCCCCCCGTCACAAATCAAAACTCTCCTCCCTCTCCCAGATCAAAACTCTCCTCCCCCTCCCCCCCATCAAAACTCTCAGCCCCCCCCCAACAAAACTCTCCCACCCCCCCGGATAAAAACTCTCCCCCCACCCCACCCCCAGCTGGATCAAAACTCTCCTCCCCCCCCCAGATCAAAACTCTCCTTCCCCCCCCATCGAAACTCTCACCCCCCCCCCCAACAAAACTCTCCCCCCCCGGATCAAAACTCTCCCCCCCACCCCTCCAGGATCAAAACACTCCTCCCCCTCACCCCCTATCGAAACTCTCACCCTCGCCAACAAAACTCTCCCCCCCGAATCAAAACTCTTCTCCCCCTCAATCAAACTCTCCTTCCCTCCCCCGGATCAAAACTCTCCCTGCACCAACCTGTTTATTGTAGCCTTAGCCCGGGAAGGCAGCGGGCCGGCGTGTGCCGGGATAGGGGCGAGACACTTCGGGTCTCACACTGCAGCACGCACACAGAGGTTGGGGGCAGTAGCTTCTGCGTATGCGCGCACGCTCCAATGCGCATGTGCAGAGCTGCCGGCACTGTTTCTGGCGCAGGGCCCTAGCTCCGCCCCCCCAATCGACTGGCCACTCCGCGCCAAGCCCCAGGAGAGGCAACACAGCTGCCAGAATCGGGGGAGATATTTTAGACGCCGTTTTCAGCCCACAAAGTCAGCGCATCTCTGGTGAGTGCGCCGAAAAAAGGGGTGGACCAAATTTGAACCCTATAAGACAAGGGAACATAAGTTCAAACTAATGAAGGACAAATTGAGAATTGACATCCGGATTTTTTCTTCACACAAAAAGTGATCAATATATGAAATGGACTTCCAGACAGAATAATTGAGGCAAAAATCCTGAAATGATTTAAGAAACAATTGGATACCAATATACTGTTGATTTTTTCTGGATGGTTGAACTAAGATAAACAGAATGGCCAGGCTCATCCATATTTATCTTCTAATCTTGTGATTGTGCACAAACATCCTAAAGGAAACTTGCAAAACTCTAACAGTATCATTTATGACTTTTGCAGTCTCACTCACTTGTGAAATAAACATTGTGTTAAATAATTTCATATGTAGGCAGAATATATATTGCTCCAAATATATATTTATATGTAAGAAAACTATAAGAACTGACCTAATGAAAGAATTTACCTGAGCAATAGTACGATCTGGGCACCAACTACGAATAAGTAGTAGTTTACGGAAAGTGTCCAATGTACTATCATATCCATCAGGGAGGGGAGCCTCTTCTGGAGCTTCTTCGTCAAACCACACCTTCCAAGACTTATCATTTTTTGCCACTTGCACTAGTAGCTGATTGAATGGGTGCGAATGAGAGAGCTGCACCAGATTTAGCCAGGTCATGTCAATGATCCATTTCTTTGGTTTAGGCTCTACAGAGTTGAGGTCTAAGGAGGCACCACCTGCACAAATAAATAATGTATATTTGATTATTATTGATAAACTGAGTAATATCAACTAATACAAAGTTTCATTGCTAGTAATTTTCAAACTTAATGTAACATAAAAATAACTTATGAAAATATATATAATTTAATTATCCTCCCCTTCACTATGAAGCAGCTATTAGCACCTGCCAAAAATCAGGATCCTTAGAGTTAATTTTGTATGTCCGGTTTTCAGATTAAACGTATTTATGTAGGAACATAATAAAATATGCTCTATGTCTCTCTATGTCTCTCTTTTGCTGCTATGTGTATCCCTCAAGAGTAATTTGCATTTGTCCTGGTATTCTCAATTTTTGCGATTTGAATAGAAAGTTAGTGATGATTTTTGGAAGAATCATGACAGCATTTGGGGAAAGACAAAGCACCCCAAGAGCAAAACTGGATTTCAAAAATGTACCTGATCCAGTTAGGATCAGCCGCTTTTAGTTTTCCTAGCTTAAAATTGTAAATATTTGCTTTTTGGGGTCTGAGACATTGAGCACAAACAACTTTATGATAACCTGCTTATTCTTCTATTAAGAGCTTAGTTTGCAAAATGGGGTTATTTCCAGAAAGATCATTGATAGTAGTGCAAAAATTAAACAAACAAATGGTTACACATACAATGTCACTATTATCAAACATAGTATTTTACCACTTAGAACATAAGAACATAAGAATTAGGAGCTAGAGTAAGCCATATGACCCATGGAGCAGGCCATATAGCCCCTAGAGCTTGCTCTGCCATTCAATAAGATCATGGCTGATCTCCAATCTCAATTTCACTTTCCTGCCCAATCTCCATAACCCTGGATTCGCCTATAATCCAAAAATCTATCTATCTCAGCCTTGAATATACTCAACGATTCAACATCCACAGCCATTTTCGGGCCACATATCCACGGCATAACTAAAACTGCCTTTTTCCACCTCTGGCCCGCCTCCACCCCTGCCTCAGCTCTTCTGCTGCTGAACCCTCATTCATGCTTTTGTTACCTCTAGACTTGGCTACTCCAACTCACTCCTGGCTGGCCTCCCACATTCTACACTACGTAAACTTGAGGTCATTCAAAACTCAAAGCCTGTGTCCTAACTTGCACCAAGTCACTATCAACCATCACACCTGTGCTTTCTGACTTCCATTGGCTCCCGGTTAAACAATGCCTCAATTTCAAAATTCTCATCCTTGTTTATAAATCACTCCCTGGCCTTGCTCTTCCCTATCTCTCTAATCTTTTTCAGCCTCACAACCCCACAAGATGTCTGCGCTCCACAAATTTTGCCCTCTTGAACATTCCTCAATATAATTGCTCAACCATCGGTGGCCATGCCTTCAGCTATGTGGGCCCTAAGCTCTGGAACTCCCTCCTTAAACCTCTCCGCTTCTCTAGCTCTCTTTCCTCCTTTAAGACGCTCCTTAAAACCTACCTCTTTAACCAAGCTTTTGGTCATCTGTCATAATTTCTTCTTTTGTGGCTCGGTGTCAAAATGTATCTGTTTTGTCTTTTAACACTACTATGAAGCGCCTTGGGACGTTTTACTACATTAAAGGAGCTATATAAATAAAAGCTGTTGTTGTTGTAGTAGTGAATTCCAAAGATTCACAACCCTCTGAGTGAAGAAATCCCCCCTCATCTCAGTCTTAAATGGCCGACCCCTTATCCTGAGACTATGCTCCCTAGTTCTAGACTCTGCAGCCAGGAGAAAATACACTCAGCAAACGCCCTGTCAATCCCCCTCCGAATCTCATATGCTTCAATGTGATTACCTCTCATTCTTCTAAACTCCAATGAGTATAGGCACAATCTACTCAATCTCTCCTCATAGGACCACACTCTCATCCCAGAAATAATCTATGGAATCTTCGCTGCACCGCTTCTAAGGCAGGTATATCCTTCCTCAGATAGAAGACCAAAAGGAAAGGAAAAGGAGCTGGGGTAGCATTGCTGGTTAAAGAGGAAATTAACGCAATAGTAAGGAAGGACATTAGCTTGGATGATGTGGAATCTATATGGGTGGAGCTGTGGAATACCAAACGGCAGAAAGCGCTAGTGGGAGTTGTGTACAGACCACCAAACAGTAGTAGTGAGCTGGGGACAGCATCAAACAAGAAATAAAGGTACAGCAGTTATCATGGCGACTTTAATCTACATATAGATTGGGCTAACCAAACTGGTAGCAATACGGTGGAGGAGGATTTCCTGGAGTATATTAGGGTTGGTTTTCTCGACCAATATGTCGAGGAACCAAGTAGAGGGCTGGCCATCCTAGACTGGGTGATGTGTAATGAGAAAGGACTAATTATAAATCTTGTTGTGCGAGGCCCCTTGGGGAAGAGTGACCATAATATGGTAGAATTCTTTATTAAGATGGAGAGTGACACAGTTAATTCAGAGACGAGGGTCCTGAACTTAAGGAGAGGTAACTTCGATGGTATGAGACGTGAATTGGCTAGAATAGACTGGCGAGTGATACTTAAAGGGATGACGGCGGATAGGTAATGGCAAACATTTAAAGATCACATGGATGAACTTCAACAATTGTATATCCCTGTCTGGAGTAAAAACAAAACGGGGAAGGTGGCTCAACCGTGGCTAACAAGGGAAATTAAGGATAGTGTTAAACCCAAGGAAGAGGCATCTAAATTGGCCAGAAAAAGCAGCAAACTTGAGGACTGGGAGAAATTTAGAATTCAGCAACGGGTTTAATTAGGAGGGGGGAAATAGAGTATGAGAGGAAGCTTGCCGGGAACATGAAAACTGACTGCAAAAGCTTCTATAGATATGTGAAGAGAAAATGATTAGCGAAGACAAACGTGGGTCCATTGCAGTCAGATTCAGGTGAATTTATAATGGGGAACAAATAAATGGCAGATCAGTTGAACAAATACTTTGGTTCTGTCTTCACGAAGGAAGACACAAATAACCTTCCGGAAATACTAGGGGATCGAGGGTCTAGTGAGAAGGAGGAACTGAAGGAAATCCTTATTAGGCATGAAACTGTGTTGGGGAAATTGATGGGATTGAAGGCCGATAAATCCCTAGGGCCTGATAGTCTGAATCGCAGAGTACTTAAGGAAGTGGCCCTAGAAATAGTGGATGCATTGGTGATCATTTTCCAACAGTATATCAACTCAGGATCAGTTGGACTGGAGGGTAGCTAATGTAACAGCACTTTTTAAAAAAGGAGGGAGAGAGAAAATGGGTAATTATAGACCGGTTAGCCTGACATCAGCAGTGGGGAAAGTGTTGGAATCAATTATTAAAGATGAAATAGCAGCGCATTTGGAAAGCAGTGACAGGATCGGTGCAAGTCAGCATGGATTTATGAAAGGGAAATCATGCTTGACAAATCTTCTCAAATTTTTTGAGGATGTAACTTGTAGAGTGGACAAGGGAGAACCAGTGGATGTGGTGTATTTGGACTTTCAAAAGGCTTTTGACAAGGTCCCACACAAGAGATTAGTGTGTAAAATTAAAGCACATGGTATTGGGGGTAATGTACTGACGTGGATAGAGAACTGGTTGGCAGGCAGGAAGCAGAGAGTCGGGATAAACGGGTCCTTTTTAGAATGGCAGGCAGTGACTAGTGGGGTGCCGCAGGGCTCAGTGCTGGGACCCCAGCTATTTACAATAAACATTAATGATTTAGATGAAGGAATTGAGTGTAATATCTCCAAGTTTGCAGATGACACTAAGCTGGGTGGCGATGCGGGTTGTGAGGAGGATGCTAAGAGGCTGCAGGTTGACTTGGACAGGTTAGGTGAGTGGGCAAATGCATGGAAGATGCAGTATAATGTGGATAAATGTGAGGTTATCCACTTTGGTGGCAAAAAAACGAAGGCAGAATATTATCTGAATGGCGGCAGATTAGGAAAAGGGGAGGTGCAACGAGACCTGGGTGTCATGGTACATCAGTCATTGAAAGTTGGCATGCTGGTACAGCAGGCGGCGAAGAAGGCAAATGGTGTGTTGGCCTTCATAGCTAGGGGATTTGAGTATAGGAGCAGGGAGGCCTTACTGCAGTTGTACAGGGCCTTGGTGAGGCTTCACCTGGAATATTGTGTACAGTTTTGGTCTCCTAATCTGAGGAAGGACGTTCTTGCTATTGAGGGAGTGCAATGAAGATTCACCAGACTGATTCCCGGGATGGCAGGACTGACATATGAGGAGAAACTGGATCAACTGGGCCTGTATTCACTGGGATTTAGAAGGATGAGAGCAGATCTCATAGAAACATATAAAATTCTGACAGGACTGGACAGGCTAGATGCAGGAAGAATCTTTCCGATGTTGGGGAAGTCCAGAACCAAGGGACACAGTCTAAGGATAAGGGGTAAGCCATTTAGGGCTGAGATGACGTGAAACTTCTTCACTCAGAGAGTTGTTAACCTGTGGAATTCCCTACCGCAGAGAGTTGTTGATGCCAGTTCATTGGATATATTCAAGAGGGAGTTAGATATGGCCCTTATGGCTAAAGGGATCAAGGGGTATGGAGAGAAAGCAGGAAAGGGTTACTGAGGTAATTGATCAGCCATGATCTTATTGAATTGTGGTGCAGGCTCGAAGGGCCGAATGGCCTACTCCTGCACCTATTTCCTATGTTTTCTATGTTTTCAAAACTATGCAAAGTACTCCAGGTGTGGTCTCACCAAAGCCCTGTACAATTGTAACAAGACTTCCTTACTTTTGTACTCCAGCCCCCTTGCAATAAAGGCCAATATGTCTTTTGCCTTCTTAATTGCTTGCTGTACCTGCATGCTAACTCTCTGTGTTTCCTGTATGAGGACATCTAAATCTCTCTGAACACCAACATTTAATAGTTTCTCACCATTTAAAAAAAATCTGTTTTTCTATTCTTCCTACCAAAGTGAATAACCTCACATTTCCCCACATTGTACTCCATCTACCACCTTACTACCCACTCACCTAGCCTGCCTATATCCTTTTGCAGGCTCTTTGTGTCCTCCTCACAGCTTACTTTCCCATCTAGCTTTGTATCATCAGCAAACTTGGATACATTACACTTGGCTCCTTCATCTAAGTCATTAATATAGATTGTAAATAGTTGCGGCCCAGGCACTAATCCTTGCGGCACCCCACTAGTTACAGCCTGCCAGACTGAAAATGACCCGTTTATGCTTACTCTTTGTTTTCTGTACGTTTACCAATCCTTTATCGATGCTAATGTATTACCCCCAATCCATGAGCCCTTATCTTGCATAAGATGTGTCCGCTGTGGCTCAGTGGGTAGCACTCTCGCCTCTGAGTCAGAAGGTTGTGGGTTCAAGTCTCACTCCAGAGACGAGCACAAAAAAAATCTAGGCTGATACTCCAGTGCAGTGCTGAGGGAGCACTGCACTGTCAGGAGTACCATCTTTCAGATGAGATGTTAAACCGAGACCCTGTCTGCTCTCTCAAGTGGATGCAAAAGATCCCCTGGCACTATTTCCTGGCCAATATTTATCACTCAATCAACATAACAAAAAAAGAGATTATCTGGTCATTATCACATTGCTGTTTGTGGGAGCTTGCTTATGCGCAAATTGGCTGCTGCATTTCCTACATTACAACAGTGACTACACTCTAAAAATACTTCATTGGCTGTAAAGTGCTTTGAGACATCTGGTGGTCATGCTATATACATCCAAGTCTTTCTATTTTCTTTATAGCACCCTTTTATGTGGCACCTTAGCAAATGCCTTTTGGAAATCCAAATATACTACATCTACTGGTTCTTCTTTATCTACCCTACTAGTTACATCCTCAAAAAACTCTAAATTTGTCAAACATGATTTCCCTTTCACAAAACCATGTTGACTCTGCCTAATCATATTATAATTTTCTAACTGCCCTGTTACCACTTGCTTAATAATGAATTCCAGCTTTTTTCCGATGACTGATGGTCAGGCTAACTGGCCTGTAGTTCCCCGTTTTTTCTCTCCCTCCTTTCTTGAATAGCGGGGTTACATTTGCTCCCTTCCAATCCGCTGGGACCATTCTAGAATCTAGGGAATTTTGGAAGATCACAACCAATGCATCCACTATCTATCTAGCCACACCTTTTAGAATCCAAGAGCAAGTTTTTATTTTCCTAACAAAAATTGCTCTCATCCGTTTTGCCCCATTGAAGTTTACATTCATTTTTGCACATAATGGTAAAGGGTCCTATAAATACATTTTGTAATGTAACCTGGAAATCATAGTACAACATTTTATTTTCAAAGGAAGTCATATCTGGTAGTTGCCAGCTGCAGGCCCTTCCAGATTTATAAACAGTGTGAGCACATCTTCCAGTCTAATTTACTTCACACATCATTCATGTCGCCACCTAATTATACTGCAATTTTACTCATGAAATTATCAACTATTGCATGATTCATGCAGTAATGTAATGTTGTCACTCAAAGGCATTGCTGTGAAATAAAGAATCCTATAAGCAGCAAATAAAAGTTTCAAGCCTGCCAGCATGCATTTGCTTACAATGACAGTTTCATACTGGCCTCAGGCTCTAATTCTATGCAAGCAATTCTTTCCAGGTTGGGCTCAATGCTGGCCATGTGCACTGGCACTGGCAGTTAAGTGTGGCAAAGCAATTCTGCACAGGCATGCGTGTTGCATCTGTGGATTAGCAATGTGACTGTAACAGCAATAATATTTAAGTAAAGCTGCATTCAAAATCTTAAAAACAAATTACATTAATTCAGCTAAAGCTTTATTATAATTACATCTGTAACCTCCCCAGCCTCTTTCACTGTGAGGTGATGGTGAAAAACAGAACTAAAATGTTATTTGTCTTCTTAAAGACCAAAGGGAGCTGTTCAGTTGATCTTTTTGTGGAAACTGGAAATTGCCCTCCGTCCCGTTTGGGGCGGATAATTCGAATTAAATGCAGAATTACTGCCAGAATAGATGGGGCGGAGAATGGATCAAAATTCGGTCCTTTGGTTGTAAAAAATGAACAGGGCGGAGTTGGGGGAGATAGAGGGGCGGAAGAGAGTCAGATGCAAGGCAGAAGGTGAGCAGCGTCATCGCAATGCTGATGATGTCAGCGCAACTCAGAAGTGTCGTGTTGCACTGACACGTAGCAACATTCCTCCCCTTCAGTTAAAGGGGAGGGACGCAGCGAGGCCTAGTGAGGCCTCCGTGGTGCCCACTGGGCCACCAGGGAAGGGTTTGGTGGCCCGGTGGCCCGGTACCCGAGAGGGGTTGCCTGTCTGCATGTTGGCCGCCTGGCCGAACCCGCAGCCGCCATTGTCAGCCGATTGCAGTCTACCGACAATTAAATGTAAGTGCCGGCCGTGCACTCTCCTCTTTAAGGGCAGCCGCACCACTGAACCACCAGCAGCTTCCCGCCCTTGTGAAGCTCCCGTGGGGCAATTTCCCCCGTGGGGTGGAAAAAGGGTAAGGAGTTGATGAGTGGCCGACAATGGGTCAGAGCGCTGGGTGGGGCAGAAAGTCAGGGGCACGGTGAAAACCCGTTTCCGCCGCCCCTGGCCCAGGGGCAATTGCGGATGGCTCTGCCTGCCCCCGGTCGGGAAGACCTTACCGCCCTGTTACTGCCTCTTAGAGGCATTAGCGGGCCTTAAAAAAATTGGCAATTTCGGCCCTTAAATGTCAATTCAACAAAGAGACAGAATTGACAGTGGTAGGACCTTTAAATTTGGTTGTATTTGGGAGCTCATTGCAAAATGCTTTAAAATTAGCAAGTTGAAATTTTTTAATTAAAGTGTTAGCTGTTTACCACATTCCACAAAAAGATCAACTGAACAACTTCTTTCGGTCTTTAAGGAGACAAATAATATTTTAGTTCTGTTCTTCTCCACCACCTCACAGTGAAAGAGGCTCAGGAGGTTCCGGATGTAATTACATCTACAATTTTACCATGTCTGGTAGAATATAAAACCATTACAAGACTATCTTATTTGTAACTAAGATTATGAGCTGGGACTGTGTTAGGTATTCTATAGTGGATATAAAAAGATAGCACCATGAAACCACTCCTAAAATGGTGTATAATAGTATAATACAGGTTTGCAAATCATATAACGACCTCCTTAAGCTAAGTATTAAAATTACTTGAAAGTTTTAATCAAAGAGAAATTCATAAAGAGAATTCATAATGCCACAGCCCTTATGTTGGCCATTTTACATTGATGTGAAAGTATGGGCTTTATATCTTTGTGGCAGTATAAAGTATAAACAGGCCATTACACATCACAGTCATAAAATATTCTAGCCAATAACCATAAGTGCAACAGAAGTAAAATGGTTCATCAGCTTACTCTAAATTGCTCCAAGTAGGGTATTAAAAAACAATCTATGGTTTTAATTTTGAATATGGCTTGTTAATGAGTGATTAATGGGATAGCGTATAGGACAAAGAGTTCAAGGTCATCTTAGCTCACTGGGGATATATTGCAGCAAATCTGTATGTTGTTAAAAATTACGTGGAGCAGATCATATACAGTAAATGGTATATTTAATCTTCACAGTCAGAGAACAGAATTAAAACACATCTTTATTATTTAGTCGAATCACTGATCAATGATGAATCAAGCTTCTGTATACAGAGGTTACAATGTACAAACACACTACATTGAGTGACTCTTCCCTACAAATCTGTAAACTGTAGGTTTTCCCATACTCTACACAATTCTTAATTACATCGGTTTGTCATCCTCCGTGAAGGTGAACTGGAGTATATTTTGTTGACGCCTTTCTTGTTTTACAATCTCAAAGGTAAAGTGCCTAATCCATGCAAATACATAATCTTCACCACACAGACTGCAGCCGTTCAAGGAGGTGGCCCACTATCACCTTCCAAAGGACAATTAGGGAAGGGCAATAACTGCCAGCCTTGTCAGCTACACCCACATCCCAAGAATGAATAAAAAAATCTTATTTTCATTTCATGCATATCCATCATGTCATGTTTTCACTCACTCAGGGATAAAACATCTCTGCAAAAAGATAAACTAATGCACCACTACCAACTAAAAGCACAATTAAAGGTAATGCCACATTTTCACAAATGTACACAATGTTTTTCCTCACTCCATTTTACTCAGCATGAATAATAACAGAAGCAAAAATATAACACAGGTCATGAGATATGAATCTCCTGAATCTAATATAGAGGGCTAACAGCATGCTAAACATTAAAATCACCAGGCTATAGAGAGAGCCAAGTGGTCTAATTGGGCTAACCAAACTGGTAGCGTAGCAATATGGTGGAGGAGGATTTCCTGGAGTGTTTTTTTAGACCAATATCTCGAGGAACCAATTAGAGAGCAGGCCATCTTAGACTGGATGTTGTGTAACGAGAGAGGATTAATTTGCAATCTTGTTGTGCGAGGCCCCTTGGGGAAGAGTGACCATAATATGGTAGAATTCTTCATTAAGATGGAGAGTGACACAGTTAATTCAGAGACTAGAGTTCTGAACTTAAGGAAAGGTAACTTCGATGGTATGAAACGCGAATTGGCTAGAATAGACTGGCGAGTGATACTTAAAGGGTTGACGGTGGATAGGCAATGGCAAGCATTTAAAGATCACATGGATGAACTTCAGCAATTGTACATCCCTGTCGGGATTTAAAAATAAAACGAGGAAGGTGGCTCAACCGTGGCTAACAAGGGAAATTAAGGATAGTGTTAAATCCAAGGAAGAGGCATATAAATTGGCCAGAAAAAGCAGCAAACCTGAGGACTGGGAGAAATTTAGAATTCAGCAGAGGACGACAAAGGAGGGGGAAAATAGAGTATGAGAGGAAGCTTGCCGGGAACATAAAAACTGACTGCAAAAGCTTCTGTAGATATGTGACGAGAAAAAGATTGGTGAAGACAAATGTAGGTCCCTTGCAGTCAGAATTAGGTGAATTTATAATGGGGAACAATGAAATGGCAGACCAATTGAACAAATACTTTGGTTCTGTCTTCACTAAGGAAGACACAAATAACCTTCCGGAAATACTAGGGGACCGAGGGTCTACCGAGAAGGAGGAACTGAAGGAAATCCTTACAAGTCAGGAAATTGTGTTAGGGAAATTAATGGGACTGAAGGCTGATAAATTGCCAGGGCCTGATAGTCTACATCCGAGAGTATTTAAGGAAGGGTCCTAGAAATAGTGGATGCATTGGTGGTCATTTTCCAACATTCTATAGACTCTGGATCAGTTCCTATGGATTGGAGGGTAGTCAATGTAACCCCACTTTTTAAAAAAGGAGGGAGAGAGGAAACAGGGATTTATAGATGGGTTAGTTTGACATCGGTAGTGGGGAAAATGTTGGAATCAATTATTAAAGATGAAATAGCAGCGCATTTGGAAAGCAGTGACAGGATCGGTCCAAGTCAGCATGGATTTATGAAAGGGAATTCATTGGATATATTCAAGAGGGAGTTAGATATGGTCCTTATGGCTAAGGGGATCAAGGGGTATGGAGAGAAAGCAGGAAAGGGGTACTGTGGGAATGATCAGCCATGATCTTGTTGAATGGCGGTGCAGGCTCGAAGGGCCGAATGGCCTACTCCTGCACCTATTTTCTATGTTTCTATGTTTCTATGTTTCTATGCTTGACAAATCTTCTAGAATCTTTTGAGGATGTAACTAGTAGAGTGGACATGGGAGAACCAATGGATGTGGTGTATTTGGACTTTCAAATGGCTTTTGACAAGGTCCCATACAAGAGATTAGTGTGCAAAATTAAAGCACATGGTATTGGGGGTAATGTATTGACATGGATAGAGAACTGGTTGGCAGACAGGAAGCAAAGAGTAGGAATAAACGGGTCCTTTTCAGAATGGCAGGCAGTGACTAGTGGGGTACTGCAAGATCCAGTGCTGGGACTCCAGCTATTTACAATATACATTAATGATTTAGACAAAGGAATTTAATGTAGTATCTCCAAGTTTGCAGATGACATTAAGCTGGATGGCAGTGTGAGCTGTGAGGAGGATGCTTAGAGGCTGCAGAGAGACTTGGACAGGCTAGGTGAATGGGCAAATGCATGGCAAATGCAGTATAATGTGGATAAATGTGAGGTTATCCACTTTGGGGGCAAAGACAGGAAGACAGAATATTATCTGAATGGTGACAGATTAGTAAAAGGGGAGGTGCAATGAGACCTGGGTGTCATGGTATATCAGTCATTGAAAGTTGGCATGCAGGTACAGCAGGCAGTGAAGAAGGCAAATGGCATGTTGGCCTTTATAGCAAGAGGATTTGAGTATAGGAGCAGGAAAGTCTTACTGCAGTTGTACAGGGCCTTGGTGAGGCCACATCTTGAATATTGTGTACAGTTTTGGTCTCCTAATCTGAGGAAGGACACTCTTGCTATTGAGAGAGTGCAGCGAAGGTTCACCAGACTGATTCCTGGGATGGCAGGATTGACATATGAAGAAAGACTGGATCGACTAGGCTAATATTCACTGGCATTTATAAGGGAGAGTGGGGGTCTCATAGAAACATATAAAATTCTGACAGGATGGACAGGTTAGATGCAGGAAGAATGTTCCCGATGTTGGGAAAGTCCTGAACCAGGGGTCACAGTCTAAGGATAAGGGGTAGGCCATTTAGGACCGAGATGAGGAGAAACTTCTTCACTCAGAGAATTGTGAATCTGTGGAATTCTCTACCACAGAAAGTTGTTGAGGCCAGTTCGTTAGATATATTCAAAAGGGAGTTAGATGTGGCCCTTACGGCTAAAGGGATCAAGGGGTATGGAGAGAAAGCAAGAATGGGGTACTAAAGTTGCAAAAATGATCAGGTATGATCAAATTGAATGGTGGTGCAGGCTCGAAGGGCCGAACGGCCTACTCCTGCACCTATGTTCTATGTCTCTATGTTTCTATGTCTAACAACCAATGGATCAGAGCAAAGCTCTGTAGCATTACCACATCTAGCTGAGAATGGTATTGGACCCTTCAAATCAGATGTTGGGATGTATTTAAAGATCAATATTGAGTTTAAACAGTGAGACAATCTTGCAGCTGAATTTGGATCTATGGTTCCAAAAGCTTTCCACCACTATTTTTTTCCTCGCCTCATGTTTGGGTTTGTAGTAGACTAATTCAGAGAGAGTTACTGCTATAATTAGTTAACAACACGATTATTGTTGCAACATGTGACTACCAGGATGGCAGAAGGTAAACTAGATACACAGGGAGGCACGCAGGAGAAGGCGGCGCCAGCTCCAACAGCTGGAGAGGCAGCGGGCAAGGGATGCAGCACACATTGCTGAGGAACATGCAGAAGGCCAAGGAGATGACGACAGAGCTGAACCCAGAGAGGTGCCCCAGGAAGGTCCTCAGGTATGCAGACTCCCCACACACCATAGTGGGCCAGGTGGACAGGAGGCAGCATGCACAGGAGGCAGATGCTTGCTAGCAGCAGGCTGCAGAGGATGAGGACCAACAAAAGCAGGAGGGAGAAAACAATGAGGCAGCTGTGAGAGGAAGACGTCTACATAGATGTGGTGGCAGAAGGCCCTACCGTCAAACGGTCTACAGACAGCAGTTCTCATACATGGACCTGACAGATGACCAGTGTCTCCGCAACCTGTGATTCCGCAAGGACATCGTGATCGAGCTGCGCAATCTCCTGCAGCCAGACCTGCAGCCTCAAACAAGGGTGAGGACAACTCTAACCGATGCATCAAAGGTCACCATCGCACTCAATTTCTATGCGACTGGATCTTTTCAAGCTACAACAGCAGACATCTCGAACATCTCCCAGTTTGCCATGCATAGTTCCATCCGTCAGGTGACAGATGCTCTGTATAAGAGGAGGAGGGACTACATATCCTTTCCTATGAGCAGGGAGAAGCAGTTGGAGCGACAGACCAGATTTGTGAGGTTTGCGGGTTTCCCCAGGGTTCAGAGCGCCATAGACTGCACCCACGTCACACTGAGGGAGCCGCAGAACAATCCTGAGATCTTCTGTAGCCGCAAGGGATTCCACTCCCTCAATGTCCAGCTGATGTGCGACCACAATCACAAAATCCTGGCAGTTGATGTCCGGTATCCTGGCAGCAGCCATGATGCTGTGTGCCAGGCATCTTTGCTGGGCCAAACCAAGATTGCAGCTGGCTCCTTGGAGACAAGGGCTACCCACTCTGCACTTGGCTGCTGACTCCTCTTCGCCAGCCCAGTACTGCTGCACAGCAATCGTACAATGACTGTCATTCAGCCACCAGGTGCATCAGTGAGCAGACCATTAGAATCCTTAAACAGAGGTTCCGATGCCTGGATCGCTCAGGAGGAGTGTTGCAGTACTCGCCTGAGCGGGTGTCCCTATTCGGGGTCGTCTGCTGCATGCTTCACAACCTGGCAGTCATGAGGACGAGACAGCAGTGCCACCCGAGGAGGAGGACCAAGAGGAGGAGGCAATGGAACCTCTGTTTAAGGATTCCGATGGACTGCTCACTGATGCACATGGTGGCTGAATGACAGTCATTGTACGATTGCTGTGCAGCAGTACTGGGCTGGTGAAGGGGAGTCAGCAGCCAAGTGCAGAGTGGGTAGCCCTTGTCTCCAAGGAGCCAGCTGCAATCTTGGTTTGGCCCAGCAAAGAAGCCTGGCACATCGGTCTGGCGCAGGATGAAAGCATCGTGGCTGCTGCCAGGATACCAGGCATCAACTGCCATGATTTTGTGGTTGTAGTCGTACACCAGCTGCATATCGAGGGAGTGGAATCCCTTGCGGTTACAGAAGATCTCAGGATTGTTCTGTGGAGCCCTCAATGTGACGTGGGTGCAGTCTATGGCGCTCTGAACCCTGGGGAAACCTGCAATCCTCACAAATCTAGTCTCCCATTCCAACTGCTTCTCTCTGCTCATAGGGAAGGATATGTAATCCCTCCTTTTCTTATACAGAGCATCTGTTACCTGACGGATGGAGCTATGCGTGGCGAACTGGCAGATGTTTGAGATGTCTGCTGTTGGAGCTTGAAAAGATCCAGTCGTATAGAAATTGTGTGTGACGGTGACCTTTGATGCGGCTGTTAGAGCTATCCTCAACCTTGTTTGAGGCTGCAGAAGATTGCACAGCGTCATCACAATGTCCTTGCAGAATCGCAGTCTCCGAGACACTGGTCACCCGTCAGGTCCATGTATGAGAACTGCTGTCTGGAGACCCTTTGACGATAGGGCCATCTGCCATCACGTCTATGTAGGTGTCTTCCTCTGATAGCTGCCTCATTGCCTTCTCCCTCCTGCTCTTGTTGGTCCCCACCCTCTGCAGCCTGCTGCTAGTAAGCATCTGCCTCCTGTCCATCTGGCCCACTATGTTGTGTGGGGGTGTCTGCATACCTGACCCTCCTCCTGACAGCAGGCTCTTCCTGAGGTCCTTCCTGGTGCACCTCTCTGGGTTCAGCTCTGTTGCTATCTCCATGGCCTTCTGCATGTTCCTCAGCAATGTGTGCTGCGTCCCTTGCCCGCTGCCTCTCCAGCCACTGGAGCCGACACCGCCTTCTCCTGCGTGCCTCCCTGCTGCGCACATTGTGCAGGAGGCGTTCTGCTGTCAGCACTGACCCCATTTAGTTCTCCCCCGCAAGCCCAGCCTCCTCAATCACGGCTCCCTCTTGTAGAGTATGAAGAGCCTGGGCCACTATAACTCAATCCCGCTGTCAACAAGGCAACTTGCAATGGTTGAGAAAGTCCGAAAAAATCTCCTGGACAAGAATGCTGTTAGACGAAACATGCCTTTAAATGCTCTGATGGTCGTGAGCAAACAGTGTGTACCGACCCAAGAACCTGTCATTGGCACCGACAGGCGGCCGGAAGACGGTTTGAACTGAATTTAGCTTCAAGGGCGGGTCCGAGGCAGTGCGCGATCTGATGACGTCGTTAACGACAAATCTACAGGAGCAGGGCAGAAATGGGTGGAGAGGGGCGGATATCCACACCGCCGGGAAAACCCTTCAGGGCAATGCCGCGAACGTCGGACAATCCGCCGCGACTTGGCGGCCATTCCGCACCAACCCATGGCCACCGTTTTCAGGCGGCCAGAGGCCTCATAGAAAGGGCCAATTTTGGCCCCCTTATGTCTATGTTTCTATAGATGAGGTCCTTACTGCTAGGGGGATCAAGGGGTATGGCGAGAAAGCAGGAATGGGGTACTGAAGTTGAATGTTCAGCCATGAACTCATTGAATGGCGGTGCAGGCTAGAAGGGCCGAGTGGCCTACTCCTGCACCTATTTTCTATGTTTCTATGTTTCTATGTCTACAATGCTGATAGGTGTAGAATTATCAAGGACAAATCAAAGATAAATGGGTCAATTTCCCTTTGGAAGATTACCAACTTTTCTTGCACTTGATGCCATTGTCCAGTCAAGATAAAATGAAATACCTTTAAACTGAATCCATCTGACCTGCAGCTCACAGTTAAGCAAACGTATTAGTAGCTCTTCATTCTATTTCTATATAATATTCAGCATATCTTCAGGGGCAGTGAGTAAAGTTAATACATTAATTTAACAGCTCATTTAATTCTTTTAGAGGTGGTATTTAAAACAGACGATTTCTTCAATTTGATCAGTGAATTAAGTTAATCCGTTAATTAAAATACCTCATTCTCCATATCCTTGCCAGATGAATGAGTATCATTGTACTGGAGCTCCGACAGACATAGAACATTTCACCAAGCACTTTCAGAAACATGTAAAACATCAGACAGTAAACTGCTGATTCATTAGTTCAAGACTTCCCCATGTATTGACCCATAAAGTCAATAATGTTCCAGTACTATTAATGGCAATATAATATTTTAGTTATTCATATTATTCATTAATGATGGCAAGATAGGTTTGGACCATATTAATTTCATATATTGGATTTTGTTGTCAATGCTTTCACTCTATTTGCCCTGACTGCCATGAGCCTCATGTAGCCAAAGCACTGATTCCCATTGACCTCCCAATCCATAAGAACTTAAGAACATAAGAAATAGGACCAGGAGTAGGCAATCTGGCCCCTCGAGCCTGCTCTGCCATTTAATAAGATCATGGCTGATCTGATTATAGACTCACCTCCACTTCCTTGCCCGTGTGTGCAGCCCAAGTGTAAAAGGCCAGCCATTTTGTATATTAGTCACTTTGGGCCTTAATAAAGCAGAGCCAAGGTCATACCTCTTGGAGTTAAACAGTGCTCAGTCTAACAGTTATTGCATACACAACATTTGGCGACGAGGCAACAAGAACCTTTGCTTGCAAAAATGAGCACAATTGGATTGTTGGAGTGATTCATGGAAGGAGAAGATTGGGCAAACTTTGTGAGCCATTTGAGCCAGTTCTTCGTGGCCAACAAAATGGTAGAGGTCGGCGACGCAGATTGGTGCCAGGTGGTGTTCCTCACAGTTTACGGTCCAAAATTTTATGGTCTGATAAAGAATCTACTCCTGCCTGTGAGTCCAACAGAGAAGACGTATGAAGAATTGTGTACACAAGTACAGGACCACCTTAAGCCAGATGAAGGCATTATCATCTCGAGATATAGATTTTACACACACGTTCGCTCAGAGGGCCAGAATGCGGCGGAATGCGTTGCCGACCTGAGACGTCTAGCGGGACCGTGTAAGTTCGGGCTGTGTTGGCAGACATGCTGTGGGACTTCTTTGTAATCGGCATCAACCACGAGGTGATCCTGTGTAAACTACTGGCGATGGAGACGTTGGACTTGAACAGGGCCATCATGATCGCTCAGTCATGCATGACGATGGATAGAAGTCTAAAGCAGATATCAGTGAAAAATCGAAACTCGGCAAGTACTGTAAATATGATTGATTCGGCGTTCGGCAGAGTGGCACATGGCAGGGTCTACCCGACTGCGTACGCGAAACCCGTGGCTGCCCAAAGTCTGCCAGCGGGAATGCATCCGATTTCTCTGTGTTGGCGTTGTGGGGGAAATCATCGGCACCAGCAGTGCCGATTTAAGGCATATAGTTGCAAAGGCTGTCTGAGAGTGGGGGCATCTCCAGTGTAAGTGTCCGCAGATGAGCAAGCATGCTGCGACACACCATGTGGAGGATGATGGTCAGACTAGCACGGATCCGGATATGCAATCCGAGATACCAGAGGAGGAAGTGTATGGACTGTACTCATTCCTAACTAAGAGCAAACCGATAATGATCAACGTGAAATTTAATGGGGTGCCGGTATAAATGGACTTGGACACGGGGCGAGTCAATCGATAATGAGCCAGAGGGCATTCATCAAGCTGTGGGATACTAAGGCTGTGAGGCCCAGGCTGAGTCCAGTCAATGCCAAGTTGCGCACGTACACCAAAAAACTCATAACGGTGATTGACGGTGCCACAATTAAAGTGTTGTATGACGGTGCAGTTCATGAGTTACCGCTATGGATTGTCCCAGGCAATGGCCCAATGCTGTTCGGCAGGAACTGGCTTGAAAAAATCAGATGTGATTGGAACGACATCAAGGCATTGTCGTCGGAGAAAGATACATGTGCCTAAGTACTGAGCACGTTCCTCTCGCAGTTCAAACCAGCATCGGCAACTTCACGGGAGCCAAGTTGCAGATCCATGTGGACTAGGATGCAAGACCCGTCCACCATAAAGCTCGGGCAGTTCCATATATCATTAGTGTGCGAAATTAAGGCACATGGGATTGGGGGTAATGTATTGACATGGATAGAGAACTGGCTGGCAGACAGGAAGCAAAGAGTGGGAATAAATGGGTTCTTTTCAGAATGGTAGGCAGTGACTAGTGGGGTACCACAAGGTTCAGTGCTGGGACTCCAGCTATTTACAATATATATTAATGATTTAGATGAAGGAATTGAATGTAATATCTCCAAGTTTGCAGATGACACTAAGCTGGGTGGCAGTGTGAGCTGTGAGGAGGATGCTAAGAGGCTGCAGCGTGACTTGGATAGATTAGGTGAGTGGGCAAATGCATGGTAGATGCAGTATAATGTGGATAATTGTGAGGTTATCCACTTTGGTGGCAAAAACAGGAAGGCAGATTATTATCTGAATGGTGACAGATTAGTAAAAGGGGAGGTGCAACGAGACCTGGGTGTCATGGTACATCAATCATTGAAAGTAGGCATGCAGGTACAGCAGGCAGTTAAGAAAGCATATGGCATGTTGGCCTTCAAAGCAAGAGGATTTGAGTATAGGAGCAGGGAGGTCTTACTGCAGTTGTACAGGGCCTTGGTGAAACCACACCTTGAGTATTGTGTACAGTTTTGGTGTCCTAATCTGAGAAGGACATTCTTGCTATTGAGGGAGCGCAGCGAAGGTTCACCAGACTGATTCCCGAGATGGCAGGACTGACATTTGAAGAAAGACTGGATCGACTAGGCTTATATTCACTGGAATTTAGAAGAATGAGAGGGGATCTCAAAGAAGCATATAAAATTCTGACGGGATTGGACAGGTTAGATGCAGGAAGAATGTTCGCGATGTTGGGGAAATCCAGAACCAGGGGTCACAGTCTAAGGAAAAGGAGTAAGCCATATAGGACCGAGATGAGGAGAAACTTTTTCACCCAGAGAATTATGAACCTGTGGAATTCTCTACCACAGAAAGTTGTTGAGTCCAGTTCGTTGGATATAATCAAAAGGGAGTTAAATGTGACCCTTATGGCTAAAGGGATCAGGGGTTATGGAGAGAAGGCAGGAGTGGGGTACTGAAGTTGCATGATCATATTGAATGGTGGTGCAGGATCGAAGGGCCAAATGGCCTGCTCCTGCACCTATTTTCTATGTTTCTATGTTTCTAAGAGGGAGGTCGAAATCGAACTGGACAGACTCCAGCGTGAAGGGATCATATCACCGGTTGAATTTAATGAATGGGCGCGCCCCATTGTTCCTGTGCTGAAAAGTGATGGCACAGTCAGGCTCTGTGGAGACTACAAGGCTACGATCAACAAGGTTTCGAAACAGGATCAGTTCCCGTTACCGAAGTCTGATGACTTGTTTGCAACGCTAGCCAGGGAGAAGTCGTTCACCAAACTGGACTTGACGGCCTACACGACACAGTAGCTGGTCGAGACGTCGAAGAGACTTACGTGCATTAACACGCATAAAGGACTGTTTATTTAACACAGGTGCCCTTTTGGAATTCGCTCGGCTGCAGCAATATTTCAGAGGAACATGGAGAGTCTACTGAAGTCCATTCCCAGAACCGTCGTGTTCCAAGGTGACACCCTGATCACAGGTCGTGACTCCGATAAACATCTGAACAACCTGGAAGTGGTTCTGCGTTGTCTGGACAAAGTGGGACGCAGACTAAAATGCTCGAAGTGTGTCTTCATGGCACCAGAGGTCGAATTCCTGGGGAGGAAAATTGCTGCTGACGGCATCAGGCCCACAGACGCGAAAACCAAGGCCATCAAGAATGCACCCAAACCGCAGAATGTGACAGAGCTGCATTCATTCCTGGGTTTACTCAACTACTTCGATAACTTTCTACCTAAATTGAGCACTTTATTAGAACCACTGTACATGCTGCTAAGAAAGTCACTAACAGCTTTGCTCTAACATGGTGCTAGTACATTATGACCCATGTAGACATTTAGTATTGGCCTGTGATGCTTTGACATATGGAATTGGTTGCGTACTCCAACAAGTTAATGAGTCGGGTAAACTTCAACCAGTCGCGTATGCTTCAAAAAGTTTGCTAAAGCGGAAAGAGCCTACAGCATGGTAGAGAAAGAAGCACTAGCTTCTGTGTATGGGGTTAAAAAAATGCATCAGTATATGTTTGGTCTTCGGTTTGAACTGGAAACAGATCACAAGCCGCTCATTTCACTGTTCTCTGAAAACAAAGGTATCAATACCAATGCTTCATCCCGCATCCAGAGGTGGGTGCTTATGATTATGTCATTCGCCATAGATCTGGCACCGATAATTGTGCCAATGCTTTGAGCCGTCTGCCGTTGCCCACACCGGAGGTGGAAATGCCTAAACCGGCGGACCTATTGTTAGTTATGGATGCTTTTGAGAGTGAAGGAACCCCTGTCACGGCTCAACAAGTTAAAACCTGGACCAGCCAGGACCCGATTTTATTGGTGATGAAGAGTTGCATCCTCAAAGGTGATTGGTCTGCCATACCCAAGCAAATGTGCGAGGAGACCAAACCTTACATTCATCGCAAAGACGAACTGTCGATTCAGTCGGATTGTATACTGTGGGGCAATCGTGTTGTTATGCCCAAATAAGGGAGAGAGAAATTTGTACGTGAGCTACATAGCACATGTCCTGGCATTGTAATGATGAAATCCATCGCCAGGTCTCATGAATGGTGGCCAGTGTGGTGTCCTTACACCTTACTATAGAATCACACGAGGCATGTACTTCAGGCAAAGTCACTACGTGACCTGAACCTTTATTCCCAGGACCAAGAAGTGCTGACCCTGCGTGGGACCTCCCTTTATATCATTTACCCGACTCATTAGCTTGTTGGAGTACGCAACCAATTCCATATGTCAAAGCACATGGGATTGGGGGTAGTGTGCTGACGTGGATTGAGAACTGGTTGTCAGACAGGAAGCAAAGAGTAGGAGTAAATGGGTACTTTTCAGAATGGCAGGCAGTGACTAGTGGGGTACCACAAGGTTCTATGCTGGGGCCCCAGCTGTTTACACTGTACATTAATGATTTAGATGAGGGGATTAAATGTAGTATCTCCAAATTTGCGGATGACACAAAGTTGGGTGGCAGTGTGAGCTGCGAGGAGGATGCTATGAGGCTGCAGAGTGACTTGGATAGGTTAGGTGAGTGGGCAAATGCATGGCAGATGAAGTATAATGTGGATAAATGTGAGGTTATTCACTTTGGTGGTAAAAACAGAGAGACAGACTATTATCTGAATGGTGACAGATTAGGAAAAGGGGAGGTGCAACGAGACCTGGGTGTCATGGTACATCAGTCATTGAAGGTTGGCATGCAGGTACAGCAGGCGGTTAAGAAAGCAAATGGCATGTTGGCCTTCATAGCGAGGGGATTTGAGTACAGGGGCAGGGAGGTGTTGCTACAGTTGGACAGGGCCTTGGTGAGGCCACACCTGGAGTATTGTGTACAGTTTTGGTCTCCTAACTTGAGGAAGGACATTCTTGCTATTGAGGGAGTGCAGCGAAGGTTCACCAGACTGATTCCCGGGATGGTGGGACTGACCTATCAAGAAAGACTGGATCAACTGGGCTTGTATTCACTGGAGTTCAGAAGAATGAGAGGGGACCTCATAGAAATGTTTAAAATTCTGATGAGTTTAGACAGGTTAGATGCAGGAAGAATGTTCCCAATGTTGGGGAAGTCCAGAACCAGGGGTCACAGTCTAAGGATAAGGGGTAAGCCATTTAGGACCGAGATGAGGAGAAACTTCTCCACCCAGAGAGTGGTGAACCTGTGGAATTCTCTACCACAGAAAGTTGTTGAGGCCAATTCACTAAATATATTCAAAAGGGAATTAGATGAAGTCCTTACTACTAGGGGGATCAAGGAGTGTGGCGAGAAAGCAGGAAAGGGGTACTGAAGTTGCATGTTCAGCCATGAACTCATTGAATGGCGGTGCAGGTTAGAAGGGCCGAATGGCGTACTCCTGCACCTATTTTCTATGTTTCTATGTTTCTATATACCTGGATGACCAGGTGAGGAGTGTCTCCCACAAGTTCAAGGTGTGCATTACTCAGATGTATACAGTGTACAGTGTTGTTACATAAAGGTTACAGTTATGTGAAGGTTACAAACATGACATCACCCCCCCCCAACTTCTTTGGGTCAACGATTGAGTCTTTCAGGTGGTTGATGCTCTCTCGTGGAGCGCCCTGGTGGTTGGGCCTTGGCATGTGTCTCTGTCGCCTGAGGTGATTCCGGCCTGTCCGGGCTGGCCGCAGGGACTGTGCATGCTGGTGAATGTCCTTGTTGCTCGTTCACTGGCAGTGGTGTGGGTGACATCTCATGATCTTCCTCAGGTTCCTCAGTGCCCATGCTGAACCTTTTCTTTACTTGGTCCAGATGTTTGCGGCATATCTGCCCATTGTTAAGTCTGACCACTATGACCCTATTCCCCTCTTTGCCAATTGCAGTACCCTCAAGCCACTTGGGTCCCAAAGCATGATTGAGATGGAATACAGGGTCATCGATTTCTATGCATCTCCCCACTCGATTTGGGACTGGCGCTTGCTTTCAACAATGTCTGACAGGGCTGGATGAATGAGGGACAGCCGCGTTTTAAGCGTGCGTTTCATGAGTAGTTCCGCGGGCGGGACTCCGTGAGCGAATGCGGCCGGGACCTATAGGCTAGCAGGAGGCGCGACAGGCGGTACTGAAGGGAGGGTCCTTGAATCCGGAGCATGCCCTGTTTTATGATTTGAACCGCACGTTCCGCCTGGCCATTGGAAGGCGACTTGAACGGTGCTGTCCTGACGTGTTTGATACCATTACCCGACATAAACTCCTGAAATTCATAGCTAGTGAAAAACGGGCCGTTGTCGCTAACCAGGATGTCCAGCAAGCCGTGGGTCGCAAAGACCGTACACAGACTCTCCATGGTGGTGGATGTCATGCACGAATTCAATATGATGCACTCGATCCATTTCGAGTATGCATCAACAAAAATCAAGAACATTTTTCCCATGAACGAGCCCGCGTAGTCTACGTGAATACGTGACCATGGCCTGGTGGGCCAGGGCCACGGGCTGAGTGGGGCCTCCCTGGGGGCATTTCCCAGCTGAGCACACGTCGTGCGCCTGCGAACCCAGTGTTCCAGGTCTGAGTCAATTCCCGGCCACCATACATGTGACCGGGCGATGGCCTTCATTAGCACGATGCCTGGGTGCTCGCTGTGGAGTTTCCTGATGAATGCTTCCCTTCCTTTCTGGGGCATGACTACCCGGCTGCCCCATAGCAGGCAGTCAGCTTGGATGGAGAGCTCGTCCATTCCGTCCTATGAAACGGCCTGACCTCCTCGGGGCACGCTCCGTGTGCGGGCACCCAATCCCCGGTCAGGACACATTTCTTTATCAGGGATATGAGGGGATCGCTGTTGGTCCAGATTTTGATCTGGTGGGCTGTGATGGGGGAGCCTGCGGTGTCGAAAGCCTCAATGGCCATGACCATCTCAGCGCTTTGCTCCAACGCCCCCTTGGTGATTGCTAGTGGGAGCCTGCTGAGCGCGTCAGCGCAATTTTCGATGCCTGGCCGGTGCCGTATGGTGTAGTCACCAGCAGTTCCCCAAGAGGGCGGGACCATTCCCCGGGACAATCCAGAGTGGCAGCCGGTTCTCCGATCCATTGTGTGTGACCACCAAGTTTGCACTGCCTAGTACTGGGATGATCTCTCTGGTGTACGTCCGTAACTGCGTGTCAATGCGTTCCAGTTTGGGCCTGTTAGCTTTGAGTGGCCATAGTTTTTCAAATTGTTGGGCACTCATAAGTGACTGGCTGGCTCCTGTGTCCAGCTCCATGCGTACCGTGATGCCATTTAATAGAACTTTCATCATCATAGGTGGCGTTTTGGTATACGAGCTGTGGATATCTGCCACATGAACCCACTGGACTTCAGCATCCATGGCTTTGCCCCAAGCCTTGCAGACCCCTCTTCTGGTTCCTCTGCCTCGTAAACTAGCCTCGCTATGGGTTTTCTGCACATTCTGGTCAGATGTCCAGTGAAGTTACAGTTTCTGCAGATAAATTGCTGAAACCTACAGGTTCTCGCAGCATGTTTGCCACCGCACTTCCAGCATGAGCTGAGATTGTTGTGAACAAAGGAACTGTTAGCAGGCATTCCTCTCTGATTGTCTGTTTGATTACTCCTGAGCACTCTATTGCTGATTGTCAATGGTCCCATTCTGGGACGCATTGTTCCTTGTGATGGTGTGAATTGCCGATCCCCCTGCCATTGTCTCTGTTGCTGGCCCACCCTAGAGCCTGTTGCTGCCTGGGCGGTGTCGAATTGCCCTTGCCTGCCTGCGGGGTTCTGAATCTCATTTACAATGTTAACTCCCTGGTTCATTGCTACGTTGGAACCAGGGCTGCTCGCGTAAATTATCTTGGTCTCCTCTTCCCCTGCCATGAAGGTCTGAGCTATCAATGTTGCTCTTTCCAAAGTCAAATCCTTGGTCTCAATAAGCTTCCTGAAAATCCCGGCATGACGAATGCCCTCAATGAAGAAATCCCTTAACGTCTCTCCCCTGCAGGCGTCTGTGAACTTATAGAGGCTGGCCAAATGCCGAAGGTTTGCAACGAAATCCGAAATGCTTTGTCCCTCCCGACGCCAGTGTGTGTAGAACCGGTGCCAGGCCATGTGTATACTGCTCGCCGGTTTGAGGTGCTCACCGATCAGAGTGCTGAGCTCTTAAAAAGACTTGTCCGCCGGCTTCTCGGGTGCGAGCAGGTCTTTCATCGGTGCATACGTCTTGGATCCACAACTGGTCAGTAGATGCGCCCTTCGCTTGTCAGCCGCTTCCTCTCCCAGCCAGTCCTTCGTGACAAAGCTCTGCTGGAGCCTCTCAACGAAATCATCCCAGTCCTCACCAACACAGTACCGTTCCTCTATGCTACCGGTGGTCATCCTCGTGGGTCGTTGATTCCCATTTCTCGTCGCCAAATGTGGTGTCCTTACACCTTACTATAGAATCACACGAGGCATGTACTGCAGACAAAGTCACTACGTGACCTGAACCTTTATTCTCAGGACCAAGAAGTGATGACCCTGCATGGGACCTCCCTTTATATACCTGGATGACCAGGTGAGGAGTGTCTCCCACAAGTTCACCCCCTGTGGTCAAGGTGTGCATTACTCAGGTGTATACAGTGTACAGTGCTGTTACATAAAGGTTACAGTTATGTGAAGGTTACAAACATGACAGCCAGGAATTGACTCTGAGCTGGAATCATGTGTGCATCAGTGCAACACTTGCATGCAGCTCAGCAAAGCACCAGCGGAATCGCAGCTGAGTCTGTGGTCGTGGCCGTCCAAACCATGGTCCAGGATCCACATAGACTTTGCAGGTCCCTTCATGGGGAAGATGTTTTTAGTTGTGGTGGATGCATATTCGAAGTGGATAGAGTGTGTAATCATCCACAGCTACCATTGAGAATCTCAGTGTCATGTTCGCGACACATGGTCTGCCTGACATCGTTGTTAGCGACAACGGATCGTGCTTCACCAGTCAGGAGTTTCAAGAGTTCATGAAACTCAATCGTATCAAACAAGTAAGGTCAGCACCGTTCAAACCTGCATCCAATGGACAATCAGAACGTGCTGTCCAAATCATAAAGCAGAGTATGAAGCGAGTAACCCAAGGGTCACTGCAGACCCCCCTGTCATGCATACTGCTGAGTTACAGGACAAGACCACACACGCTTACCGGAGTCTCGCATGCTGAATTAATGATAAAGAGAGGTCTTAAGACCAAGTCAACTCTTGTATACCCTGACTTGAATAATCATCTTGAAAATAGAAGACAAAGTCAGCAAGGGTATCACGATTGCGCAGCTGTGTCACGTGATATTTCTATAAATGATCCTGTATATGTTCTGCATTATGGTCAGGGTCCCAAGTGGATCGCTGGTATTGTCATGGCCAAGGAGGGCAACAGAGTATTTATTGTCAAGCTCAAAAATGGGCAAACATGCAGGAAACATATGGATCAAACAAAGCTGCAGCACACTGACGAACCGGAACAGTCGGAGGAAGATACAATCGACGACCAACCAACCTATCCCCAGTCATCAGAGGCCCCAGTGGCCATCAGTGAATCGGGACTTTCAATCACTGACATGTTCAATGAAAATGGACTTTCAATCCCTGACATGGCCATTGCCACTCCCACCAGGTCAGCCGCCCAGCCAGCAGTCACAACAGACTCTGAACACTCACCTAAGGCTAGAGTTGAACTGAGACGATCAACCCGGGAGCGTAAAACACCGGACCATCTCAATTAGTAAAAGACTGTGTTAATATCTCAGAGTGGGATAGTGCCATGTATATACTTTTGAGATGACTAGCCACTCAATGGCGTCACTATTGGAGGCCATTGGGCTGCACGCACGTGTGTGCAGCCCAAGTATAAAAGGCCAGCCATTTTGTATTTAAGTCACTTTGGGCCTTAATAAAGCAGAGCCAAGGTCATACCTCTTGGAGTTAAACAGTACTCAGTCTAACAGTTATTGCGTACACAACAACTTTATTCTTTTAACGCTCAAAAATCTGTCTATTTCCGTCTTAAATATATTCAATGACCCAGCCTCCACAGCTCTCTGGGGCAGAGAATTCCATAGCTTTACAACCCTCTGAAATTCCTCCTCATCTCAGTTTTAAATGGGCGGCCCCTTATTCTGCGACTATGCCCCCTTGTTTTTGTTTCCCCTATGTGTAGAAATATCCTCTCTGCATCCACCTTGTCGAGCCCCCTCATTATCTTATATGTTTCGATAAGATCACCTCTTACATCCAGAGCTAATTATCAATGCGGCTTGATCATATAAACAGTTTAAAAGGATCAGCAATTTTAATGAAGGTTTTCTGGTTTTATCAGCCCCAACTCTCCCTGGTCTTCTGCAAAAATTCTCAAGGATAATTAGAGAGCTGTGGAAGCTGCGTCATTGAATAAATTTAAGACAGAGATAGACAGTTTCTTAACTGATAAGGGAATATGGGGAGCGGGCGGGGAAGTGGACCTGAGTCCATGATCGTATTAAATGGCGGAGCAGGCTCGAGCGGCCATATGGCCTACTCCTGCTCCGATTTCTTATGTTCTTATGTTCTTAATTAAAAAGGTGATAACAGGAGGGAGAATATTCAAAGCTCCACAGTAAAATGACAAACATATTTTAACAGAAAACTTTTGGTGGCAGGGTCTGGTATGGGCTCTTAGGTTTAGGTTCTTTTTTCCGACTTATCTAAATATTCCTGTGCTCAAGGTTTGGCATTTTGCCTCCACCCCTTTCCTCCCCCTGTTAGCTTATTCTTTTGTTCTCTTAATTCTCACTGTTGCATTACCTTTCCAACTGTTCAAAATCCCCACGCACTATTTGATGAAGAGCAGGAAGTTCTCCTGGTGTCCTGGCTAATATTTATACCTCAAAAAATCTGTACTAAAAACAAATTGATCGGTCATTTATCTCATTGCTGTTGTGGAACCTTGCTGTGTGCAAATTGACTGCGGTTTTTTTTTCATTCCCTGGATGTGGTTGTCGCTGGAAAAGGTGGCATAAGAAATAGGAGCAGGAGTAGGCCATTCGGCTACTCAAGCCTGCTCTGCCATTTAATACGATCATGGCTGATCCGATCATAGACTCAGGTTCACTCAGGCCCGCTCCCCATAACCCCTTATAGCCTTAAGAAACTGTCTATCTCTATCTTAAATTTATTCAATGTCCTAGTTTGCACAGCTCTCTGAGGCAATGAATTCCACAGATTTACAACCCACAGAGAAGAAATTCCTCCTCATCTCAGTTTTAAATGGGCAGCCACTTATTCTAGAATTATGCCCCTAGTTCTCGTCTCCCCATCAGTGGAAACATCCTCTCTGCATCCACCTTGTCAAGCTTCCTCATAATCTTATACATTTCAATAAGATCACCTCTCATTCTTCTGAATCCCAATGAGTATAGGCCCAACCCACTCAACCTTTCCTCATAAGTCAACCCCCTCATCCCCGGACTCAACCTCGTGAACCTTCTCTGAACAGCCTCCAAAGCAAGTATATCCTTTCGTAAATATGGAAACCAAAACTGCACGCAGTATTCCAGGTGTGGCCTCACCTATACCCTGTATAACTGTAGCAAGACTTCCCTGCTTTTATACTCCATCTCCTTAGCAATAAAGGCCCTGCGGCATCCCACTAGTTACTGATTGCCAACCCGAGACTGAACCAGTTCCACTAAACCATTTCCAATGAATTGAATGCCCTTTTTAATGATCATTCCTAGTTGCCCCGATAGGATGATGGTGGGCCTTCTTCTTGAACCACTGATCATGTTTTCTTTTGATGATAGAAGTATAGAAACATAGAAACATAGAAAATAGGTGCAAGAGTAGGCCATTTGGACCTTTGAGCCTGCACCACCATTCAATATGATCATGGCTGATCATGCACTTCAGTACCTCATTCCAGCTTTCTCTCCATACCCCTTGATCCCTTTAACCGTAAGGGCCACATCTAACTCCCTTTTGAATATATCCAATGAACTGGCCTCAACTACTTTCTGTGGTAGAGAATTCCACAGGTTCACAATTCTCTGAGTGAAGAAGTTTCTCCTCATCTCGGTCCTAAATGGCTTACCCCTTATCCTTAGACTGTGACCCCTGGTTCTGGACTTCCCCAACATCGGGAACATTCTTCCTGCATCTAACTTGTCTAATCCCGTCAGAATTTTATATGTTTCTATGAGATCCCCTCTCATTCTTCTAAATTCAATTGAATATAAGCCTAGTCAATCCAGTCTTTCTTCATATGTCAGTCCTATCATCCCGGGAATCAGTCTGGTGAACCTTCGCTGCGCTCCCTCAATAGCAAGAATGTCCTTCCTCAGATTAGGAGCTCAAAACTGTACACAATATTCAAGGTGAGGCCTCACCAACGCCCTGTACAACTGTAGTAAAACCTCCCTGCTCCTATACTCAAATCCTCTCGCTATGAAGGCCAACATGCCATTTGCCTTCTTCGCCGCCTGCTGTACCTGTATGCCAACTTTCAATAACTGATGAACCATGACACCCAGGTCTCGCTGCACCTCACCTTTTACTAATCTGTTACCATTCAGATAATAATCTGCCTTCCTGTTTTTGCCACCAAAGTGGATAACCTCACATTTATCTACATTATACCACATCTGCCATGTATTTGCCCACTCGCCTAACCTGTCCAAGTCATCCTGCAGCCTCTTAGCATCTTCCTCACAGCTCATACTGCCACCCATTTTAGTGTCATCTGAAAACTTGGAGATATTACATTCAATTCCTTTGTCTAAATCATTAATGTATATTGTAAATAGCTGGAGTCCCAGCACTGAACCTTGCAGTATCCCACTAGTCACTGTCTGCCATTCTGAAAAGGACCCGGTTATTCATACTCTTTGCTTCCTATCTGCCAACCAGTTCTCTATCCACATCAGTACATTACCCCCAATACCATGTGCTTTAATTTTGCACACCAATCTCTTGTATGGGACCTTGTAAAAAGCCTTTTGAAAGTCCAAATACACCACATCCACTGGCTCCCCCTTGTCCACCCTACTAGTTACATCCTCAAAAAATTCTGTAAGATTTGTCAAGCATGATTTCCCTTTCATAAATCCATGCTGACTTGGACCGATCCTGTCACTGCTTTCCAAATGCGTTGCTATTACAACTTTAATAATTGATTCCAACATTTTCCCCACCACTGATGTCAGGCTGACCGGTCTATAATTCCCTGTTTACTCTCTCCCTCCTTTTTTAAAAAGTGGTGTTACATTAGCTACCCTCCAATCCATAGGAACTGATCCAGAGTCTATAGAATGATGGAAAATGACCACTAATGCATCCACTATTTCTAGGGCCACTTCCTTAAATACTCTGGGATGCAGACTATCAGGCCCTGGGGATTTATCGGCCTTCAATCCCATCAATTTTCCTCACACAATTTCCTGACTAATAAGGATTTCCTTTAGTTCCTCCTTCTCGCTAGACCCTCGAACCCCTAGTATTTCCTGAAGGTTATTTGTGTCTTCCTTAGTGAAGACAGAACCAAAGTATCTGTTCAATTGGTCTGCTCATTTCTTTGTTCCCCATTATAAATTCACCTGATTCTAACTGTAAGGGACCTACATTTGTCTTCACTAATTTTTTTCTCCACGTATCTGTAGAAGCTTTTGCAGCCAGTTTTTATGTTCCCTGCAAGCTTACTCTCATATTCTATGTCCTCCATCCTAATTATACCCTTTGCCCTCCTCTGCTGAATTCTAAATTTCTCTCAGTCCTCAGGTTTGCTGCTTTTTCTGGCCAATTTATATGCCTCTTCCTTGGATTTAACACGATCCTTGTTAGCCACGGTTGAGCCACCTTCCCCGTTTTATTTTTACGCCAGACAGGGATGTACAATTGTTGAAGTTCATCCATGTGATCTTCAAATGTCTGCCATTGCCTAACCACCGTCAACCCTTTAAGTATCATTCACCAGTCTATCCTAGCCAATTCACGTCTCATACCGTCGAAGTTACCTTTCTTTAAGTTCAGGACTCTAGTCTCTGAATTAATTGAGTGGCTTGATAGGTCACTTCAGAGGGCAATTGAAGCAACCACATTGGTGTGTGATTGAAGTCACATAAGGCCAGACCAGATAAAGACAGCAGGATTCCTTCGCAAAAGGTGATTAGTGAACCAGTTATATTTTATGACAATCCAACATTTGTTTAATTCCATGTTGTGTTATAAATCAAAATTCAAATTCTGAAACTGTCATTGTGGGATTTGAACTCACCGGTTTACTAGCCCATAACATAACCACTACACTACAGTACCCCCACTTATTGCCTACGTGATCATCATAGGCGGTCCCTCGAACGAGGATGACTTGCTTCCACACCAAAAGGGATGAGTTCACTGATGTTTCAATGGAGGACCCGATATTCCAGTCCTGAACTCCAGGGGTGGAAGATGCGTGTGGGTGGATTTTTTTAACTTGTGGTGACCGTTGCACATCAGCCACCACACGGGCTTGACAGAGCTAGGCCTTTATCCTGTGGCAAGGGTAAACCAGGACAATTGGAAACCTGCTCTGCTGCACGAACCTAATGCACACATATATCGCAGTGTGGGCTGGCCTGTGCTGCCCCTGGGCCTTTGGCTCTTCTGGGCCCCACACCCTCATTTACCACACCTCCACCACGATCTCTCGCCGCTCCTCCACCACAAACATTCGCCGCTCCTCCGCCACAATCTCTCACCGCTCCTCCGCCACGATCTTTCACCGCTCATCTCGTGTCACATCTCAGCCACAATCTCTTGCCTACGTAACAACAGTGACTATACTTCACATGTAATTCATTGGCTGTGAAGTGCTTTGGGATGTCTTGAGGACATGAAATTCGCGAATTAAATGTAAATTCTTTTGGGGGGGGTAAAATTCCTCTTCCAGTTTTTGCCGTCTGTGGTGTTTGTTCGTCTCTTGGGAGGGGAGAGGGGTAATTTGTTTATCTTTGCTCCATAATAAGTATGCTTTTAATTAGGGCTTGTTGCCTTCTCTTCAGCCTTTCTTTTTTCTTTGGGTCAAGCATGAGTTTGATAATCTTTATCCCTCAACTAAGGTAAATAAAAGTTAAATTAACACCAAATATAAAATGGTGTTAACATCTACACTGTGTGGTATGGCAGTAAAAAATCCCCATGATTAAGCAAGTACCAGTGTTAAGCAATCAATTTTCTCAGAACCATCTGCTAATTTGATCAGCCACTCAAAGGAACAATGAGGATGTAAAATGATTTGATTCTAATTACTGTCACTGTAGTTAGATCTGAAGCCAAATAATCAGTTTTTGCCATTTGATTTCGGATTTCTGTCTTCGGCACCAAATTTAGCTCCCAGCAAAGGTTTATTAAATGTACTCTACAAATCATTTTACTAATGAAGGTTACCTTTAATCAATGTCTGGAAATTGTCATGAGATATCGTCTTGGACTGTAGATCAATCTTTAGTGCCATAAGCAATGTGAAGAGGAATTTGTGATCTTCATACAGACCCCGAGCTGTATACCTGAATACTTCATAGGTGAGATAGTCAATGATGTTAGTAATTCGCTTAGAGGTGACCTGTGATTTTGTCGATTTCTCCATAGAAATGTCAAAAATGCCCAGGAACTGTCGCAGTGATGTCTGGTACATCACATTCACTAGACTCATTTCAACAATGAGGAAGTAAAGATTGCTGCCACGTGAAGCAACGGGCCGATACTCCTCACGAGCCGCATTAATCTTCACCTCTGTTTCTGCAGCTGTGTTCAGTTTTTCACTCACCTGGAAGTAAAAATAGATTTCTAAGTTCCTTCAACAACCATACCATAAAATAAATAAAAAATATCCAAATTTTTCAGAAAATTAATTCATAGGGGGCAAAATTCGGGAGAGCCTAACTTTTGAAAGTTGGAAAAATTAGCACCAGGCGCCAATGATGCCCAGCTTTCTCTAAATTTGGTGTTAGCACTGCAGGAAGGAAGTGGAGTGCTAAATCAAGCGCTCCACTTCCTTCTTGGAGCGCTAAAGGACGCAGGTAGAGCGGTAGTGGTGTAGCGCTGCACAATGACCTGGGCAGCAGTGCCGAGATCCTTAAAGGATGGGATATTTTCTTTATGACATCACAACCACACAGAGAGCTCTATATTACAAAGGGCCATCGCTGCAGGTCTGCATTAGGACCAGTTAGCTGATCCCCGATAGCAGCCGCGATCCAGCCGGTCAGCTCCATGCACTCCAGCAGAATGCCGGGCTGATCGATCACAGCCGAATAGAAATTGAAAAAATTGAAATCATGCATTGCAATAAGTTTTCTACTTACTGCACCAACATCCCCTTTAACTTGCACCCTCAAAGCGCCCGGCCTCCCGAACAATGCCTCCTGCAGTTGTCAGTCTTGTTGACTGGTGATGTTGCAGGGGCGGAACCGAAGTTCGGGTCCGGGGTGCTACTGGGGCGATAGGCAGGACAATTACGTCATGATCTCCGGGAGATCGCAGGAGACTGCGACGCAATGTGCTACCGCCGCCGCAAACCTCTCGGCTAATTTAGCGCGAGTCGTTTATTTCGCCGCGCCCGGTCGATAAGTCGTCATGCCTCTTTATCCCACCCCAGAGGAGATAACGGGAGGCAGTAAGGAGGCCAATTTCTAGGCCATACACTGTAGAGGAATGATTGTGAATAGAACTCATGTAATATTCTGAACACAATGGGCCCGAACTTGGTGGAAGCTAAGTTCCGCCCAAGTGCCACCCAAAGGACCGCCGAGATACCCGACGGTACTTCGGGCGTGAGTCTCGTAAAAGAGTCTTTGAAAGACCACCCGCCGGCAAAAAAGGGACTTATGCCATGAACCTGGGAGGCAGCAGGCGGCAGCTGCCAATCTCGGCGGCAAATGCAATCCTTGCCAAAGTGCCGCCGAGGACTAAGTCGGGCCCAGCGAGCGGAGGAGCACATAAAAATAAAAATTTCTGCAGGAAAATCCCACTGGAAGTCCTTCAGGGGACCCCATCCACATAAATCACTGAAAAATAAATAAATAAAAGTTCACTAACTTTTTTTGTCGGTCTTCATACATACCGTTGGGGGTTAGACCTGTCTCCACGCAGCAGGTCTTCCCCCTGCTGCCGCTAACTCCTGCCCGGAGGGATCTACCAGCTCGGCGGGTGGGAGGCCACTTACGCGCTTTGCTCACTAGCGGCCATCATTGGACTGCTCCCAGCGGTACTCCTCTCCCGCCGGCAGGAGGCCTAGTGGAAACTGGCACCGAGGGGAGACTGCCGAAAAAACTCGGTGGCAGCAGTCGGTAAGGCCACCAAGTTCGAGCCCAATGTTCTCTGTATTTCGTTTTGTGTGTACTGAGTGACACACTAGGCCAATTTTCATCTCCCTACAACCCGCTTTTCAGCATGAACGGAGAGGCAGTAGGACAAAAATCGCTGACTTACCGGAGGCCTGCACATTGCCATTTTAGGCAGGACTCAATTTAGATGGCCAGCATTCCCATGCAAAGCCAGGAGGGCCCTAATTAATACATTAAAATTAGTGTCCTACAACGTTGATAGGAACAAAAGACCATTTTCTTGTCAATCAGTGTTACCACTGCTGTTTCTTTAACCTGTCGACAAACTATTTTCAGAGACACTGAAAGATGCAGTCAGGTAATGCTGAAAACAGGCCTGACAACGACTTTTAAACCTTATAATTTCACTCAAGTTCAACTCATTGCTGCCACTTCAATCAGCTGCTCTGTTGACCCTCCCTGATCTTTTCTGCCCTGCTACATTAGGTAAAGTATTAATGGAAATGGAGAAAAAGCAGGCAAATGGAGTTGAGGTACATAACTTAACAGAATAGTGGATCAGGTACGAGGGGTTGAATGATGTACTCCCATTCCTATTTTCCTCCGCTTTAAGCTGCTGCTACAGGTCCACTTCAGACTCTGTCCTTTCGGATTTCCCACCCTCCTAAACAGTGAGTTTTCTATAAACACCACAATTAAACAGCGCAATTTGCAATGATGTTTGATCATGAAAATCAATCAGGCCTCCCGCCAACATCATCGGGCGAGCGAAGCCCACTGCTCATCCCATGGGCACAAGAAACTAAAATTCAGCCCATTTTACTTTCAACCTACCTCAGCTTAATGAGTTTTTAAAAAAATCTTAAATACCTGATATGAACCAAGCAACAATAGATAGATGTAACTGGATTTGGAAGAAATTCTATGGATCGACAGAGTCAGACACAGAATACAGTTTTTTTTTGCCAAATCCTTTTTACCTCTTCAGCTGTTATCTTAGTGACCCGGAGTACTTCAATCAATGATTCATCCTCCACCAGAGAGCCTTCTGTGCTGGTTAGACGAAATAGCAAGTTATCTTCCAATTCCTGCATTCTCCGTTTGTTGGATGTGACCTCTTCTATCAGTTGGACTCTCTCTGCTTCCAACTCCTAGTGTACAACCACAACAAGCAAATGTGTTAATATTATGGAAATTCTTGACAATGTGGTTTCCCATCCACAGGCACAATTTTCTCCCCTCCTTGCCTGCAAGTGCCAACTAATGCTAGAGTATGTTCCCCATAACAATCCTATCATCGTCTGGTGTTCACACTTATGCATCTTCTAATATCTTCCGGCTGGATAGCGATTAGGAGTGGCTGCTATCTTCCTTCTAGCACAGGGATTGAGACCACTTACAGCTCCTTCAGTGCTCCCATCCCCTTCTTCAGTTGAACGTAGCAGACCAGTGATTGAACTTATGGCCTTTCTGATATGTACTGCACAGTATTATACCAAGCTTGCATTTTATACACTGACTGACAGGGAATTGTGACCGCTGGTTTTTAAAAACAACAGAGACTTTGAATTCAAATTGATCTGCCATTCTTCTGAAAGAAACTGATTTTCACATATGTACTTGAGGAATCAGTTTTTGATTTTCATAGTTTTCTTTAATGTTTTCATGGTACAATAACAAAAAACATTTTACAAAAAGTAGAGTTTAATAGTTAGTTTTAGATTCATTCATAGCTTACTGAACAAGAGTGTCACGTTTTGTAAGCATGCAGAAAAAAAAATACAAAAGACCTGGGGAAAGTAATAAATTATTGTATCATCATTGCAGAAGAGAAATATTGACAAATATGATCATGGCTTATGGAGAATCCTTGATTTTAACAGGTTTTCCCACCTTTACAGAAAAATCAGGACACCTCTACATTGATTGAGAATCCTTAATGAGGTAGGTTATTATTGGCTCACTGTGGGGTCAAGTTTCGGGCTGCGCCTTGAACGGCGCAGCCCTGACATGGACGCCCGTTTTTCGCGCCTAAAAGCGCAACAAAATTCTACCTCATAATTCTTGGCCTCCTTGCTGGTCTCTGGGAGCTCGGCACGGCGCGCAGACAGCAGCGGGGGGCAGAGCCACAGAGGCGCACTGATTCTGCAAGTGGAGGGGGAGCGGGGCGAAGTCAAATGAGGGAATGTCGTGCCGGCAGCCCTGCGCGTGCACGTTGGAGCGCGCACACGCGCAGTAGCCCAGAAACATTGGCACTCGGCCATTTTTAAAGGAACTTAAAGAAAAGTGCTGATTTGTCTCGTGGACCTCTGGAAAGGCTTCGAATTGAATTTTAGTGATTTTTTTGGCTTTTAGCAGCACTGTTGAATAAATCACCTGCTGAAATCAGTGAGTGCTGCTTTTCACTGCTAAACTTCCAGAACAAGTGCTGCATAGATGCATGCAAATTAAGGACTTATTTGAAAAATAAGAGTGTCAATTCAATACAGCAATGGAACAACGTCCACCAAGAACAAAGAATTTCTTGCATGAGGAAGTGGAGATATTAGTCAACGTCATTGAGCAGAGATGGCAGGAGCTAGATACCAGCAACAGAGGTCGCATAAAAGTGCCACCTAAAGAAATGAAGAAACGTTGGAACCAAGTTGCAGAAGATTACTGCGCAGTGGTGCATACCATGAGATCTGGAAGCCAGTGTAAAAAGAAATGGCACGACCTTGGTTAAGAAGTTAGTGTAAGTAATATTTTCATTTTTTAATGTAATCGTAATTGTAACATGACTATCTGTATGTCCCCACCCTGCAGAAAGACACATTCTGTAAAAAGTTATATTTTACTCTTTTCAGAAGAAATTGGCCCACAACAAAAGGGAAGCAACTCGGACAGGAGGAGGCACGCCCAATCTGCATCCACTGACACCCTTGGAACAGAGGGTAGCTGCTATGATGAGTCGGACATGGAGAAAAGCAATCAGTACAGCACAAGCTGGGCCCGCACGCGAGGAAGAGGGTAAGTCCTGAAAATGCATCGTGGCCCTTTAAATCAACCTGCTGCCTGGCCTGCTATGTGTGAGAGTACTAATGCCACCCATCCTGCTCCCTCCCTTGCTGTTGAACATTTGACTGTTCTGATGTATTTTGCAGAACGTGATGATGCTGCCAATCCTGAGGATCCTGAAGATACAGAACAAGAACCAGTACAACCAGATGCGGACGATCCAGATTGGATGATGGTGGCGATGACTGAAATGTCTACAGGGGAGACCTTCCAAATTAATGGTTATGAGCCCCCATTAAGGGGCATCAGAGTTTCAATCCCTTGCATAGGTTCTGGTTCCACCTTCCATGGTTTTGATTCCGATGTTGCGGGTCCCAGTGGTGCTGCTGGTGTAATGCAGCAGTTTACAGCCAGTGCACCACCGTCCGAACCTGCGCTCCCCACTCGTATAGGTTCTGGTTCCACCTTCCATGGTTTTGATTCCGACATTGCGGGTCCCAGTGGTGCTGGTGATATAATGGAGCCGTTTACATCCATTCACCCACCATCCCAGCCCACGGCTCGCACTCGAGTGCTGTCGTCTGGGACACCGAGCGACCCACCGTCCCAGCCCGCGCCTTTCTCTCTCTAGTACTGCCGTCTGGAACACCGAGCGTCCTACCATTCCAGCCCGCGCCTCCTTGTGTAGTGGTGCCATTTGGAACACCGAGCGTCCCACCGTCCCTGCCTGTGCCTCCCAGTGTAGTGGTGCCGCGAGACAGACCCAGGCAGAGGAGAAGGTGATTGGAGACACGCGCTCCTGAGATGCAGCATGCAACAGATGCGGCTCAGGTTGTGGCATTGGATATGGAGACCAATGAGCTTACCCGATCACTCATCGGTAGCATCAGTGCAGTGGGTGAAGAGGTGACGGTCCTGACGGGAGAAATAGCAGTAATGACACGGGAATTTAGGGAGGGAATGTCCGAGGGAGTGCAATCGACGGCACAGGCCGTCAGGGAGGGCATGCAAGTGATGGCACAGGCCCTCATGGAGGTAGTTGCTGCAATAAGGGCACACAGCCCCGCCAATCAAATGACACCCCCATGAAGAAGTGAACATTCACTGAGATGTGGATGAGACATGGTTGCAGCCTTTCTTTGCTGCTTTTGTTCTTGTTCTTGATGTAGCTCTAGTAGCGTTTTTCAAATTGAAATTGTTTTGTAAGTTTTGTAACTTTACAACTTATAAGTGATCTTAGGATTTTTAAGTGATCTTATAGTGTAAATGCTCTCACTTTTTGTATATTATTTAATTTTGCATCTAAAAAGTGATCCTCAAATCTAAGTGATCGTAAGAGTGCAAGATTTTTCACATTAAAATTGTTTTGTAAGTTTTGTAACTTTACAACTTATAAGTGATCTTAGGGTTTTTAAGTGATCTTATAGTGTAAATGCTCTCACTTTTTGTAACTTATTTAATCTTGCACCTAAAAGTGATCTGAAGTTTAAGTGATCTTAACAGTGTAAGATTTTTCACATTGAAATTGTTCTGTAACTTTACAAGTTCATAAGTGATCTTAAAGTTTTTAAGTGATCTTCAAGAGTCATATTAAAAAGTGAATTTTGATACAACAAATATTTTATTACAGTGACGTTAACTTTTCAATAAAATATTTTTTCATTAAAACTGATTCATCTTCCATTAACACAACACAACGTAGGAACAACATCAAAGAATAAACATGTCCATGCGTAACAGTGGTCGCAGAGCCCTCAGGCGTCAGTAATTGAAGCGTTCACGGATGAGCTGCTGGCGCAGGGCTCGAGCAATCGTTAAAGGAGCACGATGGACGGCCCTCCTCCGACCTCGTGCTCCGGCATCAGGCACTTATGTACTTTCCTGATCATCATCATCATCCTCATCCTGTTCTTCCAAAATACTATCATCAGGCACTGGACCCTCACGTGGGTCTTCTGGTTCCACTACCAGCTCCTGCTGCCTCATGATGGCTAAGTTATGGAGCATGCAGCACACAACAGTGAAGTATTGCAAGTAGCCTCCGGAATGGTTCAGGCATCGGAAACGCTGTTTCAATATGCCAATGGTCCTCTCAATGATGCTGCACGTCGCAATGTGCGCCATGTTGTATTGACGGTCAGCTTCTGTCCGTGTCACGCGTAGGGGCGTCATGAGCCAGGTGGTCAGGCCGTACCCTTTGTCTCCCAGTAGCCAGCTCTGCCCTTCTGGCTGCTGCTCAAACATGTCAGATATAACACTGTCATGTAGGAAGAACACATCATGGGTGCTGCCAGGGTATCTCGCATCGACTAACATGATGTGCTGCTTGTCGTCACACACAAGCTGCACATTGATGGAGTGGAAACCTTTTCTGTTCCTGTACTGCTCGAAATCCTCCACAGGTGTTTGCAAGGCTATGTGGGTACAATCAATGCAGCCCTGTACCTTTGGGAAGCCAGCAATCCTGAAGAAGCCCACAGCCCTCTCATGGATCGCTTGTGCGGTCATTGGGAAATTGATTAAGTCATTCCTCCGCACATACAGTGCAGCCATGACCTGGTAAATGCAGGCATGTATTGCACATTGAGAGATGGCGCACACATCTCCAGTTATAGCCTGAAACGATCCCGAGGCATAGAAGGCAAGTGCAGCTGTTACCTTCACTTCAACAGACAAGGCAGTTGGCGTTCTGCTTCTGGCTGCAAATCTGCTCTCAGCATATCACAGAGCTCAACGACAACTTCTCTGCAGAAACGCAGGCTTTTGACACAATCAGCCTCGCTCATGTCCAGGTACGAGCGCCTGGCTCGATATTGCCAACGTGGTAAGGTCTCCTGCTCATCAGCCTACGGGCTATGACGTTCCTGGTGCGGTGAGCTCTAATCAATTCTCTCCTATGCAGTGAATTGCTGGTGAACCATTGCATAATCCATGGTGTTGACAATGTAGCACACATTTGTAATTACAAATTTAAGTTTCAAACTGCCTATCTGGCTGCCTCTCCCGGTCCCTGGCCAAATGACCTCAACCTCGCTTGCAGCTCGAAGGCTGCTTCCTGTGTCTTTGGCCGCCATCAGCCACTGCCACTGCCCCTATCCCGTGGCCGAATTGCCTCAGCTTCCCTCACAGCTCGAAGGCTGCTTGCTGTGTCTTCATCTGCCATCAGCCACTGCCACCGCCCCTATCCCGTGGCCGAATTGCCTCAGCTTCCCTCACAGCTCGAAGGCTGCTTGCTGTGTCTTCGGCTGCCGTCGAGCCACTGACGCCGCCCCTGCCTCCTACATGGAAGGAAGGCCTGCCTAAAGCACCGCAGCTCGAAGGCTGCTGCTGCTTCACACAGGTAAGAATATTCAATATTTTGTAGTTGCTTTGTTTATAATTTTTTATTCAGGATGGCTCTTTATTTGTTTAAGTAAGACTGTTGAATGCTTGTAAAATTTAATTACTTCCCTCCCCCCCGACCCCCCCTCGTTCCCTACACCTGATTTGTAACCTACGCCTGATTTCTAAAGTGTAGGCAAGGTTTTTCTGAGCGTACAAAAATCAAGACTTACTCCATTCTAAGTTAGTTTGGAGTAAGTTTTCACTGCCTAAACTTTCAAAACAGGCGTAAGTGGCCGGACACACACCCTTTTGAAAAAAAAATCTGTTCTAAAATGAAACTGTTCTAACTGACTAGAACTGGAGCAAACTAAATGTCGAGAATTGCAATTTCTAAGATACTTCATTCTAAACTAGTTGCTCCAAAAAAAATTGGAGCAACTCAGGCCGAAACTTGACCCCTATGATTTACAATTTTCTCCTTGGACGTGAAACTGACTTTGTAAGGCTAATTTTAACACCGACAGGAAGCCAGTGGGAGAAGGGGGACAATCCCTTGTGGGAATTTGCTGGAGGCACAATAGATTTTAACTGCCAAGCCTCATTTGAATGCCACCAGCCAGCTGCTTGGCCATTTCTAGCCAATTTGCAATCATTATTGATGCTCCTGCTAGAGTTCCTTTGTGTTTTTAATCAACATTTTTTCTCCTCTCTGAAGAGAATGACTCATACAGGGTTACAGTTCTATGGATGGTGAAAGGCTTTGCCAAAGTTTCCATTTTTCATGTGTGAGTTTACACAGACTTTGTTGGCAGATTATTTGATTGTTTGTGGTGTATCACAACAGAGCCCAATGCTGTTCTCAATCACCCTCCACAAATACATGCATTCTAGCAGGGTTCACCGGACAACAACTGGAACTGGGAGGTCTGGCTATTATTATTTTTTTTAATCTCTATTGAAACCATTGAAGCTAAATACTATGCCACCAGAATCATATTAAATATAAAAGTTTAGTCTATTTCTTTATCCAATGAGTAGATTTTTTAAAAAGACATTTGAAAGCATGACAATAATGTACTTATCTGCTGGAATAGGGAATTTAAAGATAGGCTAGTTGTATGAAGGACGGGACCAATTCTCTTGAACAGCTTGTCTCAGTTCCCTGGCACAGTATATTTGCTCAAGCATTATTGTTTAATTACCCATCATAAATTGAATAAATTACAAACCATTAATCTTGTTCTTTCAAAAGTTCAGAATTTCAGGTTCATGTGTTTTGATTAAAAGGTTTTGAAATTTTTGTCCCTCCAATGTTCTCCTTTACTGCAGGTACCAATTCATACTGGGATACAATTCCCTATATACTAATTAAGTATCTCACACAAATGACTATCTCTCATATCCATTAAGGACAGAGTGACTGAGCAATTAGAGAAATTTGAGCCAACATGGATTTGTTAAAAGTAGGCCATGTCTATCAAACCTAATTGAATGTTTTGTGGAAATAACTAAAGTAGTAGACAGGAGAATATCTATGGATGTAGTTTATAGGGAATTCCAGAAGGCATTTGATAAGGTTTTACATAAGAGACTGTTAACTAAAATTTAAGCCCATGGAATTGAAGGCAAATTATTGATCTGATTAGGAGATTGGGTGGCAGAAGACAGAGAGTAAGGATAATAGGTGTGCATTCAACTTAGAAGGAAGTGACAAGTAGTGTCTCACAAGGATCTGTGCTGGTGCCTCAACTTTTCACTATATTTATTAATGATTTAGATAACACAATAGAGAGACATATATCCAAGTTTGCCAATGACAAAAAGATTGGTAGCATAGGGCTCAATTTTCCCCAATGCCGTTTTTTGGCGTAGTGCCCGTTTTTCTTGGCCCCAACTACTCCAAAAAAAAGTAGCAAGTTTCCCCATTCTATTTTTTGAAGCCTGTCCTGTAGCTTCGGAGGGTGGAGCCTAATGACTGCAGCGAAAAAACAATGCCCCCCCACCCCCGCTTCTGTGCATATGCGAAAAAAAAGGGACGTTTTTGACGTGATTCCTATGGGCGCACTTGCTCCCAGTCTGCATTCAGCCATTTTTAAAGAGCCAGTTGTGTGTGAGAACTTTAATTCTCATTGAAAAAAATCGGAGCTGCAATACAAGATGTAACGCAGCACAAGGGACCAAGAATTTCTTACAGGACGAAGTGGAGGCACTAATTACTGTGATTGAGGGCAGATAGACAGCAGCAGAGGTCACATAAAAGTTCCACCAAAGGAAATGCAGAAATGCTGAAACCAACTTGTAGAAGATTACTGTGCAATGATGACCACCCTGAGGTCTGGAGGCCAGTGCAAAAAGAAGTGGCAGGATCTTGGTCAAGTAGTTAGTGTAAGTAATATTTTCAGTTATTCAATGGAATTGCAATTGTAAATGTGACCAGCTGTATCTGTCCCACCCAGCAGAAAGACACTCTCTAAAAAGTTATATTTTCATCTTTGCAGAGGAAGGTGGCACACAACAAATGAGAAAGAGCTCGAACAGGAGGAGACCCGGCAAATCTGCAGCCACTGACACCCTTGAAAGAGAGGGTCGCTGCTTTGATGGGTCCTGCCTGGAGAAAAGCAACCACCACGGCACCAGCTGGGCCCACACCGGAGGGAGAGGGTAAGTCCTGAAAATTCCAGAGTCTGGCTTTGCTAAATGTTAAGTACTGCTCGGGCTAGCGATGCTTCGGTTCATGAGGATGTCTCCGTCAGCTACACTTTGGTTGATGTAATGTGCTATCATTCACCCACCACCATCTCAGCAAAACCACAGCCCTGCACAAGGTAGAAAAGGCCATCCGCTAGCTCAAGGACAACAAGGCAACGGAAGTGGATGGAATCCCCGCTGAGGCACTAAAGTATGGTGGAGAGGCACTATTGACACGAATGCATAACTTCATCTCTCTCATCTGGAAGGAGGAGAGCATGCCAGGAGATCTCAGAGATGCAGTAATCATGACCATCTTTAAAAAAGGGGACAAATCCGACTGCGGCAACTACAGAGGAATCTCCCTGTTATCAGCCAGTGGGAAAGTCATCACTAGAATCTTCCTCAACCGTCTTCTCCCTGTGGCTGAGGAGCTCCTCCCGGATTTCGTCCTCCAGGGGTACAATGGACATGATTTTTACAGCGCGACAGCTGCAAGAAAAATGCAGGGAACATCACCAACCCTTGTACATGGTCTTCTTTGACCTTACAAAGGCCTTTGACACTGTAAACCGCGAGGGACTATGGAGCGTCCTCCTCTGTTTCGGCTGCCCCCAAAAGTTCGTCACCATCCTTCGCCTGCTCCACGACGACATGCAAGCCATGATCCTGACCAACGGACCCATTACAGACCCAATCCATGTCCGGACCGGGGTCAAGCAGGGCTGTGTCATCGCGCCAACCCTCTTCTCAATCTTCCTCGCTGCAATGCTCCACCCCACACTCAACAAGTTCCCCGCTGGCGTGGTACTAAACTACAGAACCAGTGGAAACCTGTTCAACCTTCATCGTCTCCAGGCCAGGTCCAAGACCGTCCCAACCTCTGTCGTCAAGCTACAATATGCGGACGACGCTTGCGTCTGCACACATTCAGAGACTGAACTCCAAGTCATAGTCAACATCTTCACTCAGGCGTACGAAAGCATGAGCCTTACACTAAACATCCGTAGGACAAAGATCCCCCACCAACCTGACCCCGCCACACAGCACTGCGCCCCAGTCATCAAGATCCAAAGTGCGGCCCTGGACAATGCGGACCACTTTCCATACCTCGGGAGCCTATTATCAGCAAGGGCAGACATCGATGACGAGTTTCAACACCCCCTCCTTCGGCCGCCTGAGGAAGAGAGTGTTCGAAGATCAGGCCCTCAAATCTGCCATCAAGCTCATGATCTACAGGGCTGTAGAAATACCCGCCCTCCTGTAGAAATACCGTATACAGTAGACACTTCAAATTGCTGGAGAAATATCACCAACGATGTCTCCGCAAGACCCTGCAAATCCTCTGGGAGGACAGACGCACCAATGTTAGCGTCCTCGATCAGGCCAACAGGCCCAGCATCGAAACATTGACCGCACTTGACCACCTCCACTGGGCAGGCCACATTGTTCGCATACCTGACACAAGATTCCCAATGCAAGCGCTCTACTCGCAACTCCTACACGGCAAGCGAGCCCGAGGTGGGCAGAGGAAACGTTTCAAGGACACCCTCAAAGCCTCCTTGATAAAATGCAACATCCCCACCGAAACCTGGGAGTCCCTGCCTAAAGACTGCCCTAAGTGGAGGAAGTGCATCCAGGAGGGCGCTGAGCACCTCAAGTCTCATCGCCAAGAGCTTGCAGAAACCAAGCGCAGGCGGCGGAAGGAGCGCGCGGCAAACCAGTCCCACCCACCCTTTCCTGTAGAGACTAATTCCTGTATTGGACTGTTCAGTCATCTAAGAACTCACTTTTAGAGTGAAAGCATTTCAAGGGACTGCCTATGATGATGATCATTCAACGTGGTCCTTCAAATCAGCCTGCTGCCTGCGCTATGTGAGCCTACTTATGTCACCCTGCCCCCTCCTTTGCTGCTAACTATTTGTCTGTTCTGTTATATTTCTCTGAACTTGAGGCCAATCCTGAAGAGGCTGAAGCCGATGCAGAAGAAGATTCAGACGCGGACAAGTCTGAAGAGTAGAACATCTTCTAATCCCACCTTCCAGACCAAGAGCATGGGGGTGAGGGTGAGGGGGAGGGGGAGGGGGAGGGGATGGATGAAGCCCCCACTGTTGTACTCACTCTGGAAGAGGTGCAAGTGCTGCCCATTGAGGTGCCAGCCCCTTCCCTGAGTGGTATGAGTGTTGGTTCCATGGTTTCCGACCGAGTCTGGGCAATTCAGTGGGGTGAAGTGAGGCATACCCAGGGCCCCACCGTCCAAGGCTGTGGGTACCAGTGGGATGTAGCAAGCCACACCTAGGGTGTGGAGGGGAAGGAGAGCTCGACAGGGCTCTCATGAGGTGCAGGATCTAACAGATATGGTTCAGATGATGGTAATGAGTACGGAGAGCATTGACCTTACCCGATCACTCCTGGACACATCAGTGGGGTGGGTGATGAGATATTGGGACTGTCGAGAGAAGTAACAACGCTCTCACAAGAAATGGGAACACTGTCCGGGAACATGAGGGAGGGAATGTCTCAGTCATTGGAAACAATGTCGGTGTACATGCGGGAGGGATTGTCGCAGGTCGCTGATGCGCTGTCAGTGAACATGAGGGAGAGAATGTTGCAGGTAGTTGAAACACTGTTGCTCAACATGAAGGAGGGCATGTCACAGGTAGCTGAGACACTGTCGGCATACATTAGGGAAGGAATGTTGTAGGAAGTTGACACACTGTCCGTGAACATGAGGGAGGGAATGTCGGAGTTAGCTGCTGCAATAAAGGAACACGCCAGACCCCACGCCCATTGACAGAATCAACTGCCACTCCCACTCCACTCCCTAGACCAACCTCTGAAGAGGCCCAAGCCGGGCCCTCCATATTATCGGCTGCCTCCCACCCCCCAACCTCCTCCCCCCACCATATCAAGAAGTGCGCATTATCAGAATGTTCGAAAGAATAATCTTGGTACCAACCCAAGAAACGCTGCGTCACCCCCTGCGGGCGGGGGTGGAGACAACAAGACCAAGCGCAGCAGGCGGTCTTAGAATAAGGTGAAGGAGAGATGGGTGCAGCCTTTCTTTTCTGCTGTTGTCGTTATTATTGTTGTTGTTGTTATTATTATTGTTACTGTTGTAACTGTTCTCAAATTTAAAGTTTTTTGTAAGTTATGTAAATTTACAAGTTTAAAAGTTTGTAAGTGATCTTAAAGTTTTTAACTGAAAACTCTAAAGTTTGATACAAGAATATTTTTATTAAAGTTAAGTTAAATACAAAGAAATGTTTGTTAAACTTGTGAATAAAATATATTTTAAATTATAATTGAATCATTTACATTATTTGTTCCATTATTAACACAACTTTTTGAAGTAAACAAGAATCATTGTCGTCATTTGTTCCATTAACACAACACAACATTACGGAACAGGTCCAAATAGTAAACATGATCCATTTGGAATAGTTGCCGCTGAGCCTTCAGGCAGCAAAGCGTTCACGGATGAGCTGCTGGTGTAAGGCTCGAGCAATCATTAAAGGTGCATGATGGTCCGCCCTCCTCCGCCGTCGTGCTCTGGGTTAATGTAGTTGCATGGCTTCCTCGTCTTCCTTCTCCTCCTCGTCATCTGCATCTTCCTCATCATCATCAGCCACTCTCACCTCAGGTGGGTCTTCCACTGCCAGGTGCTGCTGCCTCACGATGGCTAAGTTATGCAGCATGCAGCACACAACAGTGAACTGACCGACAATCTCAGGAGAGTATAGCAAATAGTCTCCAGAATGGTCCAGGCATCGGAAACGTTATTTCAGGATGCCAATGGTCCTCTCTATTATGCTGCGTGTCAAAATGTGCAACATGTATTCGCGGTCAGCTTCTGTCCGGGTTACGCGTAGGGGCGTCATGAGCCAGGTGGCGAGACTGTACCCTCTGTCTCCCAGTAGCCAGCTGTGCCCTTCTGGCTGCTGCTGAAACATGGCAGATATAGTGCTTTCACGTAGGATGAACGCATCATGGGTGCTCCCAGGGTATCTTGCATCAACTGACATGATGCGATGCATGTCGTCACACATGAGCTGCAAATTAATGGTGTGGAAGCCTTTTCTGTTCCTGCACATCTTGGAATTCGCCAAAGGTGCTCGCATGACAATGTGGGTACAATCAATGCAGCCCTGTACCTTTGGGAAGCCAGCAATCCTGGAGAAGCCCACAGCCCTTTCACACATTGCCTGGGCGGTTATGAGGACCTTTATGTAGTCATTCCTCCGGGCATACAGTGCAGCAGTCACCTGCCTAATGCAGATATGTGTTGTATGTTGAGAAATGGAGCACACATCCCCAGTTGTGGCCTGGAACGATCCAGATGCATAGAATGAAAGTGCAGCTGTAATCTTCACTTCAACTGACAAAGCAGTCCTCCTGATGCTTCTAGGTTGCAGGTCTGCTTTTACGAACTCACAGATCTCCGTTACAACTTCTTTGCGAAAACGCAGCCTTCTGACACAGTCTGCATCACTCAGGTGCAGTACGAATGCCTGAACATGCTCTGAAGTTCCTCATGCAATGACATCGAATCAATTGTCTCCTCCGCAGCACTATCATGCAGAAGGCTTGCACAAGGTATGGCATTGTCAGTATTGCCCCCATGATTAAATTCTACTTTTGCATGAAACTCAAAATGGCAGGCAGGGCAAGGTTCTTTGTTCTCTCTCTCCCCAAGGTTGATGCCCTAGTATGGCCCACACCCAGTTCTGAGCAGGCGCAATGATCGGGAATCCCACCTGTAAAGTCCTGTCTCCTCAGTACAGATTCACACGAGTCATGTAGTAAAGTCAAGGTCACTCTGGACCTGCACCTTTATTTCACAGCTCTGGAATGCTGCACTTGCCTGAGACCTGCCCTTATATACTTGTCTCTCGCAAGTGCACCCCTGGTGGTAAGGTATGCTGGTGGTTACAGGTCATATCTTATGACAGTCATGTATAGCATGTTAGGATACAGTTATATATAATAATGTAAGATACTTGACCGATATTTATGGCTCTCTTGCTATGGGAAACCTCATAAACTTCCTTTCCAAAGAAGACTTGAAACAAGTTGCTAGACTTGCATATTTTGCACTGGCTCGGTCATCAGTCGCAGCATTTTATTGATGTTCACTCTGACATTCTATAACTTGAGAGGAATTACTCTGTTTATACTTATGGGAAAATAAAATAAAATGACAGGCCAAGCAAAGATGGTCGACAGTATTGGGAAGAGGCAAGAAGCCAGTGGTGGATTTTCAGCATCCAGGTGAAGGAAAGCATCGATTGATAAGTAGGGATTCATGATTTTAGCCTACCGACAGTTTATAATGGGATATATTTCATTTGCGTCCATCATGAGACTTGTCCTCACATGAATCTGGGGCTTAGTAGTGTTGATTTATACATTTTATAATTTATACTGTGTATAATATCAAATGGAAGTTATATTTTGGGATGAACGTGACTTCTGTCAATGTATTAATTGATTTGTTCCGAACACAAATCAATAGATTTACTTTCAGCTTTCAATCTAGTGGCCATAGATTTCAAGATAATAATAATTTTCTGATGCTTGCCTTTCACGAGGTTTAAAAAATCAATTTAAGAATAGATCAGCTGAGTGCCCTGGGTTAAGGAATGTTAAAATCAGCCAGAGTTTGCAATCCTTCTCATTCTGCAGTAACCCACATTGGAAGGTGTGTGTGTGATTAGTAAAGATGGGATTGGGCGTGCCTGTGATGCCACTGTGGTGAATAGACTGCTGACTATCACCATCTAGACTCACATATAGGAACATAGGAATTGGAATAGACCATTCAACCCCTCAAGCCTGCTCTGCCATTCAGTGAGATCTGTATCCTACCCCCATTTACCTGCTTTATCTCAGTTTTGGAATTTGAAATGGCCTCAACAGCATTCTGGGGGAGAGACTTGCAAATTTCCACTCCCTTTGTGTGACGAAGTGCTTTCTGACACCACCCTGCACAGTCTAGCTCTAATTTTAAAGTTTTGTCACCTTGTCTTGGACTCTCCCACTAGCAGAAAAAAATGTCTCTCTCTCTACCTCATCAATGCCTTTCAAAATCCTAAAAACCTCAATCATTTCACCTTCTATATTCCAGGGAATACCCAGGGAATACAAGCCTGGTTTATGTAACCACTCCTCATAACTTAACCCTTGGAGCCCTGGCAACATACTGGTGAATCTGTGCTGCACTCCTTCCAAGGCCACTACATCCTTTCTAAGGTGTGATACAAAGTATTGCAGATGAGATCTAACCAGGGCTTAGTTTAGCTGCGGCAAAACTTGCTTCACTTTATATTCTAGCCCTCCACATATAGGGCTCAAGTTTCAGACTCCCGCTAGAACGACGCACATCGGAGAGGCCCGCCTAATTTGTAGAACAAAAATTGCGCCGAATACTTACCTTGTGATTCTCCGATAGCTGTAGGTCCATTTCCAGCTCGGCGCTGCGCAGCAGGAGCTGCTGGGGGTGGAGCCACAGCCCTGCGCCGAAAACAGTGCCGGCAGCTGCGTGCATGTTCAGTGGAGGCTGCGCGCGTGCGCAGTAGCTCCTGGTCCTCCCAGCACGTCCTGTCTCCGGGCGACAACCCTATCCCTGGCTGAAGGGACGTCGCCCCTATCCTGGGCCTGACACCTCTTACCTCGTCGGCGGTGGGGCCCGCCCGCCCGGCATCTCGCTCCCCCCTTCTCTTCTCCACCCTCTCTTCTCCCCCACTCTTCTCTCCCTCTTCTCCCCCCCTCTCTTCTCACCCCCCCTCTCCTCCCCCCCCCCACCTCTCTTCTCCCCGGTGCTGCAGTAGGTGAGTAGAAATAATTTTTTATTTATTGAGTGACTTTTTATTATTTTTTATATTCTTAACTTTTTAATTTTTTTTGATTGATTTATTGGTTGATTTGTTGATTTATTTATCATTTATTATTGATGATGGCTCTTTATTTGTAAAAGTGAAGTGTTTAATGTTTGTAAACCCCCCTCCCCCCCCACCCCGCCGCCCCCCCGCCATCTCTCGATTCCTACGTCTGATTTCTAAGTGTAGGCAAGATTTTTCTGAGCGTACAAAAATCTACACTTACTCCATTCTAAGTTAGCTTGGAGTAAGTTTTCGCTGCCTAAACTTGAAAAACAGGCGTAAGTGACTGGACATGCCCCCTTTTCAAAAAAAAATCTGTTCTAAAATGGAACTATTCTAACTCACTAGAACTAGAGCAAACTAAATGCCGAGAATTGCAATTTCTAAGATGCTCCATTCTAAACTCGTTGCTCCAAAAAAATAAGAGCAACTCAGGCCGAAACCTGAGCCCATGGGCTAACATTCCATTAGCCTTTTTGTTTATTTTTTGTACCTGACAACTATATGTTAATGATTTGTACACATGGACCCCTAATCTCTTTGGTAAATCACTGTTCCTCGCTTTTCGCCATTTAGAAAATACTCGGATCTATCCTTTTTTGGTCCAAAATGGATGATATCACACTTGCCTGCATGGAAATCCACCTACCACAGTTTTGCCCATTCACTTAATCAATCATTGTCTCTTTGTAATTTTATGCTCCAGGTTACGTTACTTACTGTGGGTTTAATTTTCCCCAGTGATTTGTGCCGATTTTTTGGCGCGAGCCGCTTTTTTGGGCCTAAATTTTAAAAATCCAAGTTTACAAATCTTTGAGCGCCCGCGTAGCTCAGTTACGATTTTTTTAGGTTAGTTTTTTTTTGCGACATCGGGGGCATAACCTGATGTCTGCGCCAGTTTTTCACGATTAACCAAGTTTGGCCAATTTACATTTCTCCTAGGATGCCCGATGTGATCACTCCCAAAAAACCTTCTGGGCACTTAAGGAAAACAAGTGGACATTAAAAAACCGGCACAGAAAGATGACATTGGTTTTAGGTGAAGTTTTCAAGGGAGTCAGGATATGCATAATTAAGCTTAAATTTTTAAAACTTAAAACGCAGGAAATGGAAGTTTAATGGAATTCTTTAAGTTTTGATTTTTTTAAAACTGACACGCAACCACCGAACGTCTCTAAACTGGGCTCGAGAACAGAGCATCGGCTGGCAGAATCGGCCCCTCGCCCGGACATGGGCTCGGGGCTCGGCTTGAAACGAAGCCCGGGGGGGAGTGAGGGTGCTGTGGAAGGCGAACAGAAGGCATGAGAAGCCTTACACTATGCATCAAATGAAGTCCGAGGTGTGGGGGGGGTGGTGTCATGTATCTTACATTATTATATGTAACTGTATCCTAACATGCTATACATGACTGTAATAAGATATGACCTGTAACCACCAGCATACATTACCACCAGGAGTGCATTTGCAAGAGACAGGTATATAAGGACAGGTCTCAGGCAAGTGCAGCATTCCAGAGCTGTGAAATAAAGGTGCAGGTCCAGAGTGACCTTGACTTCACTACATGCCTCGTGTGAATCTGCACTGAGGGGACAGGACTTTACAATATCCACAGCCATTCCAGCGATCTCCTGGTATAACGTCAGCAAGAGTGCCCTCGGATGCCTGGAAACTAGGCCACGGCCCTGGTGCTAAAACCAAAGGTTTTGGATGGCTTTTTGGCAGTGGTGCCTCTGCTCTTCCTTTACAAGGTCATTGATGTAGGGGTTGGGGCCAGACATGGACTTCGAACGCTTGAATTTATACATCCTGGACCTTCATAGGGATTCAGCTGACCCACCAGCAGTTGTGGAAACCTCATGGGGGTCCAGGCCCTGATGGAGACCTGGATCCCTGAAGATCTGCACACTACATTTTTTGTATTCATCTTTGAAATGATCTGGGTCATCTACATTTTTCTTCTGGGGACATCCTGGCATCCTCGCCATATCTGGAGGAACCCTTTGCCTGCATTTCTGGCCACTTTGGCAGGCAGGACAGTTCAGACGAGCATAGAAAAGCATCATCTCCCCCGGACCCTGTGAACGGTGGCGAGATTACTGGTGAACATCAGGGGCAGACACATCGCAGCATTTGTGTCCCGCAGATATTCAGGACACGTGTGCTATATGACATACCACACACTGAAGTATGCCTGTATACGATTGGGTGTCAAACTTTCCTAATCTATAACTCATCTTATTAATCTTCTGATCACATTTATCTCACACCATATAACATACTTTTCATGCAGATTGCTTCCTGTCAAATTTACTACATTCAACCTGACAGTTCTGATAAATAGCGCAACATCAGGCGTATCAATCTTGAAAATTCATCTAATTACTCTAGCCAAAAATCTTTAGAATTAAATTGTTAAAGAAGTAACTCCAAGTAGAAGTACACTTTTAAAAACAATGTTGGTAATGAATCAAGTTAGGAATGCATATTTTAAGGGTGTCTCTAAAATCAAAGTGCAAAATAACAACTGTCTCTTGACAATATTGAAAGTCCAAATATACCACATCCATTGGTTCTCCCTTGTTCACTCTACTAGCTACATTCTCAAAAAATTCTAGAAGATTTGTCAAGTATGATTTCCCTTTCATAAATCCATGCTGACTTCCACCGATCCTGTCACTGCTTTCCAAATGTGCTGCTATTTCATCTTTAATAATTGATGTCAGGCTAATCAGTCTATAATTCCCTGTTTTCTCTCTTCCCTCCTTTTTTAAAAAGTGGTGTTATATTAGCTACCCTCCAGTCCATAGGAACTGATCCAGAGTCAATCGAATGTTGGAAAATGATCACCAATGCATCCACTATTTCTAGGGCCACTTCCTTAAGTACTCCACCACAACCACACGTAGGCACGTACCTGATGTATTTGGACCCCCGAGGATTTCCTGTTCCACAACAGCAGTTTAATTCGCCTTTGCTCATGAACTTTGGGATTTTTAGGTCCAAAAGTGTGCAGCACCAACAGCATCCTAAGTTGACTAACTGCTGTTGTGGAACAGGAAATCCTCAGGGGTCCAAATACATCAGGTACGTGCCTACGTGTGGTTGTGGTGGAGTATTTAAGGAAGTGGCCCTAGAAATAGTGGATGCATTGGTGATCATTTTCCAACATTCTATTGACTCTGGATCAGTTCCTATGGACTGGAGGGTAGCTAATATAACACCACTTTTTAAAAAAGGAGGGAGAGAGAAAACAGGGAATTATAGACTGATTAGCCTGACATCAATTATTAAAGATGAAATAGCAGCACATTTGGAAAGCAGTGACAGGATTGGTGGAAGTCAGCATGGATTTATGAAAGGGAAATCATACTTGACAAATCTTCTAGAATTTTTTGAGAATGTAGCTAGTAAAGTGAACAAGGGAGAACCAATGAATGTGGTATATTTGGACTTTCAATATTTTTGACAAGGTCCCACACAAGAGATTAGTGTGCAAAATTAAAGCACATGGTATTGGGGGTAATGTATTGACGTGGATAGAGAACTGGTTGGCAGACAGGAAGCAGAGAGTCGGAATAAACCGGTCCTTTTCAGAATGGCAGGCAGTGACTAGTGGGGTGCCGCAGGGTTCAGTGCTGAGACCCCACCTATTTACCATAAACATTAATGATTTAAATAAAGGAATTGAATGTAATATCTCCAAGTTTGCAGATGACACTAAGCTGGGTGGTGGTGTGAGCTGTGAGGAGGATGCTAAGAGACTGCAGGGTGACTTGGACAGGTTAGGTGAGTGGGCAAATGCATGGCAGATGCAGTATAATGTGGATAAATGTGAGGTTATCCACTTTGGGGGCAAAAACAGGAAGACAGAATATTATCTGAATGGTGACAGATTAAGAAAAGGGGAGGTGCAACGAGACCTGGGTGTCATGGTACATCAGTCATTGAAGTTTGACATGCAGGTACAGCAGGCGGTGAAGAACCAAATGGCATGTTGGCCTTCATAGCTAGAGGATTTGAGTATAGGAGCAGGGAGGTCTTACTGCAGTTGTACAGAGCCTTGGTGAGGCCACACCTGAAATATTGTGTTCAGTTTTGGTCCCCTAATCTGAGGAAGGATGTTCTTGCTATTGAGGGAGTACAGCGAAGGTTCACCAGATTGATTCCCGGGATGGCAGGACTGACATATGAGGAGAGACTGGATCAAGTGGGCTTGTATCCACTGGAGTTTAGAAGAATGAGAGGGGATCTCATAGAAACATATACATTTCTGACGGGATTGGACAGGTTAGAGGCAGGAAGAATGTTCCTGTTGCTGGGGTGTTCCAGAACCAGGGGTCACAGTCTAAGAATAAGGGGTATGCCATTTAGGACTGAGATGAGGAGAAACTTCTTCACTCAGAGAGTGGTTAACCTGTGGAATTCTCTACCGCAGAAAGTTGTTGAGGCCAGTTAGTTAGATATATTCAAAAGGGAGTTAGATATGGCCCTTACGGCCAAAGGGATCAAGGGGTATGGAGAGAAAGCAGTAAAGGGGTACTGAGGTGAATGATTAGCCATGATCTTATTGAATGGCAGTGCAGGCTCGAAGGGCCGAATGGCCTACTCCTGCACCTAATTTCTATGTTTCTATGTTTCTATGTAACCTCTGTCCACCCCACAGCATAATTTAAAGTATTCTGGATTTAGCTTTTCCATTCCCATAATTATCTTATATATTTCTAAAAGTTCACCTTTCAGTTGCCTCCTTTGTAGTCACCTGCAGCAAAACTATTCCACTGTTCTACTGACCAGCTTCCCATAAATTTCAGGTCATCCAAATCTCTGCTGCCTATAACCTAGCCCAAACCAAAGCCGCGATTTCGCCAGCCGTGGCGAATCCGGTGCGGTCGGAATACACAGCGGCCTCAAAACCCACCCCTGTCTTCATCCAACCTCCTCCGTGATTTTGTCCTGATGGAGGTTGTTAAGCCTGCCCTGCAAGGTTCCCAGCCAATTAAAAATCAGCCGGTTTCCTTAAAGGGACCGTGTCCACATTCATTTTGACAGTTGTGCTGTCAATGTTCTACAGCATTGCAGCCATGCACAAAGGTGCACGGCTGCACCCAGGCTCTCCCATGACACCCTTCATGTCATCATCATAGGCAGTCCCTCGGAATCGAGGAAGACTTGCTTCCACTCCTGAAGTGAGTTCTTTGGCTGAACAGTCCAATACAAGAGCCACAGGCTCTGTCACAGGTGGGACAGATCGTCATCGAGGGAAGGGGTGGGTGGGACTGGTTTGCCGTACGCTCTTTCCGCTGCCTGCGCTTGATTTCTGCATGCTCTTGGCGTTGAGACTCGAGGTACTCAGCGCCCTCTCGGATGCACTTCCTCCACTTAGGACGGTCTTGGGCCAGGGACTCTCAGGTGTCAGTGGGGATGTCACACTTTATCAGGGATGCTTTGAGGGTGTCCTTGTAGCATTTCCGCTGCCCACCTTTGGCTCGTTTGCTGTGAAGGAGCTCCGAGTAGAGCACTTGCTGTGGGAGTCTCGTGTCTGGCATGCAAACAATGTGGCCTGCCCAGCTGAACTGATCGAGTGTGGTCAGTGCTTCAATGCTGGGGATGTTAGCCTGGATGAGGACGCTGATGTTCGTGCGCCTGTCCTCCCAGGGGATTTGTAGTATCTTGCGGAGACATCGTTGGTAATATTTCTCCAGCAACTTGAGGTTTCTGCTGTACATAGTCCATGTCTCTGAGCCATACAGGCGGGCAGGTATTACTACAGTCCTGTTGACCATGAGCTTGGTGGCAGTTTTGAGGGCCTGGTCTTCAAACACTCTTTTCCCCAGGCGGCCGAAGGCTGCACTAGTGCACTGGAGGCGGTGTTGGATCTCGTCGTCGATGCCTGCTCTTGTTGATAGGAGGCTCCTGAGATATGGGAAGTGGTCCACGGTGTCCAGGACCGCACCATGGATCTTGATGACTGGGGGCAGTGCTGTGGGGTGAGGACAGACTGGTGGAGGACCTTTGTCACGGATGTTTAACGAGGGAGTCACAGCACACAGGGAGGTTCTCTTTCTTTCCAATGGGCAAAAGCGACCTCCCCAGAAGATCAACACAGCCTGGTTACACATTGCACAGGAGGGCACAAGCAGGGATGTCATCAGGAGGACCTAGCCATAGTGGTGCAAGCAAACCTTTCAATGATCTCAGATTATGAAACGTTACTGCAAAGCCACACTCAACCTCATCCTCCTGTGCCACTTATCACATCCCCATCGCTCTGCCTTCCCTTCCCTACTCCTGCACATCAATACTCACACCAACTTATCTGACACCTCCTCCATCTCACTAGCCACTCCTCACACTCACCCTCATCCTTGTCCAATCATTCAAACTAACAATACACTTGGGTGCTTTAACAAATGTTCATGTAAAGTTTCTGTTAATGTGTTGTCAAGCATTAAATTTTTTTGTTTCACCACTTTGCCATTCTTGGCTAGATCTGTGTGCACCTTTGAAAGTGTCTTTGGGAGTTTTTAGAGAATGGTAAGATATAACGCCCCTTCCCGCATCCCTCCCCCCACCCCCCCCTCCACCAATGGTGATGAGTATGAAAGGAATGGCTTGGACATTGTAGAGATGCTTTATGGTGCTGTTATGGGATGGTGCCAACCTGGCGCATCATGTGGCAGCCAGGGTGTACAGTATTAAGTGAAGCCAATCTGGTCATGGTGAGGCCATTGCTAGCATCCAGGGTAGCAATGTGCATGGTTGATGATGTCCTGTGTCCAGTGCAGCATCACTTGATTGCGGAGAAGGTTGGTGTGGGTGATGGTGCTGCTAGTGTGATGTTGGAGCTGATCGTGTTGGGAATCTGAGGAACAAGGTTATATTTTTTTTCAACGGCTGATGGAATAGATGGCAGGTGAGGTTGAGATGAATGAAGTGATCTGTCAATGGTGAGAGAGGTTGTTCAAATGAGGTGACACTGGATAGAGAGTTTGCTCCAAACACTTGCTAGCTGCATAAAAGTCAATCTGTCTTCTAAATGCAATAAGCAATTGCTTCTAATCTTGGAAAGTGAAGACCTATGAAATGGGAGCTTTCATAGATCATTTGCAGCTGTCAGGTTAGTGAATCATTTGATGCTGACACAATACCCGACCTACTTACCCTGATGTGATAACCACGCTCCGGGAAACTCGTTAAAAACATGGTAAAATGGTAAGTACATAGTAAAATCCTGTCTAACTGTCTAAATTGGCTGACCCGCCACTTGGTGTCGGGTCCATTCAGGAATGACAAACCTGACACTTGGGAAACCGACAAGGAGGTGGGTTCAGTGCGGGATCCTGACCCGCTGTCAATCTCGGCCATTTTGACAGCAGGCCCACCTACAAACACGCACTTGCAGGGCTGGTAAGATTCCGGCCCAAGTGTCACTCACCAATCAATCATTGCTGACCTACAGTGGCTCCTGGTCCTTCAATTTACAATTCTCATCCCTTCATGGCCTTGTCCTTTCCTATCTCTGTAACCTGCTCCAGCCCTACAACCCCTCCTCCGACTCTGGCTTCTTGTGCATCCCTCTTTCCCTTTACTCCACCATTGGCAGCCATGCTTTCAACTGTTGAGGCTCCACACACTGGAATTCCTTCACTAAACCTTTCTGCCTCTTTACTTTCCTCTCTTCTTTTAAGACCCACCTTAAAACCCACCTCGTTGACCAAACAACTCTCCTAATATCTCCTTGCAAGTTGATGTTGCTGAAACACCCAAGTCTTTCCAACATTTCTTTGTAATTCAGACCTCCAGTGCTTATAAAGCTCCCTGTTTTTCAGCAACCAAACTGGGCATAGTACTCAAGGTGACCAGAGCAATGTATAGTTTGATTACAACTTCCACTGACTTGTATTCTATTCTTTTGGATATGTAGTTCAACATTGGCTTTGTTGATTGCTGCTCTACATTGTTTGAGCATATTCAGTGTCAAGTGTGCTAAGACTCATAGATCTCTTTCAGCTTCATCCTTAGCTTTTTATATTATTTGAGCACCTGTGTTGTCTGTCATGTATGTAACCTTCATGTAACTGTAACCTTCATGTAACAACACTGCATACTATGTACACCAAAGAAATGCACACCTTGACACAGGGGGTGAACTTGTGGGAGACACTCCTAGCCTGGTCTTTCAGGTATAAAAGGGGAAGCTCCACCCACCTTCATCACTTCTTGGTCCTGTGAATAAAGGTTAGATCACAGAGTGACTTTGTCTGCAGAATGTGCCTTGTGTGAATTTATAGGAGTGTGTAGGGACACAACATTGTCCATTTTTCTTTCCTATTTACAGTACTTCACGTGTTTGCATTAAATTTACAGTGTAACTATTTGTACTGCACTTTTTTGACAGACATGCATCTGTCAAGCCCCGCCCCCGCCCATGCCCGTACTGCACTTTTTTTTTTACAGACATGCGGTGGGGGGCCGAGAGGAAGGGAGAGGACAAGAGAGACTGCGGGAGAGAGAGATTGGGGGAGAGAGAGAGACTGGGGGAGCGAGAGAGAGAGAGAGAGAGACTGGGGGAGAAAGAAATTGGGGGAGAGAGAGAGATTGGGGAAGCAAGAGAAAGAGAAACTGGGGGAGAGAGCAACTGGGGGAGAGAGAGAGACTAGGGGAGAGAGAGAGCGACTGGGGGAGAGAGCAACTGGGGGAGAGAGACTGGGGGAGAGAGAGAGAGAGACTGGGAGAGAGAGAGTGACTGGGGGCGAGAGCAACTGGGGGAGAGAGAGAGAGACTGGGGGGGAGAGAGAGAGTCTGCAGGAGAGAGCGAGACTGGGGGAGAGAGAGAGACTGGGAGAGAGAGAGAGGCTGGGGGAGAGAGAGAGGCTCGAAATTGCTTTGATCCACCATGGACTGATCTTCCTCTGCCACGTGGTGGTTAGCAGGTTTTGCAGAGCTTGCAGCTCGTTTGCAAGCTCGTTGGAGGTGCCCCATTGTTCCACAGCTCTTGCAAACATAGCCTTTGAAGCGGCATGAATAGGCTGAATGGAAGCTTCCACAATGCCAACAGGGTATGAATTGCCTTGCATTCATCCTTTGTTGGGGAGTCTGAGTCATCTGAGGCCTGCTGGCAGTTGCAGACTTATGGGTTCTGCCCTGTACATTTCTGCTCGCAAACACAGTTCCAGTTAATTTGTGAACATTGCTAGCACTTGTGTGCTGAGAGATTTGTTTGGTACTATCACTGGTGGACATAAACGCCTGTGCTATCGCAATGGCCTTACTGAGGGTCGGTGTCTCTACAGTTACAAGTTTTCGTAGGATGGTCTCATGGCCAATGCCCAGTACAAAAAAGTCTCTGAGCATTTGCTCCAAGTAGCCATCAAACTCACATTGTCCTGCATGTCACCTTAGCTCGGTGACGTAGCTCACCACTTCCTGACCTTCAGATCGCTGGCACGTATAGAACCGATACCTCACCATCAGCACGCTCTCCTCGGGTTAAGATGCTCCTGAACCAGTGTACACAGCTCCTCATACGACTTATCTGTGGGTTTCACCGGAGCCAGAAGATTCTTCATGAGGCTATAGTTCAGAGCCCCGCAGACTGTGAGGAGGACCGCTCTCCTTTTTGCAGCACTTCCTTCTCCGTCCAGCTCGCTGGCTACAAAGTACTGGTCTAGCCGTTCGACATAGGCTTCCCAGTCCTCACACTCCGAGAACTTCTCCAGGATGCCCACAGTTTGCTGCATCTTTGCGTTGGATTCATATTCTCATCGCCAGTTATTGTGTTCCTAACACAGGTGAGGCTGCACACAGGGAGGTTAAAGTAACAGTGACCTCAGTCTTTAATAAGAAACTCCAGAGTGAGGAACAGGACTTAGGGGCCGGCTTATATACAGTGCTCCCAAGGGATGCTGGGATCCCTTGGGACTTCAGAGGACGAGCTCCCTGGTGGTGGAAAATGGGAGTGCATGCTTTACAGATACACAACAGGATCAAGTTACAATTTGCAAAGTTAGTGAGACCTTGGGCTGGGCGATTCCAGTTACACATTCCTGTGAAACTTCAGGGTGTGGCTTGTCCACTAAGGGGGCCAATCATAGACAAATGGTGGAGCATGGTGGCCATTTTTGCAGTACAAATAAGTGCATCCTTAAATTTAATTGACCATTCTACTGTCTGCTCATATTTTGCTTAACTCCTTCTGTAATTAATGGGCTGCCTCCTTCAAATCCTCTACCCCTCCCCATTTGATATGATGTATTAATTTAACCAATTTGCATTGCATTTCTGTAACCTCAGTCTGTAGTCGTTAGCCTGAGGGCATAAATTGAAAATCACCGCCAAAAGAACAAAGGGAGAGATAAGGTGATTTTTAAAAATAGATTTAATGCCCTACCAGAAACAATGATGAAAGCAGAATCCACAATAGCTTTCAAAATAGAAATAAATACATTTTAGAAAAAGAAAAATTTTATGGGGAATGGGACTATGCGGATGTTTTTTCACAAAGTTGGCAGAGACAAGATAGCCTGTGAATTATCTGATTCTATGGTTGGCATAACCCCAATGCACAAACTATGCCAGAATTTTTCAAGGGGTCATTGATGTGGGCGAGAGATCTTATCCAATTCAGTATAAGTTGTTTAAATCCAAGCCCTATATACTATCAAATACCCTTTACAATGTAAGGATCAACAATATGTTAGAAATTAGGGTTACCTGAAAATTATACTGTGCTTAAAGGATTGTATGTTTCTGCTCGAGGCAAGTAAAGGGTTAACGTATAAGCTATGTTTTACCTGAGAATGCTTAAATTTCACTTTCCTCAGACAGTGTTTTTAATGAGTTAGAGTAGAGAATGCATAACATTTTGATTTCGTCTTTAATTTGGCCAATAAAGGCCAGCCTTTAACAATAAAAGTATCTTAATATAAAAGACATAAATGTATAACTAATGGGTGTTAAGAGTTTCCATGGCAACTGGCTGGAGTAAGATGGTTCTAACAAAGGGCCTCTCTTTTAATGGTTGTGTTTGAGAATGCAACGGGAGGACAAGGCAGGATGAGATAAGAGACTATAGCTATGAGGGAACAGGGTCCAGCTGGATGGATGGATTGGCCTTCAAAATAATAAACAAGAAAGATGAGTAATGGCTGTGAAAACCCCTCCTTCAGGGTGTGTCTTCATCAGCAAGTGTAGACAAAGAACTCGAATGGGGATTGGTGCAGATTTTTAAAGAGAACCTCAATAGGCTAAAAAGTGTTGTCAATATCCCATTCCAGGTCCACCACTAAGAATGAAATAAAAGAAACACCCTGCAGGCCCATCCCTGCAAAATGGTGGAGGGAAACACGGGGAGCTGTGCTGGTCGATTGCTCTTTGGTAATCCTATGCTTTACCAAAGAAGGCGCTGAGAGGAGGAGAGGCCACAAGCCAGCGAATTGCTCATGCACGCCAGCCATTTGTCCGATCTGGATTAGGTACCAGCTACTCATCACAGTCATATGTTTTTACTGTATAACTAATGTGTTGTATTCCATCTTAAACTCTGATTAAATATGATATATCCTCCAGATTGGTTTACAAAGAACCTGATTATTAAAGTGACCAGAGATAGCCTTAACAGATGATTTCTAACACATTACATTTTACATTAACCACTCAGCTAACCAGTGAATAAAAAACTACACTCCGACATCAAAATGTAGAGACGTAGAAACGTGTATGAAGGTGCAGCATATGCATTTGACAATAATTTCATTTGGTCGCAGTGGTGCAATGTTTTGGCATTCCAACCAGTATTGTGGACTTAATCGAATGTTGGTTCAAATTTGTAATTCCCCACATCCCACCCTTTCTATTTAAGCTATAACATCAGTGGGGATGAGCTTTCTATATGAGGAAGAAAAAGTAAACAGGCAAGTCACTTGCATTAATAAAAACAGAAAATGCTGGAAATACTCAGCAGGTCAGGCAGCATCTGTGGAGAAAGAAATAGAGTTAACATTTCAGGTCGATGACCTTTTGTCAGAACTGGAAAAGATGTCACAAGTTTTAAGCAAGTACAGAGACAGAATCCACAACAACACTTAGGTTGTTCTCATGGACTGCCAGCTGATAATTCAGAAGTACAATTTGCAAAAGCTGAGACCAGATTGTTTGTCTTCTTCTAGCCAAGCAATGTCATGTGGACCATGAAGACCCAAATATGTAAAAATGGATGCAAAAAAAATTGATGGCCTGAAATTTTCCAATTACGTGGTAAATATACTAACTTTATATGTCCAATATAAGAGGATTAATCAATATCTTGAAAAGAATTGTAAGCACTGCAACATATAATTTTTTGTGGTCTCTTGTTCATTTTATATGTATTTATTGTCACTGATAGTCTTATTTCACGTAAATTTTACTTTATATAAACAGTTGCTTTTCTCTTTCTTCTTTCTTTGTCGCTTGACTTTACCTACCTGTTTCTCAATGAGGATGACTCGACCAAGAAGCTGGTCTTCTAGTCCTCTCATTGTGACAGTAAAGTCGATAATGGCGGTTTTAGCACTGATCTCTGGAGTGTAAGCAGGATTTGCCAACTTGGTGGTGATATACAAAGTAAATCCCAACATCACATCGATTTCTTTGTCACCAACTTTTACCTAACATGAAAGAAACGGGTGCAATATGTTTATTTCTTCTCATTCATTTGTTTACATTGGTTGTAAATTTAAAATGCAAAGGAATAAATGTTCTCTTATAAAAGTAATCACTGGCTTTGGTATCCATCTATTCAGGATCTGAAATTATTTAGATGGTTTTACACTACATTTTTGTAAAACATTGGTGAAAATATAATGTGCAATGATGACACAATTCTGAACATAGTACAATTTGAAGAAAATGAAATGTTTCAATTCAATTAATAAATGATACATGTGCCTTTTCAGGTTGATTATAGTCTGAAGAATTAAAATATAAGAGCTAGGTCTGTCCATCATCCAGCCTGTGTTCAATTTGGAAAAACAGTACATGCGCAGTCCAATATCGGTCTTGAATACCACAACATTCTAATTTTGTAATTTATAACTTATTTGCCCAACCCCAGTTTTGTGTACAGTTCATAATCACTGCCAGTGGTTGAATTCACTATGTTAATGTAACATCACAATGTTATTCTCAGTTAAACTTTCATTATTTGAATGAGGTGTGATTATATGTTTAGCAATATAACATTCCTACTGTGAGTAAACATTCATTTCTTAAAAATTATTTTCAAACCTATTCTTACTTTATAAGTTGATCCCGATTTAATAAAGTTCTTTTCCAACACATTGTCAAGAGCAGGATCCAACTCCTCTCCTACATCCTCCATTAGCAGAGGGCGTCCCAAAGACAGGCAGTCCTCTAGATGGGCTCTGAAGTACTTATGATTTAACGATGTTATCTACAGACGTAAAATTAAATTATTCAATTAACTCAGTGAAAACCATCAGTTGAAAATAATAAGAAATAAAAGGTGCAACTTGTTTCTTGTTTCAGCAAATAGTTAAAAAAAACACAAAAACCACTTCTGAATATCGGGCTGTGGATAAACACTGTCTGTGCAGTCTCTCTTGGAGCAAGCTCCCTTGGACTACACTTTTCAATTTCATGTCAATTTGTGTGACACCTTCAAGAGGTAAGCAAAATGTTACATATTTGTTCATGGAGCCCATTTTTACTGGTTTTAAATTGACAAATGCACAAGGAACTGAATGCAAAAGTCTCATAGTTAATTTCCTTGAAAGTGAATCATAGAATTGTACAGCAGAGACAGAGGCCATTTAGCCCATCATGCCTGTACCAAAAATGGTACAGTTTTATTAAGTGTTTGTTGGGGCTATTAAAGTATCTGTTATTGCATACAAACTCGAAAAGCACATTCTCAGAAAAGTTAACACAGAAATAGAATTAAGTATTCATTACACAGGATTACATATACAACACAGAAATTGGGCATTCGGCCCAACCTGTCCATGCCAGCATTTATGCTCCACTTGAGCCTCCTCTTGTCTTTCCTCGTCTAAATCTATCAGCATAACCCTCTATTCGTTTCTCCCCCATATGCTTGTCTAGCCTCCCCTTAAATTCGTCTATACTATTAGCTTCAACCATTCCCTGCGGTAGCGAGTTCCACATTCTCACTACTCTTCGGGTAAAGAAATTTCTTCTGAATTCCCTATTGGATTTCTTGGTGACTATCTTATATTGATGGCCTCTAGTTATGCTGTTCCCCACAGGTGGAAACACTCGCTCTGTGTCTACTCTATCAAAACCTTTCATCATTTTAAAGACCTCTATTAGGTCACTCCTCAGCCTTCTTTTTTCAAGAGAAAAGAGACCTAACCTGTTCATCCTTTCCCGATATGTATACCCTCGCATTTCTGGTATCATCCTTGTAAATCTTCTCTGCACCCTCTCCAGTGCCTGTATATCCTTTTTATAATATGGCAACCAGAACTGTATGCAGTGTGGTATAACCAAGGTTCAATACAGGTTTAGCATAACTTCCTTACTTTTCAATTCTATGGGCCCAACTTTGCCCAAACACTTTTTTCAGTGCACTTACCTTAAGTGCGCTGACTTTGCGCACTGGAAAGGGCGCCGGAAAAAAGGGGCCCCACCCTTTCCAGCGCTCTTTGGAGTCCCTGGAGTCCCTGGCATGTCGTGCATTCTGAAGTGGGGGGTGGAGCAACAGGCCAGCACCGAAATCAGTGCCAGCATCTGCACGCATGTGCAGTGAAGTCTGCGCGCATGCTCCTGCCCTCCCAGCGTGTCCTGCAGGCTGTGAGTAGGACCCGATGCTCGCAGCCACTATTCCCGGCCAAAGGGACGCCCCGATCTCACCGCACCCTATCTCCGGCCGAGTGGCCTCCCGCACCGGCTGGCCAGCCCGCTGAGTTCCCATTCAAGGTAGGACTTCAGTTTTATGTTTTATTTATTGGTTGTGCTTGAGACTTTTTATTGCGGGGGGGGGGGGGGGCGGTGTAGGAGGAGAGTTTTAGGGGGTGGGCAAGAAAGAGTGTATTGGGGGGGAGGAGGAGAGTTTTGGGGGGGAGAGAAAGAGTGTTTTGGTGGGGGGGGGGAGTGAAAGTGTTTTGCGGGGGGAGGAGAAAGAGTGTTTGGGGAGGAGTGGAGAAAGAGTGTTTTGTATACCAGCATCTCTCTCTCTCTCTCTGGCTAGTTGCACCACCACCCCACCCCCCCCCGCTGCCGCCGCCGTGACATCACGGCCAGCAGCTCGGCATTTCTCCGGTAGGATTTACTTCATTTTTATTAGTATTTTAAATGTTTGAGCTTTTCCTTGCAATGTTTGATGCTTGGTTGTTGAGGTCCTCTCCAGTTCCCTTCCCTCCTCTATCCCTGCCCTAATGTCTGCCAAATGTGCGCTACTTTTTCTTCACTGCCCACAAGGTTTTTCAGAGCTGGCCACATACACTGACCTAAGTCGATTTGGAGTAAGTTTTTGCTGGCGAAAGTGGCATAAATGGCCAAAACTGGCGTAAGTGTCTGGGAACGCCCCCTGTGAAAAAAAAACTGACCTAAAAAAATCGTACCTAACTGACTTACTCTGGAGCAAGTTTTTGGAGGAAAATGGCATTTTTTAACTGACGCCAGAAAAAACAACTTACTTCAAAAAAATTGATGCAAGTCATGGCCAAAGTTGGTCCCTATAGCTCTAGAAATAAACCCTAGTGCTTGGTTTGCTTTTTTTAATGGCCTTGCTAACCTGTGTCACAGCTTTTAGTGATTTGTGTATTTGTACCCCGAGATCTCTTTGTTTCTGTACCCCACCTAGACTCTCCCCCTCCAAGTATAAGTGACCTTCCTATTCTTCCTACCAAGATGTAATACCTCACAGTTATCTGTGTTGAACTTCATTTGCCAATTATATGCCCATTCTGTAAATGTATTAATGTCCTACTGTAATTTGTTGCAGTCCTCCTCAGTATTGACTATTGACCCCAATTTGGTGTCATAGGAGGGGAGACCTACTGTATATGACTTGGGCAATAATATAATTCCCATGTGTGTGTGTCTGGAGAAATATCAGCCTAGAAATTAATTAATGCCACACCCATTTTATAGGCGCCTAAGCGTCCAATGTGGCAGGCGGCATGCTCATGTACATTCCACACTGGAATTGCTCCGGCCACCCATATTGGTAAAGACAGAAAAAAAGGAAGCCATGGCTCGTGCCTGAAACAGGTGTTTCGTCCTTTGCACATATAAGTAATAGGCTAATGCCCATTTCTGAATCCCTTCCCAAAATTAGTCTACACTGAATTATGCCAGTGCCAATCCAGCTGTGTTCAGGAAAACAAGGCCTTCATGTGGGCTAACCAAATGGTCCTGAAAGGTACCGCTGGAGGCCCCAACCAAAAAGGTAAGTTCTGTAAAAAATGAAAACTTACCTGAATGTAGAGTCGGGAGGACCAGGAGTGCTTTTCATAGCTCCACAGCAGTCCCACAGACTACTGCCGGCCCCCTCCAGATCACATCTGGCATGACCCTGAGCTTCCGGTCGCTTTTCACTTTAATTCTCCACCCCACTCCCACTCTAATCTCTCCTCGGCCTCCTACACTGTTCCAATAAAGCTCAACATAAGCTTGAGGAACGGCACCTCATCTTTTGCTTAGGCACGTTACAGCCCCAAAAGTGAATTCTGCTATTGCCATTTACAACTCCTCTAGACCCATCTTTTGTTTCTTTTCTTGTCTCATTACCATCCTCTTTCACCTTGCACCATTATCACTTTTGTCATTTAATCTCTCCTGCCTTCCACCCTATCTCAGACCATCCCTTTTATTCTTTCCCCCCTTTCCCTGCCTCTGTACTTGCTTAAAACCTATTACATCTCTAACTTTTTCAAGTTCAGATGAAATGTCATTAACCTGAAATATTAACTATGTTTCTCTCTCTACAGATGCTGTCTGACTTGCTGAGTATTTCCAGCATATTCTGTTTTTATTTCAGATTTTCAGCTTCTGCAGTATTTTGCTTTTGAAAGAGATTTTCTGTGTGGGAGTTTAAATAAGAGAGAAGGAGAAGGGGTGGGAATGGGGTGGAGATTCAAATGAAGATATTATCGTCCAGAATGAATAAAGTCAGCTATTCCTTTATAGTTTTCAAAATAGGAAAATATTTACAAAGCATCATGTTGCCACAAGCTGGCTTATCTTCCCTGCTCGCTTATGACATATCCATAACAGCAGATTTCACAAAGTTGTTTTCGTAGAAAGAAGGGCTAGACTTTCCATTATTGTCCAGATCACCCAAAAGTGGACAATATTTCCAGCGTTAGCGTTTATATTGGTTTTAGGGATCGCTGGAATATCGCCCATTTTCAAACCCGCTAGTTCCCACTTTATAATTTGGGCGTTAGCGAGAGTGAAGTGAAATGGGCGTTAGCGTTTTTAAAAGTTTTTTTCTGTCGTAAAAGGTCAGCATCCATAGCAACACCATAGCAACGGTCTTTTCCCGTGTTTCAGGAGGTCAGGGGTCATCAGCACATGCGCAGAACATAGAGAAAAAGAAAGAGGAGAGAAGAGAAAGCTTGTGGGGGATAGTGAGATTGCAGTGGTGGTGACTATATTTAGTTTTTTTGAAAACTATCATTACTTAGTGAGTGAAATATTAGATATATACATGTTATATACATATCTAACATAAAAAGACAAAAGGATGGAGGGCATGGAGGAGGTGCATGCTGATGCTGTGGAGGTGGAGGAGGCTGGTGAGGCCAGTGATATAGGTGAGGCTGGAAAGGAGATGGCAATGGGTGGAAGAAAGAGAGCCAGGCACTTTTCAGATGAGGCAAATGCTGCCCTCCTGCAAGAGGTTGAATCATGTTAGGCCCAATTGACCCGGGGAGGGTGTGGGAAGCCAAGCCCAAAAGTGTACCAAAAAATCTGGGGTGAGATCGCAGAAGTGGTGTCGTCGGTGACACACAAGGTCCGTGAGGCCAACCAGTGCCGCAAGCGCTGGAAAGACCTTGTCGGTTCTGGAAGAGTAATTATTACATTTATTTTTATATATATAGTTATATAATTGTTATTATAAGTGTAATGAGGTAATGATGATTTTAAATTCAAATCTGATGCATTGCAGTTAGACCGATAATCCTTTAATCCAAATTTACGTTTGCGGTGGACTATCATGTGTGTTGTTTAGCTTAATAATGATAATAATAGTAATAATAATATTAATAATAATAATTATAACATCTATCAATAATGAGCATCTGTAACAGTACCTAGCAATGATCTTACGCCATGCCATGCTCTTGTCACCTTTTGCAGAAGAAGCTTTCAAAGAATAGGGCTGAGCAGCAGCGCACGGGTGGTGGCCCACTGATAATTTGTGAGCTGACAGATATTGAGGAATGGCCGCTGGCACTCGTGGGCATGCACAACCGGTCAGCCGCCTGTGCAGCATCAGAACCTGTCTTCATGTCACGTGAGTAAAGTATAAATCACTGCGTGATGTAAAGTCAATAAATGCCGCACACACTCATATCCGTAAAATAAATGATTGATGATATATGATGTATTGATGAAATGTTATTTAATGTTATGTAATTAATGATGGACTCATGAAAATCATTGTAATGCAGATTTTGTAGTATCATGATGTTCATTAAATGTGATGTCTGTGATTGTTTTTATAGTGCTAATACTGCTCTCGTGCATATGCTGCGTGTAGCGTTTGCATTCCCCTGTGACCCTAGCACCGCCTTCTCCTCTAATTACCTCATTTATGTTTTCTAGCTCAGCCAAGAGCGCAGGTCCTTCCAATTGCACCGAGGCAAGGTATCGATCCCGTGGTGGTGGATCGTGTTTCTGGGGGTGAGGTGCTCCGAATCTCGCCCATCATGCTGCAGGTTATCCACTTCACTGAGGTCAGTGAAGAGTTGAAGGAGGCACCTGCAGCAGCAACAACACCACTTCCTTGCAGTGCTCCTGCGGCATGTCACCCTTGACCATGGAGGTAGCGGGCCCAAGCACTTTGCCACAGGGCACCCCAAGCGACTCCCTGCCGGTGCCGACCTCATGGAGGTTGGTTCGGCGCAGCAGGACTGCTCCACGATCGGCAGATCTGAGCGTGGACATGGTCAATTTGTCCAGGAGGAGTGCTGAAATTGGTCAGCAGCTCCTCCAGGCAATGGGCGGAATATCAGAACAAATGGCCACCCTATCCGCGAATATGAACGAAAAGATGAAACATAGAAACATAGAAAATAGGTGCAGGAGTAGGACATTCGGCCCTTCGAGCCTGCACCGCCATTCAATAAGATCATGGCTGATTGCAGACGGATTGCAAAAGTTTCTATAGATATGTAAAGAGAAAAAGGTTAGTAAAGACAAATGTAGGTCCCCTGCAGTCAGAATCAGGGGAAGTCATAACGGGGAACAAAGAAATGGCGGACCAATTGAACAAGTACTTTGGTTCGGTATTCACGAAGGAGGACACGAACAACCTTCCGGTTATAAAAGGGGTCGGGGGGTCTAGTAAGGAGGAGGAACTGAGGGAAATCCTTATTAGCCGGGAAATTGTGTTGGGGAAATTGATGGGATTGAAGGCCGATAAATCCCCAGGGCCTGATGGACTGCATCCCAGAGTACTTAAGGAGGTGGCCTTGGAAATAGTGGATGCGTTGACAGTCATTTTCCAACATTCCATTGACTCTGGATCAGTTCCTATGGAGTGGAGGGTAGCCAATGTAACCCCACTTTTTAAAAAAGGAGGGAGAGAGAAAACAGGGAATTATAGACCGGTCAGCCTGACATCGGTAGTGGGTAAAATGATGGAATCAATTATTAAGGATGTCATAGCAGTGCATTTGGAAAGAGGTGACATGATAGGTCCAAGTCAGCATGGATTTGTGAAAGGGAAATCATGCTTGACAAAGCTTCTGGAATTTTTTGAGGATGTTTCCAGTAGAGTGGATAAGGGAGAACCAGTTGATGTGGTATATTTGGACTTTCAGAAGGCGTTCGACAAGGTCCCACACAAGAGATTGATGTGCAAAGTTAGAGCACATGGGATTGGGGGTAGTGTACTGACATGGATTGAGAACTGGTTGTCAGACAGGAAGCAAAGAGTAGGAGTAAATGGGTACTTTTCAGAATGGCAGGCAGTGACTAGTGGGGTACCGCAAGGTTCTGTGCTGGGGCCCCAGCTGTTTACACTGTACATTAATGATTTAGATGAGGGGATTAAATGTAGTATCTCCAAATTTGCGGATGACACTAAGTTGGGTGGCAGTGTGAGCTGCGAGGAGAATGCTGTGAGGCTGCAGAGCGACTTGGATAGGTTAGGTGAGTGGGCAAATGCATGGCAGATGAAGTATAATGTGGATAAATGTGAGGTTATCCACTTTGGTGGTAAAAACAGAGAGACAGACTATTATCTGAATGGTGACAGATTAGGAAAAGGGGAGGTGCAAAGAGACCTGGGTGTCATGGTACATCAGTCATTGAAGGTTGGCATGCAGGTGCAGCAGGCGGTTAAGAAAGCAAATGGCATGTTGGCCTTCATAGCAAGGGGATTTGAGTACAGGGGCAGGGAGGTGTTGCTACAGTTGGTGAGGCCACACCTGGAGTATTGTGTACAGTTTTGGTCTCCTAACCTGAGGAAGGACATTCTTGCTATTGAGGGAGTGCAGCGAAGGTTCACCAGACTGATTCCCGGGATGGCGGGACTGACCTATCAAGAAAGACTGGATCAACTGGGCTTGTATTCACTGGAGTTCAGAAGAATGAGAGGGGACCTCATAGAAACATATAAAATTCTGACGGGGTTAGACAGGTTAGATGCAGGAAGAATGTTCCCAATGTTGGGGAAGTCCAGAACCAGGGGTCACAGTCTAAGGATAAGGGGTAAGCCATTTAGGACCGAGATGCGGAGGAACTTCTTCACCCAGAGAGTGGTGAACCTGTGGAATTCTCTACCACAGAAAGTTGTTGAGGCCAATTCACTAAATATATTCAAAAAGGAGTTAGATGAGGTCCTTACTGCTAGGGGGATCAAGGGGTATGGCGAGAAAGCAGGAATGGGGTACTGAAGTTGAATGTTCAGCCATGAACTCATTGAATGGCGGTGCAGGCTAGAAGGGCCGAATGGCCTACTCCTGCACCTATTTTCTATGTTTCTATGTTTCTATCATTCCCTCAGTACCCCTTTCCTGCTTTTTCTCCATATCCCTTGATCCCTTTAGCCGTAAGGGCCAATCTAACTCCCTCTTGAATATATCCAATGAACTGGCATCAACAACTCTCTGCGGCAGGGAATTCCACAGGTTAACAACTCTGAGTGAAGAAGTTTCTCCTCATCTCAGTCCTAAATGGCCTACCTCTTATCCTAAGATTATGTCCCCTGGTTCTGGACTTCCCCAACTTCGGGAACATTCTTCCTGCATCTAACCTGTCCAGTCCCATCAGAATCTTATATGTTTCTATGAGAACCCCTCTCATCCTTCTAAACTCCAGTGAATAAAGGCCCAATTGATCCAGTCTCTCCTCTTATGACGGTCCAGCCATCCCTGGAATCAATCTGGTGAACCTTCGTTGCACTCACTCAATAGCAAGAACGTCCTTCCTCAGATTAGGAGACCAAAACTGAACACAATATTCCAGGTGAGGCCTCACTAAGGTCCTGTACAACTGCAGTAAGACCTCCTTGCTCCTATACTCAAATCCCCTAGCTATGAAGGCAAACATACCATTTGCCTTCTTCACCGCCTGCTGTACCTGTATGCCAACTTTCAATGACTGATGAACCATGGCACCCAGGTCTCGTTGCACCTCCCCTTTTCCTAATCTGCCACCATTCAGATAATATTCTGCCTTCCTGTTTTTGCCCCCAAAATGGATAACCTCACATTTATCCACATTATACTGCATCTGCCATGCATTTGCCCACTCACCTAACCTGTCCAAGTCACCCTGCAGCCTCTTAGCATCCTCCTCACAGCTCACACCGCCACCCAGTTTAGTGTCATCTGCAAACTTGGAGATATTATACTCAATTCCTTCATCTAAATCATTAATGTATATTGTAAAGAGCTGGGGTCCCAGCACTGAGCCTGCGGCACTCCACTAGTCACTGCCTGCCATTCTGAAAAGGACCCATTTATCCCGACTCTCTGCATCCTGTCTGCCAACCAGTTCTCTATCCACGTCAGTACATTGCCCCTAATACCATGCGCTTTGATTTTGCACACCAATCTCTTGTGCGGGACCTTGTCAAAAGCCTTTTGAAAGTCCAAATACACCACATCCACTGGTTCTCCCTTGTCCACTCTGCTAGTTACATCCTCAAAAAATTCCAGAAGATTCGTCAAACATGATTTCCCTTTCATAAATCCATGCTGACTTGGACCGATCCTGTCACTGCTTTCCAAATGCGCTGCTATTTCATCATTAATGATTGATTCCAACATTTTCCCCGCTACTGATGTCAGGCTAACAGGTCTCTAATTACCCGTTTTCTCTCTCCCTCCTTTTTAAAAAGTGGTGTTACATTAGCTACCCTCCAGTCCATAGGAACTGATTCAGAGTCGATGGACTGTTGGAAAATGATCACCAATGCATCCACTATTTCTAGGGCCACTTCCTTAAGGACTCTGGGATGCAGACTATCAGGCCACGGGGATTTATCTGCCTTCAATCCCATCAATTTCCCTAACACAATTTCCCGCCTAATAAGGATATCCTTCAGTTCCTCCTTCTCAATAGACCCACTGTCCCCTAGTACATTCGGAAGGTTATTTATGTCTTCCTTCGTGAAGACAGAACCGAAATATTTGTTCAATTGGTCTGCCATTTCTTTGTTCCCCATTATAAATTCACCTGAATCCGACTGCAAGGAACCTACACTTGTCTTCACTAATCTTTTTCTCTTCATATATTTATAGAAGCTTTTGCAGTCAGTTTTTATGTTCCCTGCAAGCTTCCTCTCGTACTCTATTTTCCCCCTCTTAATTAAATGCTTAGTCCTCCTCTGTTGAATTCTAAATTTCTCCCAGTCCTCAGGTTTGCTGATTTTTCTAGTCAATTTATATGCCTCTTCCTTGGTTTTAACACTATCCTTAAATTCCCTTGTTAGCCACGGTTGAGCCACCTTCCCCGTTTTATTTTTACTCCAGACAGGGATGTACAATTGCTGAAGTTCATCCATGTGATCTTTAAATGTTTACCATTGCTTATCCACAGTCAACCCTTTAAGTATCCTTTGCCAGTCTATTCTAGCCAATTCACGCCTCATACCGTCAAAGTTACCTTTCCTTAAGTTTAGGCCCCTAGTTTCCGAATTAACTGTGTCACTCTCCGTCTTAATAAAGAATTCTACCATATTATGGTCACTCTTCCCCAAGGGGCCTCGCACAACAAGATTGCTAATTAGTCCCTTCTCATTACACATCACCCAGCCTAGGATGGCCAGTTCTCCAGTTGGTTCATCGACATATTGGTCTAGAAAACCATTCCTAATACACTCCAGGAAATCCTCCTCCATCGCATTGCTACCAATTTGGTTATCCCAATCAATATGTAGATTAAAGTCGCCCATGATAGCTGCTGTACCTTTATTGCACACATCCCTTATTTCTTGTTTGATGTTGTCCCCAACCTCACTACTACTGTTTGGTGGTCTGTACACAACTCCCACCAGCGTTTTCTGCCCTTTGGTATTCCGCAGCTCCACCCATACCGATTCTACATCATCCAGGCTAATGTCCCTCCTTACTATTGCATTAATTTACTCTTTAACCAGCAACGCCACCCTGCCTGACGCGGATAGTGGTGGCCCTGGAGGTAATAGCCAGGAACACTGGTGCCAGAGGGTTATTAGTGTTCCTGGAATCTGGCACTGCACCCCAAGGTGCCGTAGCCCCATTGCCAGAGACACATGCGAGCCGGGAGGAAGCTGTTGCTTCTGGCTCGCAGTACGTTTCCTCGGAAACCTACTCTCCAGCATCCGGCCAAATATCGGATCTGCCATCATTCCCCCCAACGAAGCAGCGCTTGAGGAGCACTGCGGCAAAGAGGCTTGGAGTTGGTAGGGGAAGGGGAAGAGGTGAGGTGAAGACCCGGGGTGGGGGGGAAGTCGGTGCATGGCTGCAGGTAGGGATGGAGGGATGGAGGAAGGGAGGGAGTGAGTTGTTACACTTTTTCTGTTAAAATTTGTTTGCTGTTGTCATTATCATCAAGTTTTTCAATGTTGGGATGGTTTCGGGGAGGGTGGTGCTTTGTTGTACCTGTATTTGTTATTGTTGTTATTGAAAATGTTCTAAATTTGTTGTGGGGATGGGGGAGGGGTACTGTTGTGTTCTTTGATGTTTTTTGAATAAGAAAAAATTCTCTATTAGCATTAAAAAAAAATTATTTAACATAACATTGTTGCGCATTTTCTCAGATAGCTGTAACGTTAAACACTGTCGAGGTCTTACCATGAAAGGGGATCATTAAATGTAACTTAAATCAACTTTATCTTTCACTGTCACCATTCATGTATGAGCTGCAGACACAACAATCTTGCAGCAGTGTAAATACCACCAATGTTATTTCAAGCAAAGCACTCATTTATGATATGCTGACGTAACAGTTTTGCAACTGTGTAGCCACCACGGGCCCTTTCCTGTGGTCTAGAGGGGAGTGGGGGCATGGATTCAACATCAGCCTGATTGTCTGCCCCGAGGTCATCATCCACTTCAGCTTCTTCCTCTTCTCCTCTCTCCTGAGGTGGACTGGCAGTTCCTTCTGGCAATTCTTGTCCCCTCCTGATAGCCAAGTTATGCAGCATGCAGCACACCACCATGAATTGAGCTACCTGCTTCGGATGGTATTGTAACTCGCCTCCTGACTGTCCAGGCATCTAAAGCGTTGCTTAAGCACTTCAATTGTCTTTTCGATGATATTTCATGTGGCTATGTGGCTTTCGTTGTATCGCTTCTCAGCCTCTGTCTGGGTCTTACGCAGGGGGGTCATCAGCCAGGTGGCGAGGACATATCCTTTGACACCAAGCATCCAGCATTGACCTTGTGGCTGACTGGTAAACATGTCAGATACTGTGCTCTCACGCAAGATGTGTGCATCATGGATGTTGCCTGGAAAGATTATTTGCTTATGTTTGACAACGAGCTGCACATTCAGGGAGTGGAATCCCTTTCGATTCTGAAAAACCTCTGCATCCTGAAAAGGAGCTTACATGGCGATGTGCATACAGTCTATTGCTCCCTGCACCTTGGGGAAGTTTGCTATTCTCGAGAATCCTAGCGCCCTCTCAGTCTGTGCCTCCCTGGTCATAGGGAAGCTTATAAAGTCCATCCTGCATGCGTAAAGGGCTTCAGTCACCTGTTGAATGCAGCAATGTGTGGCATGCTGAGAGATAGCGCAAATGTTGCCAGCTGAGGCCTGAAAGGAGTCTGATCATAGAAGGAAAGTGCCACAGTTACCTTGACCTCAATGGACAGTGCGGTCCTGATGGTGTTGTTAGGCTGCAGATCTCCCCTAATGAGCTGGCATATCTCACTGATGACCTCCTTTCGGAAGCGCAGTCTCCTCAGGCACGTGTTCTCAGACAAGTCCAGATAAAACCGCTTCTCCCTGTAAGTTCATCGGGTGTAAGTTCTCTTCCTCCTCAGTCTGCCACCTCTTTGATTGGGCACATAATGTTCTTCGATATACCTTTTCCCATCTCTGGTCTGCAGCATGTGCATAGTCATTAATACAGGCTGAGAAATTATAGGCCCCATTACAATGAAATTCACTATTATATATCTATTCTTCACAAACAATAAAATTTCGTACTAAAACTCATAAAATAAATTCAATTCATCCACAATATGATAAGATGTTTGTTCAGATTTTCAAATCAACTTAAAAGAACTCAGATTAAATCAAAACTCCCCAGCACTTGAAGCAGCCTTTTATTTGAAAAGTCTTCCGATTTACAAAATGGCGTCCATACCGCTGGGTTAAGATCAGGTGAGTGCAGCTTTGTTTTTTAGCTTTCTTTTGGGCGAGCGATATTTTCAACGATATATGGGCGATATGCCGAAATATGCTGATATGCCGAAACTAACGCACAGAAACCGCCCATAATATCGGTGAGCAATATTATGGGCGGTTTCTGAGCGTTAGTTTTGTTTATAAACTGTATTCTAAGGCCTTTACAGCAAAAAAATATGGGCGGGTGGTTTAATTATTTCTCGGCATTACCTAGATGCCGAAAGTAACGCTGGGTGATAAATGAGCGATAAATGGGTGTTAGTTTCCCTTTTTTTGCGAAATGGGCGATAAATGGGCATTATACTTCATCTCAGAGTTAAAATGGACAGTAAGTGGGTGGTAGCGAAGAAAAACTGATGGAAAGTCTAGCCCAAAGACTTTCATTTATATACGAAAGCAAAATACTGCAGATGCTGGAAATCTGAAATACAAACAGAAAATGCTGGAAATACTGAGCAGGTCAGGCAGCATCTGTGGAGAGAGAGAGAGAGTTAACAAAGACTTTCATTTATAATGTTCCTTATCACGTCTCTGAAATATTGCAAAAAGCTTGACATACAATTAAATGTGGAATTCACTGTTATATTAGGCAAACATGTCAGCCAGTTGGCATAAAACAAAATTCCACAAACTGCAATGAGATAAATTACATTTTATGGTGCATGTTGAGGGATAAATACTGGCCAAGATATATTGAAATGGTCTGTTGTCCTTAGTAAAACCAACAGCTACATATAGATATGGTATTCATTAGTTTAAATCACTAACTTTGTCTTAATATTTATACTATAAATTTGGTTTAATTAGAAAAAGATGTAACATACAAAAAACAATTCCCAGACTTGCCTGTAACTCATTGTTCTTTTCTTTGTTTTTAATCCAGATCTTGCCTTGTCCTTGTGGGTCAATTAGAAGTGGATACCTAGTTGCTTTGGTCACTATGATACCATTCTGTATTGACAGGTCATCACTTGGAAGCCCCTGGAGGTTCCATTCACCAATTGTAGCATTATCCACCAACATACTGATTAGGTTGATGTCCTGAAGGTTAAAAGGAATGAAAATTGTTAAATGTATTGAAATTCAATGTTGTAATCATTTTTCTAATGGGCTGAATGACCCTATAAAATAAACAGTAATATGTATTTATAAGATTGTATTTTTGTTTCATGTATATTTGAAAGCAATAGTAGAATAAAGTAGAAAAGCAGGAATAAAATAAAACATTTTTGCAACGATCGCTACCTCACAGAATTACTTATTATATTTGAAAAACGGCCATCTTCTGCCTGCTGCCCACAATATATTTTAAAAACTAAACAGAAATCTCTCCCTTTCATTAGGTTTCCAACATTTCATGTCTGAAAAGGGAGAGGCCTCCTGCCAGGTGTCTGCCAGTGTGTTCTGGAACCAGCTGTTCAGCAATGTGTGATGATGACTGGTGTGGCTTGCTAATTTCTTCTCCCTTCCTGCAGGAAAGAATTGAGCTCCTGTTCTCCCTAATGATAACACAGCAGCTGAGAATTCAACATGGGAGGAGTTTTGGCACAAACCAATTGTTATATTTTGGGGTTTCTTTTACGCTAGATAATTGTTGGGTTCTGTGTTTCAGACTACTCTTGGAGCTGACCCTTGCTCCCTACATCCCAGAGAATGTTTTCATTTGCCCAGATTTCTAGATAGGATTTGTAGCATGTTTGATGAATGAACAGAGAACTCTTTCAGATTATTTCAGCTACTATTTCTATGCATGTTTTTACAGGGTCCTCCTTGTTTTTGTAAGGCAACAGAATGGGCCCAAGTTTCCACAAGAAAAAAAACGGGCGCCCCTCCGAGCTGGGTGCCCATTTTTTGCGCCTAAAACGGCGCCTAAAAAAATCCTCGGTATTCTCCACCGACTTACAGGTCCTCTGGCCCTCGGCGCAGCCAGCACGAGCTGTGGGGGGGCGGAGCCAGGTCCCTGCGCTGAAAACAGTGCCGGGACCTCTGCACATGCGCACTACAGTGGGCACGCAAGTGCAGTAGCTCCAGGCGCCGAACTGTGTGGGAGGGGCCCGAAGCACGCAGCCGCTAGCCCTGGCTGAATGGCCTCACTGGGGCTATGTGAATGAGGCTCCTCCCACGGCCAGCTCCTGCTCCTCCCCCACCCCGACCAGACCCGACACCCGCTCCTCCCCCCCCCCGCCCCGCCGACCCGGCACCCGCTCCCCCCCCCCCGCCGACCAGACCCGACACCCGCCCCCCCCCCCGCCGACCAGACCCGACCCGACACCCGCTCCCCCCCCGCCCCCCCGCCGACCAGACCCGACCCAACACCCGCTCCCCCCGCCCCCCCGCCGACCAGACCCGACCAGACACCCGCTCCCCCCCCCCGCCGACCCGACACCCTCTCTCTCTCTCCCTCCCCTCTCTCTCTCTCTCTCTCCCCTCTCTCTCTTTCTCCCTCCCTCCCCTCTCCCTCCCTCCCCTCTCTCTCCCTCTCTCCCTCCCTCCCTCCCTCCTCTCTCTCTCCCCCTCCCTCCCCTCTCTCTCTCTCCCCCTCCCTCTCCCTCTCTCCCTCCCTCCCCTCTCTCTCTCTCCCTCCCTCCCTCCCCTCTCTCTCTCCCTCCCTCCCCCCCCTCTCTCTCTCTCCCTCCCTCCCCTCTCTCTCTCTCCCTCCCTCCCCCTCTCTCTCTCTCTCTCTCCCTCCCTCCCTCCCTCCCTCCCTCTCTCTCTCTCTCCCTCTCTCTCCCCCTCCCGCTCAGCGGCACGAACGGCTGCAGAATTCTCCCTGGCTGAAGCACTTTCACACAGGTAGGAAGATGGTTTATTTAACCTTTTCTTGGCTTATAAATGTTTATTCAGGTTGGATTTATTTGTATAATATTTGTAGAAGTATAAATAAGGATTTATTGTCGAATTTAATGAGTTCCCTTCCCCCCTCCCCCCCCTCACCACGTTCTGGACGCCTAATTTGTAACCTGCGCCTGATTTTTTAATGTGTAGAACAGGTTTTTTCAGTTTTACAAAAATCTTCACTGGCTCCATTCTACTTTTGTTTGGAGTACATTTTCACTGTGGAAACTTTGAAATCAGGCGTCAGTGGCCGGACATGCCTCCTTTTGAAGAAAAAGTTCTGTTCTAAACTAGAACTGTTCTACCTGACTAGAACTGCAGAAAAAAAAATGTGGAGAATTGCGATTTCTAAAATAATCCGTTCTCCACCAGTTGCTCCTAAAAATCAGGCGCGAATCATGTGGAAACTTGGGCCCATTATTACTACACTAGACTTTGTCTTGGGCTTAAATTGGTCAACAAATTTATTATGCAGGATCAGAATAAACAAACGGCACCACTAATACAATATATATTTTTACGGTAATTAAGTTCAATTAATTCCTCATTGTAATAGAAAATTCACAACTGCTATGCTAAACTAAAATATGATGAATTTTCTTGCAGTTTTCCTTTTCTCACCAACGATGTAAGCCACCTGCAGTATTTTGTTTTTGTATGCTAGCTATCTAGCCTGACTAACTCTTCGTAAAGATTCCAGATTGTCTCACCTGATCTGATAAAGAGGCAACTGCTAAATACTGTTATGTATGCAACACCAGGCAACCTATATAATACCGCCACTAGAGGGCTTACCTGTTGGAGTCCCAAGGGATCCCAGCATCCCTTGGGAGCACTGTATATAAGCAGGCCTCCCACTCTGTACATGCACTCTGGAGTCTGAATAAAGGAGCTAAGGTCACACTTACTCATTGTCTGCAGTACTCAGTTGTATTGCTTTATTATGAGCATAACAACTGGTGACGAGATAACGAATAACTACATGAAAATGCAGAGAACTGTTGGTAGTCTGGAGAAATTCTCAGAAGGGGACGATTGGGAGGCCTTCGTGGAACGACTCGACCAATATTTCGTGGCCAATGAGCTGGAAGGGGATGAGAACGCTGCCAAATGAAGGGCGATCCTCCTCACCATCTGCGGGACAACAAGCTATAGCCTCATGAAGAATCTTCTAGCTCCGGTGAAACCAATGACTAAATCCTATGAAGAACTGTGTACGTTGGTCTGGGAGCATCTAAATCTGAAGGAAAGCGTTCTGATGGCAAGGTATCGATTCTACACGTGTCAGCGGTCTGAAGGCCAGGAAGTGGTGAGCTACGTCGCCGAACTAAGGTGCCTTGCAGGACATTGCAAATTCGATGGATTCCTTGAGCAAATGCTGAGAGACTTTTTTGTGCTTGGTATTGGCCATGAGGTTATCCTTCGCAAACTATTGACTGTTGAAACACTGAATCTGAGCAAAGCCATAACGATAGCCCAGGCATTTATGTCCACCAGCGATAACACCAAACAAATTTTGCAGCATAAAGAGGTTTCGGCAAGTACTGTACACAAAGTAACGTCGTTTTCAGGCTAGAATGCATATGGCAGAATATACACGCCGGCAGCTGCACGATCTCAGATGACCCAGAGTCCACCATTAATAGTTAATGCGAGGCAGTTAACACCTTGTTGGCGCTGTGGAGGTGATCATCGAGCCCATCAATGCCGCTTCAAACACTATGTGTGCAAAGGCTGTGGAACAATGGGACACCTCCAGCGAATGTGCAGACGAGCTGCAAACCCTGCAAACCACCACATTGCAGAGGAGAACAGATCCATGGTGGATCAGGCTGAACTAGAGACTCGAACTGAGGAGGCAAAAGTGTACAGGGTTCACACCTTCAGCACGAAATGTCCACCGATCATACTAAAAGTCGAACTGGATGGAATTCCAGTATCCATGGAACTGGACACGGATGCGAGTCAGTCTAGCATGAGCAAAAAGGCCTTCGACAAGCTGTGGTGCAACAAGGCACACAGGCCCAAGCTTAGCCCCATTCATACCAAGCTAAGAACTTACACTAAACAGTTGATCCCTGTAATTGGCAGCGCAGCAGTAAAAGTCTCCTATGATGGAACAGTGCACGAACTCCCACTATGGAATGTACCAGGAGATGGCCCCACACTGTTCAGCAGAAGCTGGTTGGGAAAAATCCGCTGGAACTGGTACGGCATCCGAGCGCTCTCGTCCGTTGACGATGTGCCCAGGTTCTGAGCAAGTTCCCGTCATTGTTTGAGCCGGGCATCGGAAGTTTCTCGGGGGCGAAGGTGCAGATCCACTTGGTTCCTGGTACACGACCCATCCACCACAAGGCATGGGCAGTGCCATATATGATGCGAGAGAAAGTGGAAATTGAGCTGGACAGGCTACAGCAAGAAGGCATCATCGCAGCGGTGGAGTTCAACGAGTGGGCCTGTCCGATTGTTCCAGTTCTCAAAGGCAACGGCACGATCAGAATTTGTGGGGACTATAAAGTAATGATTAACCGTTTTTCGCTACAGGACCAGTACCTGCTACCCAAGGCAGACGACCTATTTGCGACCCTGGCTGGAGGAAAGACGTTCACCAAGTTGGACCTGACCTCGGCCTACACGACACAGGAGCTGGCGGTTTCTTCAAAAGGCCTCACCTGCATCAACACGCACAAAGGTACAATAGATGCCCTTTGGGATTCAATCGGCCGCGGCAATTTTCCAAAGGAACATGGAGAGTCTGCTAAAGTCAGTTCCGTGCACTGTGGTTTTCCAGGACGACATACTGGTCACAGGTCAGGACACCATCGAACACTTGAAGAACCTGGAAGAGGTTCTAAGTCAGCTAGATCGCGTGTGGCTCAGGTTAAAACGCTCGAAATATGTTTTCCTGCCGCCAGGCATCGAGCTCTTAGTGAGAAGAATCGCGGCAGACGGCATCAGACCCATTGACGCCAAGACGGAGGCCATCAAGAATGCACCGAGACCGCAGAATACGACAGAGCTGCGGTCGTTCCTGGGACTCCTCAACTATTTCGGTAATTTCCTACCCGGGTTAAGCACCTTGCTAGAACCTCTATATGTGCTGCTACAAAAGGGAGACAACTGGGTATGGGGGAAATCAAAAGAGGCTGCTTTTGAGAAAGCCAGAAATCTGTTAAGTTCCAATAAACTGCTTGTCTTGTATACCCCATTTAAACATTTAGTGTTAGCTTGCGATGCGTCTTCATACAGGGTCGGGTGTGTGTTACAACAAGCTAATGAATCGGAAACATTGCAACCGGCCGCCTATGCATCTAGGAGTTTGTCCAAGGCTGAAAGGGCCTACAGGTATGATTGAAAAAGAAGCTCTGGCATGCGTTTACGGGGTGAAAAAAATGCACCAGTATCTGTTTGGTCTCAAGTTTGAGCTAGAAACTGACCATAAGCAACTCATATCGCTATTCTCAGAGAGCAAAGGGATTAATACCAATGCCTCTGCCCGCATCTAAAGATGGGCGCTCACGCTGGCTGCATACAATTATGTAATCCGCCACAGACCAGGCACAGAGAACTGCACTGATGCTCTCAGTTGGCTACCATTGCCCACCACCGTGCTGGAAATGGCACAGCCTGCAGACTTGCTCTTGGTGATGGATGCATTCGAAAACGAAAAGTCACCCATTACGGCCCGCCAGATCAGGACCTGGACCAGCCAGGATCCTTTACTGTCCCTTGTAAAAAAAATTGTGTCCGCCATGGGAGCTGGTCCAGCGTCCCAGCGGAGATGCATAAAGAGATCAAGCCGTTCCAGCGGCGCAAAGACGAAATGTCCATACAGGCAGACTGCTTTTGTGGGATGATCGTGTGGTTTTGACTAAGAAAGGCAGGGAAACATTCATACGTGACCTACACAGGCATTGTAATGATGAAAGCTATAGCCAGATCACATGTGTGGTGACCTGGCATCGACTCAGATTTAGAGTCATGCGTGCGCCAATGTAACACTTGCTCTCAACTGAGCACTGCACCCAGAGAGGCACTGCTAAGTTTGTGGTCATGGCCCTCCAAACCGTGGTCGAGGATCCACGTTGACTTTGCTGGCCCATTCCTAGGCAAAATGTTTTTGGTTGTTGTAGATGCTTATTCAAAATGGATTTAACGTGTAATAATGTCTGTAAGCACATCCACTGGCACCACTGAAAGCCTACGAACCATGTTCACCATGCACGGCCTGCCCAATGTCCTTGTCAACGACAATGGGCCATGTTTCACCAGTGCTGAATTCAAGGAATTCATGACCCGCAATGGGATCAAGCATGTCACATTTGCCCTGTTCAAGCCCACATCCAATGGTCAGGCAGAACAGGCAGTCCAGACCATCAAGCAAAGCTTGAAACACGTGTCGGAAGTCTCCCTGCAGACCTGCCTGTCCCGAGTCCTGCTCAGCTACTGCACCAGACTCCACTCGCTCACCGGGGTTCCCCCAGCCGAGCTGCTCATCAAAAGGGCGCTCAAAACAAGGCTCTCTCTTGTCCACCTTGATCTCCATGATCACGTCGCGGGCAGGTGGCATCAACAAAACATGTACCATGATCACGCAAACTTGTCACGCGACATTGAAGTCAATGATCCTGTATTTGTACTCAACTATGGACATAGTCTCAAATGGCTTGCTGGCACTGTCATAGCCAAAGAAGAGAGCAGAGTGTTTCAGGTCAAACTTGCCAATGGACTAACTTGCAGAAAGCATTTGGACCAAATCTAACTGCGATTCACAAACAGCCACGAGCAACCCGATGAGGGCACCACCAACTTCGACCCTGCAACACTCACACAAGTGGCAACCGACATCACGGTTGACCACGAAACTGAACTCACCATCCTCAGCAGCTCGACAAAGCCAGCTGCCCAACAACCCAGCGAAGAACCAACCAACTCACCCACACCTGCATTTGTACCAGGGAGCGAAAAGCCCCAGATTGTCTCACCCTGTAAATAAGAGTGCTATTGACTTTGGGAGGGAGTGATGTTATGTATGCAACACCAGGCAACCTGTATTACACCGCCACCAGAGGGCTTACCTGTTGGAGTCCCAAGGGACCCCAGCATCACTTGGGAGCAAAGTATATAAGCAGGCCTCCCATGCTGTACATGCACTCTGGAGTCTGAATAAAGGAGCTAAGGTCACACTTACTCACTGTCTGCAGTACTCAGTTGCATTACTTTATTATGAGCACAACAAATACTTTCTAAACAGTAACCAAAATCCAAGGAATTTAAATAACTGCCTGTTGAATTCATAAGGAGCTACAATCAATCATATATTTGAACAAATCTAACAAAGGGATAGAAATTGTTCATCGTTGCTCCCATTTTCTGGACAGAAAATGGGGCTGAAAATAAACAATTTTGCAAAGTAACAGGAGTAGGCCATTCAGCCCCTCGAGCCTGATCTGCAAGTCAATTAGATCATGGCTGATCTGTACTTCAACTCTATTCACCCGCCTTTAGAATGGTTACAGCACAGAAGGAGGCCATTTGGCCAGTCAAGCCCATGGCGGCTCGCTGCAAGAGCACTCCAGCTAGTCCCACTCCCTTGCCCTTTCCCCGTAGCGTTGCAAATTTTTTTCCTTCAGATATTTATCCAATTCCCTTTTGAAGGCCATGATTGAGTCTGCCTCCACCACCCTTTCAGGCAGTGTATTCCAGATTCTAACTGCTCGCTGCGTAAAAACGTTTTTCCTTATGTCGTCTTTGGTTCTTCTGCCAATCCCCTTAAATCTGTGTCTTCTGGTTCTCAATCTTTCTGCCAATGGGAACAGTTCTCTCTATCTACTCTATCTAGACCCCATATCCTTTGATATTCTTACCTAACAAAAATCTATCAATCTCAATCTTGAAAATTTCAATTGACCCAGTATCCACATCCTTTTGGGGGAGAGCATATCAGATTTCCACTACTCTTTCTGTGAAGAAGTGCTTCCTGAGTGCTTTGGCTTTAATTTTAAGATTAAGCCCCTTGCATTCCCCACCAGAGGAAATAGTTTCTCTGTATCTACCTTATCAAGTCTTTCGGTTTAAACACTTTGATTGGATCATCTTTCAATCTTCTATATGTTACATATGTAGACTTGTATTTACTCTGTACAGCCACCAGAGGGCTCATCCCCTGGAGTCCCAAGTGATCCCATAAACCCTTGGGAGCACAGGTATTGAAGGAGGCTTCACAGGTTGGAGAGGCACTCTGGAGACCTGCAATAAAAGACTAAGGTCACACTTTACTTTGAGCTCGCAGTGTTCAGTCTCACTCGTTCTCCATACACAACAACTGGCGACAAGATACAGATAGCGAACACAAAGCTGCAGAGAACCATGGGCATCCTGGAGAAATTCTCAGTGGGAGATGATTGGGAAACTTTTGTGGAGTGACTCGACCAATACTTCGTGGCCAACGAGCAAGATGGGGAAGAGAGCGCTGCCAAACGAAGGGCGATCCTCCTCACCGTCTGTGGAGCACCAACGTATGGCCTCATGAAGAATATGCTCACTCCAGCAAAACCCACGGAGAAATCGTACGACGACCAGCACACTGGTCCGAGAGCATTTGAACCCGAAGGAAAGCAATGCGAGGTACCAGTTCTACACGTACAAAAGGTATGAAGGCCAGGAAGTGACGAGTTATGTCACCGAGCTAAGACGCCTTGCAGGACATTGCGAATTTGAAGGACATTTGGAGCACATGCTCAGAGACTTTTTTGTACTTGGCATTAGCCACGAAACGATACTTCGCAAACTTTTGACTGTAGAGACCCCAACCTTGAGTAAGGCCATAGCGATAGCTGAGGCATTCATTGCCACCAGTGACAATATGAAGCAAGTCTCTCAGCACACAAGTGCTGCTACAAGTACTGTGAACAAAGTGATGTTGTTTTTGAATCGTTGATGTACAGGGCGTGTCACACATACCTGCAGCTACACGTCCACAGATGTCTCAGAGTCCACCATCAAGGGTGATGAATGCAAGGCCATTAACACCTTGTTGGTGCTGCGGGGGTGATCATCATTTCCATTCATGCCGATTCAAAGAGTACATTTGCTGTGGAACAATGGGACACCTCCAACGAGTGTACAGGCGAGCTGCAAAGCCTGTTAAACCTGCAAACCACCATGTTGCAGAAGAGGACAGATCCACGGAGGGTCACGATGAACCAGACCCTCAGATCGAGGAGGCAGAGGTACACGGGGTGCACACATTCACCACGAATTATCCCCCGATAATGCTGAATGTTGAACTAAATGGACTCCCGGTGTCAATGGAGCCAGACATGGGCACGAGCCAGTCCATCATGGGCAAAAAGACTTCCGAAAGGTTGTGGTGCAACAAAGCCTCATGGCCAGTCTTAACCTCAGTTCGCACAAAACTAAAACCTTAAACGAAAGAACTGATTCCTGTCATCGGCACTGCTACCGTAAAGGTCTCCTACGATGGAGCGGTGTACAAGCTACCTCACTGGGTGGTACCGGGCAATGGTCCCATGCTGCTCAGCAGGAGCCGGCTGGGAAAGATACACTGGAACTGGGACGACGTCCGAGCGCTATCGCCCACTGATGACACTTTGTGTGCCCAGGTCTTAAACAAATTTCCTTCGAACCAGGCATTGGGAAATTCCAAGGAGCAAAAGTGCAGATCCACCTAATTCTGGGGGCGCAACCCATTCATCACAAGGTGAGAGCAGTACCATACATGATGAGAGAAAGGGTAGAGATCGAGCTGGACCGGCTGCAAGGAGATGGCATAATTTCCCCGATCGAATTCAACGAGTGGGCCAGTCCTATCGTCCCAGTGCTCAAGGGAGACGGCACCATCAGGATCTGTGGCGATTACAAAGTAACTATCAAGCGTTTCTCCCTGCAGGACCAATACCCACTACCAAAGGCCGATGACCTCTTTGCAACGCTGGTGGGAGGAAAGACGTTCACGAAGCTAGATCTGACTTCAGCCTACATGACGCAGGAACTGGAGGAATCATCGAAGGCCCTCACCTGCATCAACATGCACAAAGTTCTTTTTGTTTATCACAGATGCCCATTTGGAATCCGATCAGCGGCGACGATATTCCAGAGAAACATGGAAAGCTTACAGGAGTCAGTCCGGCACACCGTGACCTTCCAGGGCAACATCTTGGTTACAGGTCAGAACACAGTCGAACATCTGCAGAACATGGAGGAGGTCCTTAGTCGACTCAACCGCATGGGGCTCAGGTTAAAACGCTCGAAGTGCATTTTGCTGGCGCCTGAAGTGGAGTTCCTGGGAAGAAGGATTGCGGCGGACGGCATCAGGCCCACCAACGCGAAGACAGAGGCAATCGAGAATGCACTGAGGCCACAGAACATGACGGAGCTGCGTTCGTTTCTGGGACTCCTGAACTACTTTGGTAACTTCTTCAGGGTCTCAGCACACTGTTAGAACCACTGCATGTCTTACTACGAAAAGGGGACGAATGGGTTTGGGGCAAAAGCCAAGAAAATGCCTTTGTAAAAGTGAGAAAATTGTTATGCTCAAACAAATTGCTTGTGTTGTATGATCCATGTAAGCGTTTGGTACTAGCATGTGATGTGTCGTCATATGGTGTCAGATGTGTATTGCAACAAGCTAATGATTTAGGGAAACTGCAACCAGTTGCTTATGCATCCAGGAGTCTGTCTAAGGCTGAGAGAGCCTACAGCATGATTGAGAAAGAAGCATTAGCGTGTGTCTATGGGATAAAGAAAATGCATCAATACCTGTTTGGGCTAAAATTCGAATTGGAAATTGACCATAAGCCACTTATATCCCTGTTCTCCGAGAGTAAAGGGATAAATACCAACGTATCAGCCCGCATCCAGAAATGGGCACTCACGTTGTCCGCATACAACTATGCCATCCGCCATAGGCCAGGCACAGAAAAGTGCGCCGATGCTCTCAATAGGCTGCCATTGCCCACCACAAGGATGGAAATGGTGCAGCCCGCAGATCTAGCCATGGTTATGGAAGCATTTCAGAGTGAGCAATCACCCGTCACTGCCCGGCAGATCAAAACCTGGACAAGCCAGGACCCCTTATTATCTCTAGTCAAAAGCTGTGTGCTTCATGGGAGCTGGTCCAGTGTCACAGTGGAAATGCAGGAAGAGATAAAGCCGTTCCAGCGGCGCAAAGATGAAATATTTATACTGGCAGACTGCCTTCTGTGGGGCAATCGAGTAGTGATCCCCAAAAACATAAGAATATAAGAACATAAGAATTAGGAACAGGAGTAGGCCATCTAGCCCCTCGAGCCTGCTCCGCCATTCAAAAAGATCATGGCTGATCTGGCCGTGGACTCAGCTCCACTTACCCGCCCGCTCCCCATAACCCTTAATTCCCTCAATGGTTAAAAATCTATCTATCTGTGTTTTGAATACATTCAATGAGCTAGCCTCAACTGCTTCCTTGGGCAGAGAATTCCAGAGTCACAACCCTCTGGGAGCAGAAATTCCTTCTCAACTCGGTTTTAAATTGGCTCCCCCGTATTTTGAGGTTGTGCCCCCTAGTTCTAGTCTCCCCGACCAATGGAAACAACTTCTCTGCATCTATCTTGTCTATCCCTTGCATTATTTTAAATGTTTCTATAAGATCATCCCTCAGCCTTCTGAACTCCAATGAGTAACGACCCAGTCTACTCAATCTATCATCATAAGGTAACCCCCTCATCTCCGGAATCAGCCTAGTGAATTGTCCCTGTACCCGCTCCAAGGCTCGTATATCCTTCTTTAAGTAAGGTGACCAAAACTGCACGCAGTACTCCAGGTGCGGCCTCACCAATACCCTGTACAGTTGCAGCAGGACCGCCCTGCTTTTGTACTCCATCCCTCTCGCAATGAAGGCCAACATTCCATTCGCCTTCCTGATTACCTACTGCACCTGCAAACTAACTTTTTGGGTTTCATGCACAAGGACTCCCAGGTCCCTCTGCACCGCAGCATGTTGTAATTTCTCCCCATTCAAATAATATTCCCTTTTACTGTTTTTTTTTCCAAGGTGGATGACCTCACATTTTCCGACATTGTATTCCATCTGCCAAACCTTAGCCCATTCGCTTAACCTATCTAAATCTCTTTGCAGCCTCTCTGTGTCCTCTACACAACCCGCTTTCCCACTAATCTTTGTGTCATCTGCAAATTTTGTTACACTACACTCTGTCCCCTCTTCCAGGTCATCTATGTATATTGTAAACAGTTGTGGTCCCAGCACCGATCCCTGTGGCACACCACTAACCACCGATTTCCACCCAAAAAGGACCCATTTATCCCGACTCTCTGCTTTCTGTTAGCCAGCCAATTCTCGATCCATGCTAATACATTTCCTCTGACTCCGCGTACCTTTATCTTCTGCAGTAACCTTTTGTGTGGCATCTTATTGAATGCCTTTTGGAAATCTAAATACACCACATCCATCAGTACGCCTCTATCCACCATGCTCGTTATATCCTCAAAGAATTGCAGTAAATTAGTTAAACATGATTTGCCCTTCATGAATCCATGCTGCGTCTGCATGATTGCACTATTCCTAGCTAGATGTCCCGCTATTTCTTCCTTAATGATAGCTTCAAGCATTTTCCCCACTACAGATGTTAAACTAACCGGCCTATAGTTACCTGCCTTTTGTCTGCCCCCTTTTTTAAACAGAGGCGTTACATTAGCTGCTTTCCAATCTGCTGGTACCTCCCCAGAGTCCAGAGAATTTTGGTAGATTATAACAAATGCATCTGCTATAACTTCCGCCATCTCTTTTAATACCCTGGGATGCATTTCATCAGGTCCAGGGAACTTGTCTACCTTGAGTCCCATTAGCCTGTACAGCACTACCCCCCTAGTGATAGTGATTGTCTCAAGGTCCTTCCTTCCTACATTTCCGTGACCAGCAATTTTTGGCATGGTTTTTGTGTCTTCCACTGTGAAGACCGAAGCAAAATAATTGTTTAAGGTCTCAGCCATTTCCACATTTCCCATTATTAAATCCCCCTTCTCATCTTCTAAGGGACCAACATTTACTTTAGTCACTCTCTTCCATTTTATATATCGGTAAAAGCTTTTACTATCTGTTTTTATGTTTTGCGCAAGTTTACTTTCGTAATCTATCTTTCCTTTCTTTATTGCTTTCTTAGTCATTCTTTGCTGTCGTATAAAATTTTCCCAATCTTCTAGTTTCCCACTAACCTTGGCCACCTTATACCATTGGTTTTTAATTTGATACTCTCCTTTATTTCCTTGGTTATCCACGGCTGGTTATCCCTTCTCTTACCGCCCTTCTTTTTCACTGGAATATATTTTTGTTGAGCACTATGAAAGAGCTCCTTAAAAGTCCTCCACTGTTCCTCAATTGTGCCACCGTTTAGTCTGTGTTCCCAGTCTACTTGAGCCCTCATCCCACTGTCGTCCCCTTTGTTTAAGCATAGTACGCTCGTTTGAGACACTACTTCCTCACCCTCAATCTGTATTACAAATTCAACCATACTGTGATCACTCATTCCGAGAGGATCTTTGACTAGGAGATCGTTTATTATTCCTGTCTCAATACACAGGACCAGATCTAAGATAGCTTGCTCCCTTGTAGGTTCTGTAACATACTGTTCTAAGAAACAATCCCGTATGCATTCTATGAATTCCTCCTCCAGACTACCCCGTGCGATTTGATTTGACCAATCGATATGTAGGTTAAAATTCCCCATGATTACTGCCGTTCCTTTTTCACATGCCTCCATTATTCCCTTGATTATTGTCCTCCCCACCGTGAAGTTATTATTTGGGGGCCTATAAACTACGCCCACCAGTGACTTTTTCCCCTTACTATCTCTAATCTCCACCCACAATGATTCAACATTTTGTTCATTAGAGCCAATATCATATCTCACAACTGCCCTGATATCATCCTTTATTAACAGAGCTACCCCACCTCCTTTCCCTTCTTGTCTATCTTCCGAATTGTCAGATACCCCTGTATGTTTAATTCTCAGTCTTGACCACCCTGCAACCACGTTTCTGTAATGGCCACCAAATCATACCCATTTGTAATGATTTGTGCCGTCAACTCATTTACTTTATTTCGAATGCTGCGTGCATTTAGGTAGAGTGTTTTAATACTAGTTTTTAAACCATGATTTTTAGTTTTGACCCCTCCTGCAGCCCCTTTATATTCATACATATTGTCCCTTTCTATCACCTTGTGGTTTACACTTACCCCAGTGCTACTCTGCTCTGTTGCCTCCTGCCTTTTGCATTCTTTCTTGGGGTCCTGCTCATCTGCGCTCTCATCCACACTAACTAGCTCAGAGCCCTCTCCTGGATTCCGAATACTCTTCACATTGAGGCACCGAGCTTTCAGGCTTGCCTTTTTATTACACTTTGACCCTTTAGAATTTTGCTGTACAGTGTACAAGAAGGGCAGAGACATCTTCATCAATGACCTCCACAGTACCCACCCAGGCATCGTAATGATGAAAGCGATAGCCAGATCCCACATGTAGTGGCCCACTATCGATGCGGACTTAGAGTCCTGCATTCACGGATGTAATACATGCTCGCAGTTAAGCAATGTACCCAGGGAGGCGCTGCTAAGTTTATGGTCTTGGCCCTCCAAACCGTGGTCTATGGTACACGTCGACTGTACAGGCCCGTTCTTGGGTAAAATGATCCTTGTAGTTGTAGACGCATACTCCAAGTGGATTGAATGCGAGATAATGTCAGCTAGCACGTCCGCTGCCACTACTGGAAGCCTGCGGGCCATGTTTGCCACACACGGCCTACCCGATGTCCTGGTGAGCGACAACGGGCCATGTTTTACCAGTGATGAGTTGAAAGAATTCATGACCTGTAACGGGATCAAACATGTCACATCTGCCCCGTTTAAACCAGGATCCAATGGTCAGGCAGAGAGAGCAGTGCAAACCATCAAGCAAGGCTTGAAGAGAGTAACTTCGGCTCACTGCAGACTCGCCTATCCAGAGTCCTGCTTAGCTACCGCACGAGACCCCACTCACTCACTGGGATCCCACCTGCTGAACTGCTCATGAAAAGAGCACTTAAGTCAAAGCTCTCGTTAGTTCACCCTGATCTACATGAACAGGTAGAGAGCAGGCGGCTTCAACAAAATGCATACCATGCTAGCGCAAATGTGTCACGCGAGATTGAAATCAATGATCCTGTATTAGTATTAAATTATGGACAAGGTCCCAAGTGGATTCCCGGCACTGTCATGGCCAACGAGGGGAGCAGGGTGTTTCGGGTCAAACTTTCAAATGGACTCATTCACCGGAAACACTTGGACCAAATCAAACTCATATTCACGGACTATCCTGAGCAACCCACCTTGGACCCTACCTTTTTTGATCCTCCAACATACACACCAGTGGCACGGTTGACCACGAAGCAGAACCCATCATCCACAGCAGCCCAGCAGGGCCTAACACACCAGGCAGCCTAGCAAGGTCAGCTGCACAGCAGCCCAGCGAGGGCCCAACAAATGATTCAACAACACCAGCTTTCACAGTGAGACGATCAACCAGGGCAAGAAGGCCCCCAGATCGATTCATATTGTAAATAGTTACACTATTGACTTTGGGGGGTGAGTGTTGTTATATATGTAGACTTGTATTTACTCTGTACAGCCACCAGAGAGCTCATCCACTGGAGTCCCAAAGAATACCATAATCCCTTGGGAGCAAAGGTATTTAAGGAGGCTTCACAGATTGGAGAGGCACTCTGGGGACCTGCAATAAAAGACTAAGGTCACACTTTACTTTCAGCTCACAGTGTTCAGTCAGACTCTTTTGCCATACACAACACTATACTCAAGAGATTACAAGCCAGGTTTATGCAACCTGTCATCATAATTTAACCCTTTAAGCTCCGGGATCATTCTGGTGGATTTGTGCTGTATCACTCTCAGGCCAATATATTTTTCCTGAGGCTCGGTGCCCAAAACTGAGCGGAATACTGCAGGTGGAGTCTAACGGAAGCAGAACGTCCTCCTCTTTATGATAAAGTTCAACATTCCACTTGCCTTTTTGGATGCTTTTTGTGCCTGTTCCGTGGCTTTCAGTGATTTGTACATATGGACTCCCAAATCTCTTTGGTCCTCCACAGTTTCCACATGATCCTAGTTTCTCACTATTTAGAAAATACTCTGATTTGTCTTTCTTGGATCCAAAGCTGATGACCTTGCACTTCCTCACAATGAAGTCCATTTTTCACAGTTTTGCCCGCTCACTTAATCTGCCTATGTCCCTTTGTAACTTTCTGCTCCAATCTGCACTGTTTATGCACCTCCCAATTTAGTGTTATCTGCAAACTTCGATATACAACTCTCTATTCCTTCATCAGTACAGATCCCTAGGGAACACCACTTGTCCCATTCACCAATCAAAGTAAGTACTCTTTATCCCTTCTCTCTGTCTCCCTCCAAAAGAAGTGGCTGCAGAGATAGTGGATGCATTGGTTGTGATCTACCAAAATTCCCTGGATTCTGGGGCGGTCCCAGCGGATTGGAAAACCGCAAATGTAACGCCATATTTAAAAAAGGAGGCAGACAAAAAAAAAGCAGGAAACTATAGACCAGTTAGCCTAACATCTGCCGTTGGAAAATGCTGGAGTCCATTATTAAGGAAGCAGTAGCGGGACATTTGGAGAAGCATAATTCAATTGAGCAGAGTCAGCATGGTTTTATGAAAGGGAAATCATGTTTGACAAATTTGCTGGAGTTCTTTGAGGATATAACGAGCAGTGTGGTTGAGGGGGAACCAGTGGATGTGGTATATTTGGATTTCCAGAAGGCATTCGATAAGGTGCCACATAAAAGGCTACTCCACAAGATAAAAGCTCACGGGTTGGGGGTAATATATTAGCATGGATAGAGGATTGGCTAACTAACAGAAAACAGGGAGTTGGGATAAATGGGTCATTTTCCGGTTGGCAAACAGTAACTCGTGGGGTGTCACAGGGATCGGTGCTGCAACCTCAACTATTTACAATCTGTATTAATGACTTGGAAGAAGGGACCGAGTGTAATGTTGCCAAGTTTGCTGATGATACAAAAATGGGTGGGAAAGCAAATTGCGAGGAGGACACAAAAAATCTGCAAGGGGATATAGACAGGCTATGTGAGTGGGCAACAATTTGGCAGATAGAGTACAATGTGGGAAAATGTGAGGTTAGCAACTTTGGTAGAAAAAAATAGAAAAGCAAATTATAATTTCAATAGAGAAAAATTGCAAAGTGCTGCAGTACAGAGGGACCTGGGGGTCCTTGTGCATGAAACACAAAAAGTTAGTATGCCGGTACAGCAAGTAATCAGGAAGGCAAATGGAATGTTGGCCGTTATTGCAAGGGGGATAGAGTATAAAAGCAGAGAAGTCGTGCTACAACTGCACAGGGTATTGATGAGGCCACACCTGGAGTACTGCATACAGTTTTGGTCTCCATATTTAAGGGAGGATGTACTTGCATTGGAGGCTGTTCAGAGAAGGTTCATTAGGTTGATTCCGGAGATGAGGGGGTTGACTTATGAAAATAGGTTGAGTAGGTTGGACCTATACTCATTGGAATTCAGAAGAATGAGAGGTGATCCTATCGAAACATATAAGATAATGATTGGGCTAAACAAGGTGGATGCAGAGACAATATTTCCACTCAAGGGAAACTAAAACTTGGGGACATAGTTTCAGAATAATGCACCGCCCATTTAAAACTGAGATGAGGAGAAATTTCTTGTCTCAAAGGGTTGTAAATCTATGGAATTCTCTGCCCCAGAGAGCTGTGGAGGCTGGGTCATTGAATATATTTAAGGCGGAGATAGACAGATTTTTGAGCAATAAGGGAATAAAGAGTTATGGGGAGTGGGCAGGGAGTGGAGCTGAGTCCATCAGATCAGGCTTGAGGGACCTGGTAGCCTACTCCTGCTCCTATTTTCTTATGTTCTTATGTTCATCACTCAATCAATTTTCAACACATGTTGCAAGATTTTGTGCAGTTCCATTTTTGCTTATAATCTCTTCTGTGGAACCCTATCAAATGCCTTTAGAAAATCCATATTGATAACATCCATAGTCGTTCCTTTATCCGTCATATTAATGAACTCTTGAAAAAATTCAACTAAATTAGTTAGACATGACTTACCCTTCACAAGTCCATGTTGACTCTCTGATCAGCTTATATTTGTCCAAGTGCTCAGTCACTCTATCCCTAATGACAGATTCTAGTAACTTTCCCGCAATTGATGTTAAACTGACAGGTCTGTAGTTACAGTCTCTCTCCATCACCCTTCTTAAATAACGGAATGACATTTGGAATTTTCCAATCCAACTGCACAATTCCTAAATCAAGAGAGCTTTGGATGATTATGATGAACATAGCCGCAATTTTTAATTCCCTAGGGTAGAAACCATCAGGTCCTGGAGGCTTGTCTATTTTAAGCCCCATTATTTTCTCCATTACCACTTTTTAACTTGTATTAAATCCGCTATGTTTATTTTTAATTTCACTTGTATCGCTGGTATTTTGTCCTCTTCCCCTACTGTGAGAACAGTGGCAAAGTACTCATTTAACAAGTCTACCATCTCCTTGTTGTCTTTAATAGTTTCACATTTCCATTAGCCACTATTATGCAGCGATTTCACCAACCATGGTGGGTCCGGGGCGGCCGGGGTTGGTGGCGGATTGCAACCCCACACCTGGCTCCAGTCCGCACTGTGAAAAGAATCTTCCCTAGATTGGGCTTGTTTAGCCCACCCTGCGAAATTCCCAGCCAACTAAAAGGAAGCGGGTCTGATGACGTCATTTGATGATGCGTCATCAGCTGCTTTCCTTAAAGGGACTATGACCACATTGATTTTGACAGTTGCGCTGTTAGTGTTTGCTGCAAACACTGACAATCACTGCACAAAGTTGCACGGCTGCACCCAGGCTCTCCCGTAACTCCCTCCAAATGCTTATGGAGGGAGTCACAGCATGCAGGGAGGTTCTCTTCCCTTCCAATGGGCAGAAGCGACCTCCCCAGGACACCAAAGCAACATGGTTGCACATTTCACAGGAGGGCACAAGTAGGGATGTCAGTGATGCAAACCTTTCAATGATCTCAGTAGGTCACGAAACAATACTGCAAAGCCACACTCAACCTCATCACATCCCCATCACTCTGCCTTCCCTACTCTACTCGTGCACATCCTTACTCACATCAACTTACCTTGCAGCTCCACCCATCCCTCTCTCTCTACTTACATGATCACATCCCCATTTCACTAGCCACACCTCACACTCCCCCTCATCCTTGTCCAATTATACCAACTAACAACACACAAGGATAGGCACTTGGGTCTTTTACTCAATGTCCATGCTGAGTTTTTGCTAATTTGTTATTAAACATTGAAATCTTTATTGTGAACACTTTGCCTTCCTGGACAGATTTGTGTGCACATTTGGAAATGGCTTAGTGAGTTGTAGTGAATAGTGAGACATAAGTGTACCCCCCACAATGGTGATGAGTGTGAAAGGAATGGCTTGGGCATTATAGGGATGTTTTATGGTGCTGGTGTGGGGTAGTGCCAACATGGCGCATCATGTAGCAGCCAGGGTGTACAGCATCAAGTGAAGCAAATGTGGCCATGGTGAGGCCATCCCTGGCCTCCCAGGTAGCAATGTGGTTGGGTGCTGATACCCTGTGTCCTGTGTAGCATCAGGTAATTGCAGAGAAGGATGGTGTTGTTGGTGGTGACGTTGTTGCGTTTATTGATGTTGATGTTGGGGATGATTGTGGTGGGATTCTGAGGACCACGGTAAGATTTTTCCAAGGGCACTGATACTGATGGAATGGATGGCAGCTGAAGTTGAGATAACAGTAATGATCTGGAGGTGACAGTGGATAGAGAGTTCACTGCCAACACTTCCAACCTGCTCAAAAGTGTCTTCCAAAGCCTGAAGGCATCTGAGGTTGTAAAGTGAACAGCTGTGAAATGGTAACTTATATCCCTGTTCTCTGAGTGTAAAGGGATAAATACCAACGCATCGGCCCGCATCCAGAGATGGACGCTCATGTTGCCCGCATACAACTATGCCATCCGCCACAGGCCAGGGACAGAAAACTGCGCCGATGCTTCAGTAGGCTGCCATTGCCCACCACGGGGGTGGAAATGGTGCAGCCCGCAGATCTAGCCATGGCTATGGAAGCATTTGTGAGTGAGCAATCACCTGTCACTGCCCGGCAGATCAAAACCTGGACAAGCCAGGGCACCTTATTATCTCTAGTCAAAATCTGTGTGCTTCACGGGAGCTGGTCCAGTGTCCCAATGGAACTGCAGGAAGCGATAAAGCCGTTCCAGTAGCGCAAAGATGAAATGTCTATACAGGCAGACTGCCTTCTGTGGGGCAATCGAGTAGTGGTCCCCAAGAAGGGCAGAGACACTTTCATCAATGACCTCCACAGTACCCACCCAGGCATCGTAACGATGAAAACGATAGCCAGATCCCACATGTGGTGGGCCGGTATCGATGTGGACTTAGAGTCCTGCGTTCACAGATGTAATACATGCTCGCAGTTAAGCAATGTACCCAGGGAGGTGCTGCTAAGTTTACGGTCTTGGCCCTCCAAACCGTGGTCTAGAGTACATGTCGACTATGCAGGCCCGTTCTTGGGTAAAATGTTCCTTGTAGTTGTAGACGCTTACTCCAAGTGGATTGAATGTGAGATAATGTCAGCTAGCACGTCCACTGCCATTACTGAAAGCCTGCGGGCCATGTTTGCCACACACGCCTACCCGATTTCCTGGTGAGCGACAATGGGCCATGTTTTACCAGTGCTGAGTTCAAAGAATTCATGACCCGTAACGGGATCAAACCTGTCACATCTGTCCCGTTTAAACCAGCATCCAATGGTCAGGCAGAGAGAGCAGTGCAAACCATCAAGCAAAGCTTGAAGAGAGTAACTGAAGGCTCACTGCAGACTCGCCTATCCCGCGTTCTGCTTAGCTACCGCACGAGACTCCACTCACTCACTGGGATCCCACCTGCTAAACTGCTCATGAAAAGAGCACTTAAGACAAGAATCTCATTAGTTCACCCTGATCTACATGAACAGGTAGAGAGCAGGCGGCTTCAACAAAATGCATACCATGATAGCGCAAATGTGTCACGCGAGATTGAAATCAATGATTCTGTATTTGTATTAAATTATGGACAAGGTCCCAAGTGGATTACCGGCACTGTCATGGCTAAAGAGGGGAGCAGGGTGTTTCGGGTCAAACTTTCAAATGGACTCATTCACCGGAAACACTTGGACCAAATCAAATTCAGATTCACGGACTATCCAGAGCAACCCACCTTGGACCCTATCTTTTTTGATCCTCCAACATACACACCAGTGGCAACCGGCACCACGGTTGACCACGAAGCAGAACCCATCATCCACAGCAGCCCAGCAGGGCTCATCACACCAGGCAGCCTAGCAAGGCCAGCTGCACAGCAGCCCAACGAGGGCCCAACAAATGATTCAACAACACCAGCTTTCACACCGAGACGATCAACCAGGGCAAGAAGGGCCCCAGATCGACTCACATTGTAAATAGTTACACTATTGACTTCAGCGGGGAGTGTTATATACTTGTATTTACTCTGTACAGCCACCAGAGGGCTCATCCCCTGGAGTCCCAAGGGATCCATTAATCCCTTGGGAGCACAGGTATTTAAGGAGGCTTCACAGGTTGGAGAGACGCTCTGGAGACCTGCAATAAAAGACTGTCACACTTTACTTCGAGCTCACAGTGTTCAGCCTGACTCTTTCTCCATACACAACAGTAGCGAGTTCCACATTCTAACCAGTCTCTGGGTAAAGAATTTCCTCCTGAATTCCCTATTGGATTTGTTGGTAACAATCTTATATTTATGGCCTAATTTAAAAGCAAAATACTGCAGATGCTGGAAATCTGAAATAAAAACAGAAAATGCTGAAAATACTCAGCAGGTCAGGCAGCATCTGTGGAGAGAGAAACAGAATTAACATAAGAACATAAGAAGATAAGAAATAGGAGCAGGAGTAGGCCATTTGGCCCCTCTAGCCTGCTCCGCCATTTAATAAGATCATGGCTGATCTGATCATGGACTCAGCTCCACTTCCCTGCCTGCTCCCCATAACCCTTTATTCCCTTATCGCTCAAAAATCTGTCTAACTCCGCCTTAAATATATTCAATGACCCAGCCCCCACAGCTCTCTGGGGCAGAGAATTCCACAGATTTACAATCCTCTGTGAGAAGAAATTTCTCCTCATCTCAGTTTTAAATGGGCGGCCCCTTATTCTGAGACTATGGGCTCAATTTTGCCCAAGCACGTTGTCTGGTGTATTGCCAGTTATGCCGGGTTTTCCAGGCCAGAAATGTGCCATAATTATTTGTCCAAACTTTCCCCGATCTAAAAATGGAATTCGGAGCAGCGCAGCGTGTCCAGCCACCTCGGGGGATGGAGCCTGCTGTCTTCGCCGGAAAACGAAGCCGGGCCCTCTGCGTGTGCGTAGGAAAAAAAACTTATGTTTTTGACGTCACTCCAATGGACGAGCATGCTCAATCCGAGTGCCCTCCCGGCCCGTTCCCAGCTCCTAGCCCAGGCCGAAGGGCTTACCGATCTGCTCTCCCGCCGACCCTGGCCCCAAGTCACCTCCCGGTCTGCTCCTCGCCCCTAGCCTAGGCCGAAGGGCTTGCCGATCTGCTCCCCCGCCGACCCTGGCCCCAAGTCACCTCCCGGTCTGCTCCACGCCCCTAGCCCAGGCCGAAGGGCTTGCCGATCTGCTCCCCTGCCCGACCCTGGCCCCGAGTGCCCTCCCGGCCCGTTCCCAGCTCCTAGCCCAGGCCGAAGGGCTTGCCGATCTGCTCCCCTGCCTGACCCTGGCCCCGAGTGCACTCCCTGTCCGCTCCCCTCCCCTAGCCCAGGCCGAAGGGCTTGCCGATCTGCTCCCCTGCCTGACCCTGGCCCCGAGTGCACTCCCTGTCCGCTCCCCTCCCCTAGCCCAGGCCGAAGGGCTTGCCGATCTGCTCCCCTGCCTGACCCTGGCCCCGAGTGCCCTCCTGGCCCGTTCCCAGCTCCTAGCCCAGGCCGAAGGGCTTGCCGATCTGCTCCCCTGCCTGACCCTGGCCCCGAGTGCACTCCCTGTCCGCTCCTCGCCCCTAGCCCAGGCCGAAGGGCTTGCCGATCTGCTCCCCTGCCTGACCTTGGCCCCGAGTGCACTCCCTGTCTGCTCCCCTCCCCTAGCCCAGGCCGAATGGCCTCCTCCGATTTCCTTACTTGCGCCGATTTCTTTAACTCTCCGCAAGGTTTTTCTGGAGAGGCCACATATGCTGGCCCAAGCAGATCTGCAGTAATTCTCAGCTGGCCAAAGTTCCCTAAATGGCCAGATTTGGCATAAGTGGCTGGTTACACCCACTTTGGCTGAAAAAAAAACTTAGCAAAAGAAATCGTAACTAACTGAGTTATGCTGGTGCAAATTGATTGGGGAAACTGTGGATTTTTAACTTAGGCTAAAAAAAGCAGCCTGCTCCAAAAAAATGGCACAAATCACTGGGGAAAATTGAGCCCGATGCCCCTAGTTTTAGATTGTCCTATGAGTGGAAATATCCTCTCTGCAGCCATCTTGTCGTGTCCCCTCATTATCTTATATGTTTCGATAAGATCACCTCTCATTCTTCTGAATTCCAATGCGTATAGGCTCAACCTACTCAGCCTATCTTCATAAGTCAACTCCCTCATCTCCGGAATTGATCTAGTGAACCTTCTCTGAACAGCCTCCAATGCAAGTATATCCTTCCTTAAATACGAAGACCAAAACTGTACGCATAACTCGAGGTGTGGCCTCACTAATACCCTGTACAGTTGTAGCAGGACTTCTCTGCTTTTATACTCCACCCCGCCTTGCAATAAAGGCCAACATTCCATTTGCCTTTATACTAACTTTTTATGTTTCATGCACAAGGACCCCCAGGTGCCTTTGCATTGCAGCACTTTGCAATTTTTCTCCATTTAAATTATAATTTGCTTTTCTATTTTTTCTGCCAAAGTGGATAACCTCACATTTTCCCACATTAAACTCCATGTGGCAAATTTTTACCCACTCACTTACCCTGTCTACATCCTTATGCAGATTTCTTGTGCCCTCCTCACAATTTGCTCTCGCACCCATCTTTGTATCATCAGCAAACTTGGCTGCATTACACTCGATCCCTTCATCCAAGTCATTAATATAGATTGTAAATAGTTGAAGCCCCAGCACTGATCCCTGCGACACCTCACTAGTTACTGTTTGCCAACCGGAAAATGACCCATCTATCCTGACTCTCTGTTTTCTGTTAGTTAGCCAATCCTCTATCCATGCTAATATATTATCCTCAACCCCCACCCCCACAACTTTTATCTTGTGCAATAACCTTTTATGTGGCATCCTTTCGAATGCCTTCTGGAAATCAAAATACACCACATCCACTGGTTCCCCCTTATCCAGCCTGCTCGTTACATCCTCAAAGAACTCCAGCAAATTTGTCAAACAAGATTTCCCTTTCATAAAACCATGCTGACTCTGCTTGATTGAATCATGATTTTCCAAATGTCCTGCTACTGCTTCCTTAATAATGGACTCCAGCATTTTCCCGACAGATCATTGACCTTTCGTCAGAAGAAAGGTCATTGAACTGAAACTCTGTTTCTCTCTCCACAGATACTGCCTGACCTGCTGAGTATTTCCAGCATTTTTTGTTTTTATTTTATATTTATGGCCCCTAGTTTTGGACACCCCCAACCTGCACATTCATCTTTTAATAATGTCTATAATTGTATGAATACTATTGTCAAAGCTATTCAAAACCTTAATTTATTGTAGAATCTATGAGTAGATAATTTGTTTTTTATCATCTTCAATTCAACAAACTAGAACTCCTGTTGCAAATAGGAGCCAGACGATCTCCAGATTCCCACATTTCACTCGCCTATATGATATAATTTCAACAGCTTACCATCTAATAAAACAGAAAATTTCCCCGGTGTACAGGATGCTTATGAAGTCAATTTTCTGCTATTCTGTCCTCCCAATTGTTTCCATTTATTTCCCAACTTATCTCTTCACCCAGCTGTTTCTGCAAAGTTCACAGCTGATTATCTGTCTTTCTAATTGTTTTCTCCTACATTGACTAATTTTCTGTTCTCCCCGCTGACTACCTCAGTTCTCTGATTTGTTTCATCCTCAGAACAATCTTACCCTGACTGCAATAACAAAGGGTAATTAGAAAGACGGAATACAAGAAAAGATGACAAGAAACTGCACAGGAAAGTCAAATACAAGAGAAAAAAAAGTTACAGAATACAGAATGGGAAGGACAAAACTGTGAAGTGAAGAATAAAGTATCTGACTGATTAAAGATAAAAAGGTTTTAAATCTGCTTGCCCTTTTTCTCTTCACATTCTGCCTGCTACTTTCAGTATACTTATTATAAACTGTCCTACATATTTATGAATCAAATTGTGAGGACAGCCCTGCAGGGATAGTTTACCATTTTGCAGCTCTCGCAGTACTATGGGCTCAAAATTGGCCCACCCCTTTTTTCGGCTTTGTAGAGATGCGCCGACTTTGTGGGCTGAAAAGGGCGGCGATAAAATCTCCCCTGATTCTGGCCACTGTATTGCCTCTCCCAGGGCTTGGCGTGACGTGGCCAGTCGATTGGGGGGTGGAACTAGAGCCCTACGCCAGAAACAGTGCCAGCAGCTCTGCACATGAGCGCTGGAGTGTGCCTTCCTGGGCGAAGGCTACAACAAATAGTTTGGTGCGGGGCCCAAGCCGGGGCGGTGGGAGAGTTTTGATTGGGTGGGGGGGGGGGGGTGCGGGGTGCGGGGGGGGGGGGGGGAGGTGCGGGGGAGAGAGTTTTGATCGGGGTGGGGGGAGGGGAGAATTTTGATCTGGGGTGGGGGGGCAGCGGGTGATAACTGTGTAGCCAGTAATTTTAATGAGCTTACTCAAGACTTTCCTTAACCCTGTTGATGAAAATACTTTCCTAAACAAGTTCATAGAAAATACTTTCAAATACATCATAATCAATTCTTGAACATTAGATTTGGTGGAATAATTTTGCTAGAATTTTCAAAATATTTAAAAGCATAAAACAAACAGTAAATTTCCTGGATATATGGTATAAAATTTTTCGATGATGGTGGGTGAGCTTAGGCGGCTGGATATTTTGAAAAAATTATGTAAATATGTTTTGTCTCTTTACTTCTTTTATTTTTGTAATTTAAGCTTCCATGAATACTTTTGTGGTATAGGAAATTAACTTTGCAAAGTTTGTCCTTTGATGTCCTGTGTAGGTGTTTGATCCTATTCACATTCTTTAGTCAAGTCATTACCTACCTGCGCTGGTAGTTTAACTCTTTGCAAGGGTTTTCTGTGCGACCACAAGTGGCCACATACACTGGCCTAAGTTAGTTTGGAGTAACTATTAGCTGTCCAAAGTGGCCTAAATGGCCAAAACGGGCATAGGTGGCTGGTAACGCCCCCTTTTGAAAAAACTAAACTAAACTAAAAAAATCCTAACTAACTCACTTACACTGGTGCAAACTGAATGTGCAAAATGGGGATTTTTAAGATACTCCAGAAAAATCAAGTTGCTCCAAAAAAAACAGAGCAACCCCTGGGCAATTTTGAGCATTATATGTGGTTAGGGCTCAGGAATGAAACAATGGGCCAAAAATCGCGGTCTCTACGGGCGCATACGATGTGTGCATGCACTAGTAGAGGCCCCGCTCGTGGCGGTTCTTGGCGCGCCGTAATCCGCCGCTTGCGACTGTTCCAACGCAGCCCCAGGAGAAGTGCCTTCACGGGCGGAGATTTGGGCTATTTGCTCAACTAATGCCCAGCAAATGTCCTTGAAACTCTTACGCCTGGTAAAAGCAGGCGTAAGGCCTGCTTTTACAAACGTAAGAGTTTTAAAGGATAAAAAAATAAAATGTTATCGACAATTTTTATATTAAAAATCGTGTCCATTAAGATAAGTTTATTTTACATAAGAACATAAGAACATAAGAATTAGGAACAGGAGTAGGCCATCTAGCCCCTCGAGCCTGCTCCGCCATTCAACAAGATCATGGCTGATCTAGCCATGGACTCAGCTCCACTTACCCACCCACTCCCCATAACCCTTAATTCCCTTATTGGTTAAAAATCTATCTATCTGTGACTTGAATACATTCAATGAGCTAGCCTCAACTGCTTCCTTGGGCAGAGAATTCCACAGATTCACAACCCTCTGGGAGAAGGAATTCCTTCTCAACTCAGTTTTAAATTGGCTCCCCCGTATTTTGAGGCTGTGCCCCCTTGTTCTAGTCTCCCCGACCAGTGGAAACAACTTCTCTGCCTCTATCTTGTCTATCCCTTTCATTATTTTAATGTTTCTATAAGATCACCCCTCATCCTTCAGAACTCTAACGAGTAAAGACCCAGTCTATTCAATCTATCATCATAAGGTAACCCCCTCATCTCCGGAATCAGCCTAGTGAATCATCTCTGTACCCCCTCCAAAGCTAGTATATCCTTCCTTAAGTAAGGTGACCAAAACTGCATGCAGTACTCCAGGTGCGGCCTCACCAATACCCTGTACAGTTGTAGCAGGACCTCCCTGCTTTTGTACTCCATCCCTCTCGCAATGAAGGCCAACATTCCATTCGCCATCCTGATTACCTGCTGCACCTGCAAACTAACTTTTTGGGATTCATGCACAAGGACCCCCAGATCACCACAGCATGTTGTAATTTCTTCCCATTCAAATAATATTCCCTTTGACTGTTTTTTTTTCCAAGGTGGATGACCTCACATTTTCCGACATTGTATTCCATCTGCCAAACCTTAGCTCATTCGCTTAACCTATCTAAATCTCTTTGCAGCCTCTCTGTGTCCGCTACACAACCCGCTTTCCCACTAAGGAGAAGCCTGCGACCGCAATTTTTATCCCAGCTCATCAGTGCCAAAAACAATGGGTCTTGTGAATTTTTCCCGCCTTTACCCATTCCTGTGAATCTTCTCCCATCATCTGCTAATGGGCCCATTAAACCAATTTGTTGGCTTTTGGGAAAACCATTAGTCCCCTTTGCCCAGGGTCTATTTTTAAACATTTAAGCATGCACAATTTTAATTTTCTACTTCTCAAAATGTACCTGCTTTTCCAAGACATTACTGGCTTAAATGAGCTAGATTTTAAACTTGATGCCCGGCGGTATAAAATGGCATTGAAGATCAGCCGTCCATTGTTTACTTCCATTGAAATCAACGGAAATGAAAATCGGTTGGTTTCTATAATGGACAGCCAATCCACAACACCAGTTTTACGACCGGTTGATAAGTTGATAATCTACCCCTATCCTTTTAATACTTTCACTTCAATTATTTTGCAAATGAATGCTAATACAACCAGAGAGTTAGATTACATAATTAATTTTGATAAAGCAGGAGAATATTTAAATTTCTAAATGTTCACTTACATCATTGTATGGAATTTTGTTGGTGCTCATCTCCTCCTTCCATATCTGAAGCAGAAGGTTCCTATATTCTTGGTTAAATGGGCCAGAGTAAGAGAGGAATCCAGTAGCTAACAATACATCGCCCACCAATCGAGTAATTTGATCCTGGAAAAGTGTACTGCTTTCTGTCCATCGAATCTGAGGGTTTTTTTCAAAAAAAAGAAAAGAATTTAAAATGGTTTCACTGAGTTGTTTTCCCATCTCTGATTTATTTACATTTTTAGCTCCCAAGCCCTTTTCTATTTTTTTAATTCTGAATTTTGTTTATCTCTAGTACCAGATGTCCCTTTACTTCAGTAAATGTCAATGCTTTATATAAGTTCCTGTAAATAGGACAGAAACATTGGAGAGGATTTTAACTGTCAGCGAGCTTCCGATGGAGAACCACTGGTTTTGGCCAGTTTCCCACCCGCCCATGGCAGTATGAGGTCATGGTGATTTAAATTGCTGGGCCTCATTAATATGCTGGCAGTCATGATATCCCCAATGATATGCTCTGGGAGTGAGCTGCAAGGGTTTGAATGAAGTTCTGAACGACAAGAGCAAAGCTCAAGGGGGAGAAATTTGGTTGCTTAGCATCTGCTGTTAGCGCCGGGGGCGGGGAGGCACTAGCTAAGAAGTTAGCAACCGGGCGTGGTGAATGCAGCGACACCCGAAAACTTCAGTGCCGGTTCAGCGTTGGCGCTAATTCTTACCGCCTGGGCTTCTAGCGCCTCACAGATCATCATAAAGTGTGCAGCGCCCCGTTATCACCCCGGATGTGAAATTGCCTCCCTCCCTCTGCTGTATCGCCGGGCATGAACAACGGCAGGAAGTGGAGACATTGTCAACTCAGCTGGCCGCTTGGAGAGCGCTAATTAAAGGGAATGGTTTGCAGGTAGGCCAACCTTTATTATTTGCACCAGTCTGGTGCCTGCTCAAAGTTTTCGATGTTTCATTGCTGCAAGATGTCCAAGGCCTCCACTTTGTGCAAGTGTTTGGGACTCTAATGACATAGGTCGCCTTGCAACACAGAATTGCCGACAAGTAGGTTGTGCACCATTATTGGCCCTTCCCTTCAGGCGAAGGAAGCAGCCTCTGATGCTGTTGGCAATGCACTGAAAATTGTTCAGCCATCTGCCACTACCGCCCCGCTCTCAGACTTTAGCGCCCTAAGAGAAGTGGTAAACGCCTGATTTAGCATGTCACCTCCCTCTTGGAGCGCTAAAGCTGAATTTCCCAACAGGAGAGAATCATTCGCGCCAGGCACTACCTTTTCTGCTTTACATTAGTGCCCCACTCCACTGCGCTGGCGATGCTAACGTCATTACTGTGCGCAGCACCCATTAGCGCCGCGGACCCTAAATTGGGTATCATCCCCTGAAGCTGCACCATGCGATGACAGCGACAGCTTCATGGGACGCGTACCGGGTGGCCGACCGCTCGCAGGGCAAAATGGTGTGTGCTGCGGTGAAAAAAAATTCCCATTTTTTTCCTGTGCCCCATTGCCGCTTTGAACATAGGGTCCGTGCCGCGATCGGTCAGCGACACACTGCTTGAGTGCCGGGCTGTTGGCATGCCACCCCTGCTCCATGGTCATCCAGGTAGGACCCTTTTGCTGCAGAATATACAGCTTGGGCCCTTCCCTTTAATTAAGGGAAGAGCCCCTCCTATGCAGCAGCGCTACACAGCCCAATACGTAGCACTGCGCCCCACTCTCAATGTGTCCGTCCTGCTACCGCCCCAGAAAAGAAATGGAGCGATTCATTTAGCACTCCACTTCCTTTCAGGGGCGGTAACCATAATTTCTCTTGAGAGGCGAGACCTCTGCACCTGGCATAAAGCCTCGCACGTCCCGAGTGTTACTGCCCCTGTACCCAATGTTTCCCCGTATGTTAATAGTTTTATTTATCTTCTTGGGGCCCTTTTATTCAAGTTTGTATCTCTTGTTTCAGCTACTAACCACCACCATTGTAATCATCATCATTATCATCAACATAGGCAGTCCCTCGAATCGAGAATGACTTGCTTCCACGTCAAAAAGTTCACAGGTGTTTCAATGATGGACCTAAAATTCCAGGTCCGAACTAAATCTTGAAGGGTGGAAGATGCCTGTGCTTGGATTTTTTTAACGTGTGGTGACCGTTGCATACCAGTCACCACATGGGCTTGAGAGAGCTAGGTCTTGGTCCAGTAGCAAGGATTAAACAAGACAGCTGGAGATCTGCTCTGCTGTACGGACATAGTGCGCACAGATATTGCAGTGTGGGCTGGCCCATGCTGCCCCTGGGGCCTCGCCTTTCCTGGGCCAAGATCACGTCCCTCTACAGTCTCTCGCCGCTCCTTTGCCCCGATCTCACTGCTCCTGATGTACCTGCCCACGCTCCAATCACCAACCTGGATCTTGGTGATGTCCCTTTTCACTGCCATTGCTCTCCTGCTCCAGCACGTGCTGCTCCCTGCAGTGGTATGCTGCCACGCTGCTCCTTCCACTCCCCGCTACAAGTACACTGTTGCTGGTCGTGCCTTCAGCTGCCTAGGCTCTAACCTCTGGAATTCCCTACCTAAACCTTTATATAGCATCTTTAATGTAGTAAAACATCCCAAGGCACTCCACAGGCGTGTTGTCAAACAAAATTTGACACCAAGCCAATTAAAGAAATATTAGGACAGGTGACCAAAAGTTTGGTCAAAGAGGTAGGTTAAATGAGCATCTTAAAGAAGGATGGAGAGGCACAATTATAATAGAGATCCAGTGACAGGAAAGATTTGACAATGAAATAGTACTAAATAATAGAAAAAAAACTCTAACCTATGCTGCCTAACTCAACACAGACTTCTGAGTTCTGAGTGCAACATGTGGCAAAATATATTATTCTGCAACACACATTAGTGAGCTCAAAATCTGTTGAGTTGAATAATCTATTTTTACTGAAATTTCTTTTGGGAAAAAATACTTGCAGTATGATTGTTTCAGTCTCGTTGTACAGAGACTGAATTAATAACCTTATTATGCTCCTGAACAGATTACACCACCAGTATATCCATTGTGATTTTGAAAACTTTCTTATATACATGCCAAAAAATTTTGGCATCCTCGTTCTATTTTAAATGATAGGCACTGAAGTGTTAATCAGTTTATTTTTTCATCAGTATTTGCTATGTTAAATTAATACAAAACTGCTTGATTATTAGTGCAGATTCAATAAACGGTCTTCATTGAATATTAGTATTGGGTTTATGGCAAATTTAAATGTACCTTTTCACCACCCAGGCCTTCAATGAGGGCAGTGGCATTAGTCATTTTCTTCCTACAGGCCTCTGCATCATCAAGTAGTGCTTGTTTTTCTGACATGGCAGCATCATACATGGCCTGCACTTCATCTAACTCCCGCTGCTTGTCATCCAGCTGCTCTTGGGCATCATTTAGCTCTTTTTGGGCAACAACTAATCGGGCCCCTTGCAGAGTCAGATTTGCCTTTTTGCAAATAGACACATTAAAGTAAGTAAAAAGTATGAACAAAGCAAAATATATCTTGGTTGAGGTACTTGAACTTTCACTGGCATGTCAAAAATCTATTAACTGTTAGCTTATTATTTCTCATAGTAATGCAAATTAAAGCCATTTGACTTTTATTAAAACAGTTGCATTTATAATAATATTAAAAGTATTTAAAGTTAAGTTTTGATGAAAAACTCCTGAAATATGGAATATCATTTGCCTACAAGCATAAATATCCAGCCCAGCAGCTAAGTTTGGACCACATGATACCATAAATAAAATAAATAATATTGCACCCAATTACAGGAAATGCACATGACTGAAGATATGTTCATGCACAGAGCAGATTTCTGCTGTTTACAGAGGCCATTTTATATGTATTCTCTCTAGATATTTTATAAATACACATTGTCTGGAATGTGCCATGGACACAATTTTGAATTACATTCACTGTAATTCTTATACTGAAAAATTGGAAGCAATTTACAACAAAAAGCCACAGAAGCAATAAGATATTATCTCTCCAATGGATGGCATCATCAAATCAGCCGTCCAAAAAACTTAGATAGTAAGTAAACTGCCAGTCTAAAGATTCCTCTTATATTGTGCTACAGAGTCACAAGTTATGCAATCTAATGTTATGCATTCATACTATACCTTCAGTGGAAGCACTTCTTTATTAATATCAAAGAAGCTTGCCATGGCCTTAGTCCATGAACACAGACCTGCGACGTTACCACACACTTTCTTGGCAGTTTCAAGGTTGTAGTCCTCCATATCCAGGTACGGTTGCAGCAGGTCCACAATCTCTGAAGTGATAGTATCCTATGTATTAAGCAAAGTCTGTTAAATCCTTTAAGCAGAGTGAATCAATTGGGTAAGCAAAGTTTTCCAGAGCCTGAAAATGATCACAAACAGAATGTCTGACTGACAATGGAAGCTTTGATTCCTCTAAAACAAGGCATTTCTGACAATCCTCTATAATCACTATGATTTTTCACACTGCTAAGCAGAATCAGGGAACAGTGCAACCATTAAATATTGAAATGACATGCAATTCTACTTATACGTGAATGGATGCGTATCTTTTTTCCAATTCTTTTCATTTCTCCATTTAATATTAGGTGGGAAGGTCACATGCTCATAAAATCCTTCGCAAATTCACATCCATTTAAATTTAAATTAATGGATGGAAATCTACTCATTGTGCTGAGATAATCCAATATGCCCAGGAAAATCAGCCAGACGGTACCCTGTTTATATTGTCTGGATAGAATTCTGACTCTGCTGCCAGAAGAGTACTCTAGGGCAGTGGTTCTCACCTGGTGTTCCGCGGCACATTGGTGTGCCGTGAACCCTTCACAGGTGTGCCGCCAAATTGTGTAAAAGTATGGTGGACTTTAGCTGATTTCACAATGAAACACAAACCATTTAGCTCTGAAACAGAAGGGGAGGAGGAGACAGAGAGACAGACAGACACATATGTCATCTACCTATATGTATGACGTCACTGCTGTAGTAAACATTGCCAATATTGACAAATAACTATCTATTTATCTCAACTATTATCAAAAAGAACATGTTCTAGAGTTGTACAAGTAATAATGACAAGAGACAACACACACAAACAATTTAAATGTCCATACTCAGAACAAAATCCTTTGGCAAAATTTGTTTCCTTTGAGTACTCGACACCACCCCCCGTCACCCACTCCCTTACTCCCTCCCATTACTAATAGAGAAGTGCGAGTGCCTACCATTGAATGAGACTGTGTGTGTGTGTGTGTGTATAAGTGTGTGTATGTATATTTACGGTTGTGTGTATATGTACATCTGTACCAAGAGCATAGCCAGAGGGGACACTTGGGCCATGGCCACCCCCAATCCAAAATAATAGTATTAAATTGTTCGTGAAAAGCTTAACATTTGATTATTAATTTGGATGAAAGAAATGAAAGACGAGTCGAACACATATGCAGTAAAAAGTGTAGTTTTTATAATAAAATGTCAAAAACTATTTAATTACATTTAACCACATTCTTAGTTATATTTTGTTATTTTTGTTTATTGATCTGCAGCTTGATGTGTGGCCGGGACTGGCAGCATCTTTGACGCTTTGACCTGATATAGCGCCAGTTAGCGGCTCCTTTGATGTATGCGGCATCCAATTTGACCTGGCCTAACCGCCCTAGTGGTTCCTTTGATTTTTGAGAGTTGGCTTTCAGCATATTTTGACCATAGTCAAAATCAAAACTTCCTGTTCAACTCTAGGTTCGTTTCTGTCTGGATTCTCTGGAGTTTGGAAATTGGAAGACTCAATTCGTGTCTGTCTGGAGTTTGGATCACTCAGACGAATAAAGTTTATCCCCCCCCCCAATGGACAAATTCATCATAAGAAAACGTAAAAATGAGCAAGGAGATATCAATGACAGTGCCGCTACAAGTGGTGCGAGGAGGCCTACAACCAATGCCAGTACAAGCGGTGCCGAACCAAATCCTAAAAAATCCAAAATTCATCGTCAATATATGGAGGATTATTTGAGGTTCGGTTTTTCATGGACAGGAGAAGAAGAATGCCCCATTCCACTGTGTGTTGTGTGCGGTGAAAAACTGTCGAACAGTGCAATGGTTCCAAGTAAATTGAAACGTCATTTTACTACGAAACATGCACATGTTGCAACAAAAGATCAGAGTTATTTTAGGAGATTGATGGCAACGCAATCAAAACAAGTGAAATATTTTGAAAAAAATGTTAAGGTGTCAGATAAGGTTCAAATTGCTTCTTATGAAGTTGCTGAATTAATAGCGCAGAAAATGAAGCCTCATACTATAGCTGAGTCACTTATTTTGCCTGCATTTTGTAAAATTGTCAAAATAATGCTTGGTGATGAAGCGGAACAAGAAATTGCCAAAAATTCCATCGTCTGATGATACAATTCGGAGAAGGATAAATGATATGTCATCTAACATTGAAGAAAATGTAGCTGAGAAACTTACAAACTTGAATTTTGCTTTACAAATCGACGAGTCCATCGACATTAATGGTAAAGCACAATTATTAGCATTTGTTCACTTCATTCATGAAAACGAGATATTGAACCAATTTCTGTGCTGTAGAGAACTTCCAGAAAATACTAGAGGTCAAGACATATTTGATTCTGTGAATTCATATTTAGAAGACTTGAAAATGTAATGTATTGCAATCTGCACGGACGGTGCTCCATCTATGGTGGGATGTGTCAAAGGATTAATTACGCTCGCAAAAAAAAGAATCCAAGTATATTATTCACCCATTGCTTTTTGCATCGAGAAGCACTTGCTACAAAGACATTACCGCTAGAATTAAAATCTGTGTTAGATCAAGTTGTTAATATTGTAAATGATATAAAATCAAGACCTTTAAAAACTCGCTTGTTTAAACAGCTCTGCAAAGCTATGGATGCACAGCACGAATGTTTACCTTTGCATACAGAGGTAAGATGGCTTTCAAAGGGAAAAGTCTTATGCCGTGTATTTGAACTTAAAGACGAATTGTCAGTATTTTTTGAAAGAGAAGGAAACGATACTATAAAGTCTTGCCCCTGCAGTACAGATTCACACAAGGCACATACTGAAGTCAAGGTCACTCAGGACCTGCACCTTTATTACACAGCTCTCGAATGCCACACTTGCCTGAGACCTGTCCTTATATACCTGTCTGGGACAGGTATCCAGTGTCTCCTGCAAGTGCACCCCTGGTGGTAGGGTAAGCTTGTGGTTACAGGTCATCCCTGGTTACAGTCATGTATAGCATGGTAAGATACAGTTATATACAGTAGTGTGAGATACATGACATCACCCCCACCCAAAGGTCTTATTGTCTTTATAGGTTCAGTCTCTCAGGGGGTCTACGCTCTCGCGTGGAGCATCTTAGTGGTGAACCAATGCAGGGAGACAGAGGGAAACAAAAAGGAGACAAAAGCAAAAGACAGAAAGGAGATGAGTAAATGTGGAGGGCAGAGAAACCGAAGGCAAAAAACAAAAAGGGCCACTGAATATAAAGGGGCTGCAGGAGGGGTCAAAACTAAAAATCATGGTTTAAAAACTAGTATTAAAACAAGCTACCTAAACGCTCGCAGCATTCGAAATAAAGTAAATGAGTTGACGGCACAAATCATTACAAATGGGTGTGATTTGGTGGCCATTACAGAAACGTGGTTGCAGGGTGGCCAAGACTGGGAATTAAACATACAAGGGTATCTGACAATTCGGAAAGATAGACAAGAAGGGAAAGGAGGTGAGGTAGCTCTGTTAATAAAGGATGATATCAGGGCAGTTGTGAGATATGATATTGGCTCTAATGAACAAAATGTTGAATCATTGTGGGTGGAGATTAGAGATAGTAAGGGGAAAAAGTCACTGGTGGGCGTAGTTTATAGGCCCCCAAATAATAACTTCACGGTGGGGCGGGCAATAATAAAGGGAATAATGGAGGCATGTGAAAAAGGAACGGCAGTAATCATGGAGGATTTTAACCTACATATCGATTGGTCAAATCAAATAGCATGGGGTAGCCTGGAGGAGGAATTCATAGAATGCAATGGGGATTGTTTCTTCGAACAGTATGTTACAGAATCTACAAGGGAGCAAGCTATCTTAGATCTGGTTCTGTGTAATGAAACAGGAATAATAAACGTTCTCCTAGTAAAAGATCCTCTCGGAATGAGTGATCATAGTATGGTTGAATTTGTAATACAGATTGAGGGTGAGGAAGTAGTGTCTCAAGCGAGCGTACTATGCTTAAACAAAGGGGACTACAGTGGGATGAGGGCAGAGTTGGCTAAAGTAGACTGGAAACACAGACTAAACGGTGGCACAATTGAGGAACAGTGGAGGACTTTTAAGGAGCTCTTTCATAGTGCTCAACAAAAATATATTCCAGTGAAAAAGGGCGGTAAGAGAAGGGATAACTAGCCGTGGATAACCAAGGAAATAAAGGAGAGTATCAAATTAAAAACCAATGCGTATAAGGTGGCCAAGGTTGGTGGGAAAATAGAAGATTGGGAAAATTTTAAACGACAGCAAAGAATGACTAAGAAAACAATAAAGAAAGGAAAGATAGATTACGAAGGTAAACTTGAGCAAAACATAAAAACGGATAGTAAAAGCTTTTACAGATATATAAAACGGAAAAGAGTAACTAAAGTAAATGTTGTTCCCTTAGAAGATGAGAAGGGGGATTTAATAATGGGAAATGTGGAAATGGCTGAGACCTTAAACAATTATTTTGCTTCGGTCTTCACAGTGGAAGACACAGAAACCAGCCACAAATTGCTGGTCACAGGAATGTGGGAAGGGAGGACCTTGAGACAATCACTATCACTAGGGGAGTAGAGCTGGACAGGCTAATGGGACTCAAGGTAGACAAGTCCCCTGGTTCTGATGAAATGCATCCCAGGGTATTAAAAGAGATGGCGGAAGTTATAGCAGATGCATTCGTTATAATCTACCAAAATTCTCTGGATTCTGGGGAGGTACCAGCGGATTGGCAGCTAATGTAACGCCTCTGTTTAAAAAAGGGGGCAGACAAAAGGCAGGTAACTATAGGCCGGTTAGTTTAACATCTGTAGTGGGGAAAATGCTTGAAACTATCATTAAGGAAGAAATAGCGGGACATCTAGATAGGAATAGTGCAATCAAGCAGACGCAGCATGGATTCATGAAGGGCAAATCATGTTTAACTAATTTACTGGAATTCTTTGAGGATATAACGAGCATGGTGGATAGAGGTGTACCGATGGATGTAGTGTATTTAGATTTTCAAAAGGCATTCGATAAGGTGCCACGCAAAAGATTACTGCAGAAGATAAAGGTATGTGGAGTCAGTGGAAATGTATTAGCATGGATAGAGAATTGGCTGGCTAACAGAAAGCAGAGAGTCAGGATAAATGGGTCCTTTTTGGGTTGGAAATCGGTGGTTAGTGGTGTGCCACAGGGATCTGTGCTGGGACCACAACTGTTTACAATATACATAGATGACCTGCAAAAGAGGGGACAGAGTGTAGTGTAACAAAATTTGCAGTTGACACAAAGATTAGTGGGAAAGCAGGTTGTGTAGAGGACACAGAGAGGCTGCAAAGAGATTTAGATAGGTTAAGCGAATGGGCTAAGGTTTGGCAGATGGAATACAATGTCGGAAAGTGTGAGGTCATGAGTAAAAGGGAATATTATTTGAATGGGGAGAAATTACAACATGCTGCGGTGCAGAGGGACCTGGGGGTCCTTGTGCATGAATCCCAAAAAGTTAGTTTGCAGGTGCAGCAGGTAATCAGGAAGGCGAATGGAATGTTGGCCTTCATTGCGAGAGGGATGGAGTACAAAAGCAGGGAGGTCCTTCTGCAACTGTATAGGGTATTGGTGAGGCCGCTCCTGGAGTACTGCGTGCAGTTTTGGTCACCTTACTTAAGGAAGGATATACTAGCTTTGGAGGGGGTACAGAGATGATTCACTCGGCTGATTCCGGAGATGAGGGTGTTACCTTATGATGATACATTGAGTAGACTGGGTCTTTACTCGTTGGAGTTCAGAAGGATGAGGGGTGATTTTATAGAAACATTTAAAATAATGCAAGGGATAGACAAGATAGAGGCAGCGAGGTTGTTTCCACTGGTCGGGGAGACTAGAACTAGGGGGCACAGCCTCAAAATACGGGGGAGCCAATTTAAAACCGAGTTGAGAAGGAATTTCTTCTCCCAGAGGGTTGTGAATCTGTGGAATTCTCTGCCCAAGGAAGCAGTTGAGGCTAGCTCATTGAATGTATTCAAGTCACAGATAGATAGATTTTTAACCAATAAGGGAATTAAGGGTTGTGGGGAGCGGGCGGGAAAGTGGAGCTGAGTCCACGGCCAGATCAGCCATGATCTTGTTGAATGGCGGAGCAGGCTCGAGGGGCTAGATGGCCTACACCTGTTCCTAATTTTTATGTTCTTATGTTCTTATGTTGGTTCAGTTGTTTGCCTTGGTGCCTGTTGTTCTTTCGGGATGATTGCTGGTATCTCGCCTGGGCTGTCTGTTTCGTTCAGTATGATTGTTGGTGTCTCGCCTGGGCTGTCTGTTGGGATTGCCCATTTCTCAGGTTATTCCCTCTGTCTGTCCACCAGGTGTGGTGTGAGTTCCACATTGTAGTCTGCCTCTGGTTCAGCAGTGTTGTTGGTAAATCTACTTTTTACTTGGTCTACATGCCTCCGGCAGGTTTGGCCATTGTCCATTTGTACCACCAGTAGCCTGTTTCCTTCCTTGTCTGTTACTGTCCCTGCAAGCCATTTGGGACCCCTGCCATAGGTTAGCACAAACACTTTATCCTCTATCTCATTCCACCTCCCCCTCGTATTTCGGTCATGGTACTCAGTTAGCTTACGGCGCTTTGCCTCAACTATTTTATGCATGTCTGGGAGGATTAATGAGAGCCTTGTCTTTAAGGTCCATTTCATTAATAGTTGCGCGGGGGGAACTCCAGTCAGTGAATGTGGACGAGATCTGTATGCCAGCAGCAGTCGCGACAGGCGACCCTGCAGCATGGGGCCTTGGATTTTGAGCATGCCTTTTTTAATGATCTGCACTGCTCGCTCCGCCTGGCCATTGGAGGCCGGCTTGAACGGTGCCGTCTTAACGTGATTTATGCTGTGGCCACTTATAAAATCTTGGAATTCTGCGCTGGTGAAGCACGGACCATTATCACTGACCAATATGTCAGGAATGCCGTGCGTTGCGAACATGGTTCCAAGGCTCTCCACAGTGGTGGAGGTAGTGCTCAAGTTTAAAATGGTGCATTCGATCCACTTAGGAAATGCATCTACAACTACGAGGAACATTTTGCCCATGAATGAGCCCGCATAGTCTACATGCACCCGCGACCACAGTTTGGTGGGCCAGGGCCAGGGACTCAGGAGGGCCTCCCTGAGGGCATTACTGAGTTGGGCACAAATGGTGCACCGTCGGACGCAGAGCTCCAAGTCCACGTCAATGCCAGGCCACCAGACGTGGGATCTGGCTATGGCCTTCATGAGAACGATCCCCGGGTGCTCGCGGTGGAGCTCCCGGACAAATGCCTCTCTGCCTCGCAGAGGCATAACTACTCGGCTGCCCCACATCAGGCAGTCTGCTTGAAGTGACAGCTCATGCATGCGCCTATGGAAAGGTTTGATCTCCTCAGGGCAGGCATCGCGAGCCTCTGCCCAGTCACCGGTTAGGACACATCTTTTTACTCGGGATAACGTGGGGTCGCTGGTCGTCCAAGCTCTGATTTGGCGAGCCGTCATGGGCGAACCTGTGGACTCAAAGGCATTGATTGCCATGACTATCTCACAGTCCTGTTCGTCAGACCCTTCCGTGGTTGCCAGGGGTAGCCTGCTAAGCGTGTCGGCAAGGTTGTCTGTGTCTGGTCTGTGCCTTATGGTGTAATCATAAGACGCCAGCATGAGTGCCCACCCTTGAATGTGCACCGAGGCGTTGGCGCTTATTGCCTTGCTCTCGGATAGTAGGGACGTGAGGGGCTCGTGGTCGGTTTCTAACGCGATCTTGGCCCCGAAAAGGTATTGGTGCATCTTTTTGACACCGTACACGCACGCAAGCGCCTCCTTCTCCACCATTCCGTACCCGCGCTCCGCCCGCGAAAGTGACCTGGAGGCATAAGCTATGGGTTGTAATTTACCCACACTATTGACATGTTGTAAAACGCACCCGACCCCATACGCTGACGCATCACATGTAAGAACTAGCTTTTTACCTGGATCAAAGAAAGCCAAAACACTGTTGGAACATAGAAGGTTGCGTGCCTTATTGAAGGCGCGTTCCTGGGCGTCCCCCCAAAACTAATCGCACCCCTTTCTGAGTAGCACATGGAGAGGCTCCAGCAGCATGCTCAAGTTCTGCATAAAGTTTCCAAAGTAATTGAGTAGCCCGAGAAAGGCGCGCAGTTCTGAGACATTCCGGGGCCTGGGTGCCAGGCGAATTGCTTCGGTTTTGGACTCTGTTGGGCGGATTCCATCAGCGGCAATCCTTCTGCCCAAAAATTCAACCTCGGGCGCGAGAAATCAGCACTTGGATTTCTTAACTCGTGGGCCTACTTCCTCCAAATTACGGAGATGGGAGTCGGTGTCCCTGCCCGTGATAAGTATGTCGTCTTGAAATACAACCATCCCCGGGATGGACTTGAGCAGACTCTCCATGTTGTGCTGGAATATAGCAGCTGCTGACCTGATGCCGAATGGGCATCGATTGTACATGAAAAGGCCTCGATATGTGTTGATGGTGGTGAATAGCTTGGACTCATCGGTCAATTCTTGTGTCATATACGCAGATGTGAGATCTAGTTTTGAGAAAAGTTTTCCTCCAGCCAATGTGGCAAATAAGTCCTCCGCTCTGGGCAGCGTGTATTGGTTCTGTAGGGAGACTCTGTTTATGGTAGATTTGTAGTCCTCACAGATTCGTACGGATCCATCAAGCTTCATGACTGGGACGAAGGGACTTGCCCAGTCGTTAAATTCCATGGGTGAGATAATGCCTTCCCGCAGAAGCCTGTCCAGTTCATGTTCAATCTTTTCCCTCATTACATAGGGCACAGCTCTGGCCTTGTGATGGACTGGTCTAGCATCCTGTGTGATGTAGATTTTGACTTTAGCTCCTTTGAAGGTGCCCACACCTGGCTGAAAGTGATGTTCAAATCGACTTAGAACTGTTGAGCAGGAGGTCCGTTCCTCTGATGACATGGCATGAACATTATCCCATTTCCAGTTTAGTTTTGCCAGCCAGCTTCTCCCCAGCAGTGTTGGGAGATCTCCGGGGACAATCCACAGGGGAAGTCGGTTCACTGTCCCTTTGTGTGTGACTGAGAGCATGGCGCTGCCGAGGACTGGGACTATTTCTTTGGTATAGGTCCTTAGTTTCGACCCTTGTGAGTTTTGGTCTGAGTCTTTTGTGCGGCCACAGCTGTTCAAATTGTTGAGCGCTCATGAAAGATTGACTTGCTCCCGTATCCAGCTCCATATTGCCGGATATCCCGTTGAGTAGGACCCTCATCATTATTGGAGGCATCTTGTTGTAGCAGCAGTGGCCATTGAACATGTTGACCCGCTGTATGTCAGTGTCCCGGGTACTGTCCCCACCGTCTTCTGGTCCGCTCTCCGACCTTTCCGAATCGTATACCAGCCGAGCTGCCGTTTTTCTGCACATGCGAGCCAGATGCCCTGTATAGTCGCAGTTTCTGCAAACAGCATGCTGAAATCGACACCCCCTTGATGAGTGCCTTCCCCCACATCTCCAGCACAGACCGCTTCCATTGTTTCCAAAGAATGAGTTGCGTCTGGCTGATCTCTCTTGAGCTTCTCTCAGTTTGTAGTTGATTGTTCACATTGTGGATTGATGATGTGGCCCTTGATGGCTTCTGGCACCACTGCCTGCTGTTGAGGGCCTGCTCTCCTGCCTTTGTCTGTGTATGGGGGTAGCAGCTTGTTTCACGCTGTGAACCCCTTGTTCTGATGTTTCGTTAGTTGTCATACATGCAGTGTAGATCAACCTCGTTTCATCCTCTCCTGTCAAGAATGTCTGTGCAACCAGTGCTGCTGCCTCTAGGGTCAAGTTCTTGGTTTCTATGAGCTTTCGGAATATGCCTGCGTGGCCTATTCCTTCAATAAAAAAGTCTCTCAGTACTTCTCTCCTTAATTCATCGGAGAACTCACATAAGCTAGCCAACCTCCGAAGTTCCGCCACGAAGTCGGGTATGCTCTGGCCCACACAGCGTCTGTAGTTGTAGAACCTGTGTCTGGCCATGTGTAGGCTGCTCGCTGGCTTCAGGTGGTCTCTTACCAGTGTACTCAACTCTTCAAACGACTTGCTTGCTGGTTTCTCGGGTGCCAACAGTTCCTTCATTAAAGCATACGTTTTCGAGCCACAGCTGGTCAAGAGATGGGCTCTTCTCTTTTCTGCCTTATCATCACCTAACCAGTCTTTAGTTACAAAGCTTTGCTGGAGCCTTTCTATAAAGTCCTCCCAATTATCTCCAGCATTGTATTTTTCATCTGAGCCGTTGTTCGCCATTCTGTGGATTCTGTAATCCCGTAACTCATTGCCACTGTAAAGTCCTGTCCCTGCAGTACAGATTCACACGAGGCACATACTGAAGTCAAGGTCACTCAGGACCTGCACCTTTATTACACAGTTCTCGAATGCCACACTTGCCTGAGACTTGTCCTTATATACCTGTCTGGGACAGGTATCCAGTATCTCCTGCAAGTGCACTCCTGGTGGTAGGGTAAGTTTGTGGTTACAGGTCATCTCTGGGTACAGTCATGTATAGCATGGTAAGATACAGTTATATACAGTAATGTGAGATACATGACAGATACCTTTTGCAAATACCTTAAGAGTGAAATGCGGTGTGCTAAGTTAGCATATTTGGCAGGTATATTTAATTGTCTTAACAGCATTAATACCAGTATGCAAGGGCGAAATGAAAACATTCTCACCTCTACTGACAAGCTATTAGCTTTTCAGAAAACAATTTCTATCTGGAAAAAGAGAGCAACAGAAAAAAATCTTGAAATGTTCCCTTTGATACCAAATCACAGTATTAAAAAGGTTGCTCCTATCGTGATAGAGCATTTTGCATCACTGGAAGACAACATCAAAAAATATTTTCCATCTTTGGATGTAGAAAAGTATGATTGGGTAAGAAATCCATTTTCTCCAATTAGTATGTCAGATTCTGATTTTACATTGCAAGAAGAGGAAGGATTGACTTCTATTTCTACAGACCGCAATCTTAAAATGAAACATTCAGAAATGTCTCTTGATGCGTTCTGGATTTCTATTAAAGAAGAATATCCTGCAATATCAAAAAAAGCCTTAATAATTCTGATGCAATTTTCAACATCATATCTCTGCAAATTAGGATTCTCAACTGTTACGAACATTAAATGCAAAAAAAGGGAAAAACTTAGCGAACTTGAACACGAAATGAGAGTCGCCTTATCGGTTATACGCCCTAATATTAGTGACATAACTAAAAAAAAATCAAGCTCAACATAGAAACATAGAAACATAGAAAATAGGTGCAGGAGTAGGCCATTCGGCCCTTCTAGCCTGCACCGCCAATCAATGAGTTCATGGCTGAACATGCAACTTCAGTACCCCATTCCTGCTTTCTCGCCATACCCCTTGATCCCCCTAGTAGTAAGGACTTCATCTAACTCCTTTTTGAATATATTTAGTGAATTGGCCTCAACAACTTTCTGTGGTAGAGAATTCCACAGGTTCACCACTCTCTGGGTGAAGAAGTTCCTCCTCATCTCGGCCCTAAATGGCTTACCCCTTATCCTTAGACTGTGTCCCCTGGTTCTGGACTTCCCCAACATTGGGAACATTCTTCCTGCATCTAACCTGTCTAACCCCGTCAGAATTTTAAACGTTTCTATGAAATCCCCTCTCATTCTTCTGAACTCCAGTGAATACAAGTCCAGTTGATCCAGTCTTTCTTGATAGGTCAGTCCCGCCATCCCGGGAATCAGTCTGGTGAACCTTCGCTGAACTCCCTCAATAGCAAGAATGTCCTTCCTCAGGTTAGGAGACCAAAACTGTACACAATACTCCAGGTGTGGCCTTACCAAGGCCCTGTACAACTGTAGCAACACCTCCCTGCCCCTGTACTCAAATCCCCTCGCTATGAAGGCCAACATGCCATTTCAAGTATCACATTAAAATACTAATTAATCGATAATTAATGTGAGGAATTATTATTATAGTTTATTATTGTATTGTTACTTTCAGAATAAAAAATTAATAACATACATGTGTACAATGTTGTATATCTTCATATACTGTGATTAATAAAATGTTTTTTACATTTTCTGAAACTTGCTTTTTTTTTAACCTGTGTTCACCTTTTAATCCCTTCAAGTGTGCCGCCAAAAATTCTAGTATTCGAAAGTGTGCCGCGAGCACAAAAAGGTTGAGAACCACTGCTCTAGGGTGAGCGTTCTACATATGTGCAGTTAAAATCTAAGGTCCCGAAAATGGGTGGTAAGTGCCAAGCTGTGCCCAGCCTGGACTACTCCACTGCTGACCCTGCCAGAGTCCTCAGGGTCAAGGGGAGCACTCATATCACTGGGGCTGTAGACAGCGTCAGTCACCTGGCAAATGCAGCAATGTACTGCAAACTGCAAAATGTTGCATATATTGCCTACAGGAGCCTGGATGGACTCGGTAGCGTATTAGTTCAGAGCTACTGTCACTTTCACTGGCACTGACAGCGAGGTCCTGATGCCGATTCCAGCTTTGAGGTCTGTGTGCAGGAGGTGGCAGAGCTCCATGACCACCTTCTTGCGGAACTGCAGCCTTCTTATGCACTACTCCTCAGGTACAAAGAATGTGCAAGGTCAACCCGGGGGGGGGGGTGGGGGGGCGGCGAGTGGGGGAGGAGAGGGTAAGGCCTCCTGCCCCAACAACTGCAGCCTCTCCTCAGGAGTGGACCCACATTGGCCATATCCCATTTGTGTAGCCGGTGCCTTTGAAGTAGTCGCCGCAGCACGACGTGGTGTGCCATCACTGCCCCAATCAAGTTGCCGAAGAGCGAGATGGTACTCGTCAATGGAGCCGAAATGGTAGATGTCAAGGTAAGCACTCAACAGCCACAGCACGCCAACATATATGCACTCAGCTGGGAGAATCCGTAGCACTCACCGTGACCTCTGTGCTCCAGTTGCTGCTTCCTTTATATACCGTGCCAGCATCGCAAACGTTACCTGTGAACCCCAGCTTTCTGTGGCGAGTTCACCGCCAGCTGGTAAGTGAGGCGCAAAACCTGAAGTTTGCGTTCGCGGCGCTAACGAGGTGTTGCATGTGTACTGATGTCACGATTTGCCTGGCAGTAAAGGACAAGGTGGTAGTTCTTTGTACCACCGCAAAAATTCAAACAAAGTTTGCAGCAGGCGGTGACATTGCTGAACATGGGCGCTAAGCCATTCGTGGCGCAGTAACGCCTCTCTGGGGCACTAACGGCTGGTGGTAACCAACCGAATTTCGGCCCCTTGGGGTCTAGTACCTGAGATAATAAAATGATCTTAAATCAGAGAAACAGTGCTATCAGTTAATCAGACTGCAATTTCAATGCTATACTTAATTTATTTCCTGATATTTAAAACAGGATTATCATTCTTGGTCATCTCTTTAATAGTTAAGTGGCTTATCAAGCTACTTGAGAATGCAAAATGAGTGTTATTGCAGGTGAATCCTTGTTAGTCAGATTTCTGCTGGTAAGGCAGTCATCTAGTCCTTTAGGCTAGATCAAACTCACCCAGCAGAAACTGAGGAAGTTAGAATCTGTATGAGTTATCATTAAAATATTATGAAAGTGGCCAGACTAGCATCCCAGTTTCTAAAAGTGGAAAACATTCTGGTAAATTGCCAATCAAATCGCGACAGAACAGCACTTTCAAAGATGAGAGCTTTCTCTCCCACAGCTCCCTCTCACAATCTCAGTCATTGTGGCATCAGAAAAGGCTTCAGGAAAAAGACAGCCAGCTTTATCATTCAAATATCACAGCATTAAGAAATTCTGATCTTTCCTAAATGCCTGCTGATTTGCCCATTAAAGCCATTAGCAGTCTCTTGAAGAAAACCTTTACCTCCTTTTCCTAAAAGTAAATTTAAATGCTCCTCTACAATTTGGAAATTCTCTTTCTTGTAATGTAACTGTTTCCTGTGACATTAGATTATTCTACATTCAGTGAATTAAGTGGATTTTTTTAGATATGAAAGGTTACAACTGATGACTTATTCTCTGTCAACATAGCTGTTGAATGAAGGGAAACAATGTTTTATATTCACCATACATATATAAGAACGTAAGAACATAAAAAATAGGAGTAGGAGTAGGCCATTTGGCTCCGCCATTCAATAAGGTCATAGCTGATCTGACCTTGGCCTCCACTCCACTTCTCTGCCCACTCCCCATAACCCTTGACTCCCTTATCATTCAAAAATCTGTCTATCTCCACCTTAAATATATTCAATGACGCAGCCTCTTTATGTCTGTAATGTACTTATGAATGACTCCACGAGGCAATGTGTCGTACTCAAACTGTAATGACCTTGGTCCTTTATTCCTAACTCCAGAGTGAGGCACAAGTATGGTGGGCAGCCTTTTATACTGAGCCCTGCATCAGGGCAGGAAACCCAGGTCTCCACCAGTTGCACCTTCTAGTGGTGCCAGCATGTATATATACAGTGTAAACCTTATTGATAGTACATCAGGTAAACAAGTCTCCATCTTATGCAACCATGCAGTAACTACACAGAGAGTATATCCATAGTCTGCATATATAACATCACTCTCCCCAAGTCCTTTGTGCCAATTACCTTTGCACTATGTGCCCTGGCTTAGCTCTCCCCAGACTTAAGTGCCAATAGCCCTTGCAGCTTGGCTGTGCTTTGGCTTGGCTCTCTCCCTGTTATCCCCCAAGTTCTTTTGCCACAACGTTGGGTAGTGGTTACCAGTTGGATGGTTCGATGATGCAGTGGATGTTCCAATGGGTTTTACCTGTGATCCATGTGTGTGTCCATGGCTACACACATCCATTTCCCCCCACCCCCCTGACAGTGAGATCATGCAGCTGGCCCATTACATTAACATACAGGATCAGACACAGAGCAAGTACAAAAAAAGGAAGAAAAAAAAAATTTTTTTTTACAGTTTGTATCGTGACACCTTGGTTCAGTGACTTATATTCGTTACGTTTTATGGTTGTGCGCCAGGATTGGGTGGATTACATTCATGGTTCAGTCACGGTCAGTACTGAGGTAGCAGAGCACTGGACACTAGTTCCAGAGCAACTGGCAGGGTCCTAGTCATCTGATGGCGGCGCTGCGCCCCCTGCTAGCAGGGTGGGCTTCGTTCGCTCACCTAGCCAGGACTCAGGGCCCTTGCCGTTGCCTAATGGTGGGCAGAGCCACAGATGTGTGTGGCTTCCCTGTCCTCCTTTGAGGGATGCAGAATCTTTTGCCTGCTCTCTAACAGTGTTGGGAACCTGGCTGTTCCAGGTCCCGTTTGGGGAACTCGTTGGTTCTGACCTTTCACTCCGGGACATGGTCGAGATAGTGACTGGGTCTGGGGGCTGCACCGTCTCCACCCGAGTGGTGGGCAACGGCGGCCGACTGTGCGTATTGGCGCCATTTTCGTTTCCGGGTCCGTGGCGAATAGTGCCATCGGGTGCCTGACGTGTGGGATAGACCTGGGACAGGGTATCAAGATCGGTGCCTTCACCATCCTGAGGTCGCTCGCTTGCTACTTTTGGGGACACTCTATTCCCGACATCTCACAACAACATTTTGTTCTTTACATGAGGAATAGTACCGACAATTCGCAACAACATTTTGTTCACAATCTTAATCGGTTCGTTACATTGATTGCCATGCATACAATGTCTCTTTAAGTTCAGTTGATTGCAGGTCTCCTTTAAGAGAACTCTGCTGGCTTTACCCCAATCAAATCCTTTGTTATGCACCATGTGTTGGTCCCTCAGTGTTGCACCTCATCATATGGCTGCGACCATTTTTTTTTTCAGCCACGCTGCCCCTCGCTGCAGCAGGGACGCCATCTTGACTCTGTGCTCGAGGTCGACTGCCTTGATCCTTCTCTCCCGCGATTCTGCCACAAAAGCTGGAAGAGTGCCTGTGAATTCGATCTTCCTCCCCAGGAGTCCTGCCACTGGAGCCGGGAAGGTACTTTTAGGTCATTCCAGTCGGATCATTGCCACGCAGTCGTGATGGATGGTCTGTGCCTCAGGTGCTGCGCTGGTCTGTTCTCTGGTGCCTGGCCCAAGCGAAGGTGAGGTTTTGCTCTGCCTCTGAGCACAGAGGATATCAATTGCTGGAGTGAAGAGGTCTTCCCATTTCCACTGGATCTTCCCCATCCACCTTTTTCCAAGTAGCATTGGATCATCACCTGCAACAATCCATAGAGGTAACTTGTGCACCATCCCATTATGGATTACACTTACATCCACACTACCAAGGACTGGGGTCAGCTCCTTGGTGTAGGTACACAACTTTTCCTGTACTGGAACCAGCTTGGGTCATTTTTCGTTCCATAGACTCTCGAAGGCATCCTGACTCATCACTGATTGGCTCGCTCCCATGTCCACTTCCATGAAGACTGGAACGGCGTTTATCTCGACTTCCATCTTCACTGGAGGACAATCGATGGTGCAGGTATACACTCCATACACTTCTTCTTGGGACTGAGCTGCCTCTCTGGCCAAATCATCATACTCTCCACTGAATTCAAAGTCGTCTACCGACTCCTCTGCTAGACGGAGAGTCTTATTTCTTTTACACATACGCTGGAGGTGGCCCTTCGTGTTACAGGCTTTGCATACGTACTCAGCAAACCAACACTGGTAAGCTCTGTGGTTTCCTCTGCAATGCCAGCGATTAGCACCCCTCGGCGGACTCTGAGTTCTGGAACCCTGAGGTCCATGCTCTCTGCCCTGGGCAGAGCCACATTCTACAGTCTTGCCTGTGAAAGGCACCATTCTGTGTAAAGTACTTGCCGGGTTTGAGTCCACAGGATGAATAATTTGCTTGGTGCTGCAGGTCGAGGTCATGAACGCCTGACTGATGTTGATGGCCTTCTAAATGTTGACTGTGGTGTCGGCAGATAATAGCTTGTGAAGGAAGGAGGCCCTCGTGGCCAGTTCCTATAACAAAGATGTCTCGCAATGCTTCGTTGAGGTGCATGCCAAAATCACACGGTGTCGTAAGTCTCCTGAGGTCAGCAGCATATTTTGCAATCTCCTGGCCCTCAGGTCTGCGGTGTGTAGAATCTGTGCCTGGCTATGAGGATGCTCTCTTTTGGTTTAAGTTGGTCGCGAATTAGTTCAGTCAGCTCAACGTATGTCTTATTCTTGGCCTTCGTGGGTGCCAGCAAGTCCCTGACGAGGGCGGTAGACCTTGGGGCCACAACTGGTCAGCAGTATAGCCTTGCGTTTCTCCGCCAATGTGTCCGTCTCCCCTGCCAGGTCGTTTGACACGAAATATTGCTTGAGCTTTTCCATGAAAGCATCCCAATCATCACCTTCTGCGATTAGTGTGCCAAAGGTAGCCATAATATCGCATGAAAGTTCTTATTCTCATCGCCAGTTATTATGTCTGCAATGTACTTATGAATGACTCCACGAGGCAATGTGTTGTACTCAAACTGTAGTGACCTTGGTCCTTTATTCCTAACTCCAGGGTGAGGCACAACATGATGTGCAGCCATTTATACTGGGCCCTGCCACCAGGGCAGGAAACCCCGGTCTCCACCAGTTGCACCCTCTACTGGTGCCAGCATGTATATACACAGTGTAAACTTTATTGATAGTACATCAGATAAACAAGTCTCCATCTTATGCAACCATACAGTGGCTAAACAGAGAGTACATCCATAGTCTACATATACAACAGCCTCCACAGCTCTCTGGGGTAGAGAATTCTAAAGATTCATGATCCTCTGAGAGAAGAAATTCCTCCTCATTTCCATTTTAAATGGGCAACCCCTTATTCTGAAACTTGTGAAGTCTGTGATAATTATTACATGTGCTTTATCCACCATAATTATAACATAATTATAATGTTGTGATCATCTACACAAACATTTTGCGGCCTTCTGCGTATGCACGCGGTACCATGGAGCTGTGCATGTGCATCCGATCCCCTTCTATGCATGCGCGCTGTTTATCGAGGCCGTGCCTGTGCAGTAATGTGCAGTAGGCCACACTTTCTTCAGCTCCATGGGAGAAGGTCACTCGATCCGTTGGTGGCCAGGGATTGTGGGGGGGTGGGGGGGGGCGGTGGAAGGGGGAAAAGAGAGGATCAGAAGGGGGAAAGAGAGAGGAAGGGGAGAGTGCGTGTGTGGCAAGTGACAGCATTTGACAGGATGAAATCCGGAGTCATAACACTGTCACTATTGACTTCATACCCAATAAACCTGTTAACAATCCATGACCTACACACAATGCTCCATCTATAGAGGGGGCGGGGGACGGTTAGAAACTTGTTGGGGGGCGCAGGAATTTGTTTGGGGGTGGGGGGAGAAGGTCTTAACCTTGAGGGTGAGCCCTTTCTGTTCTATGTGAGCTCTGTTCTTCTGGAGCAAGGTAGTTAGGATGGCTCGAATTACACTTTACAACCTAATTGATTACTTAGGTAGGCACATTCCAGAGAAACTGCTGGATGTGTCTTGTCCTCCAAAGGGACCAATCAGAAATCAGGTGTTGCCTTCAAGGTGACCAATCAGAGATCTGGTGTTGGAAATAAATGCGACCTAATTATAACAGATCACCAGCATAATGTTGGACTTTAGTCAATTTTCGTTGATGGATATATTGTCAGTATAATCAATAAATTAATACATACTTTCTGCACTGATGAAGTGCATGTTTCTTCAACATACAGAGAGCTCCTTCTACAGCAATAAAATAGATAGAACATATTCTAGCATGCAGAGGATTCTGGTTAGAGATATCTGATATTAAACCCCAGAATCACGGAATGGACTGTATGAAGATCGGGGCTGGGGAGAATCGCGTTTGGAGCAGGGACTTGAAAATTGAATTAATTGTTACTGTGAGTTCTCTGGTTGCATTTCGGGCCTGTCTCTGACTTACGAAAAGTGAAAGTGCACAAGTGCAAACCGCAGGTTGTCTGCAGCAGTGCCTGGGAGAACAATCCTCCATTCTGGGAGAGTCCAGGCAATTTGGGACAGTTAACAACCCTACTAACATATCAGGAAGATTTGCCCTGATTGCTACTTCTAGCAAAATCATAAATGCATTTGGAACATTTTTACATTTTTCTTGAATTAGTGAAATAGGAAATCTTCCTGCTTTGTTTATGATATCACCATCATATAACAATCAGAAGAATTCTTTCCCTGTGGTGATTTCATCATCGCCGCTTGTTGGTGAAATGCCAAATGAAGGCAATTGGGCCTAAATTTGCTGAAAGCTTGTGCATCTACGGAGTAGGCCATTATTATAGTGCAGAAGTTCCAAGAATTTGTGACGTGAGTGACTTGTTACGTACAGCATCCCATAATTTGCTGGAACTTTTGCATTGCTCCAGAGTCCATAGAGGAAAATGTTGACCAGCTAATTATCGTAGCTAAACCACTCCATTAAAATCAATGGCGAAATTGAGTTTGCTGAATTAACATCACTGTGATTGCCATTTAGACCATTACAGAATGGAGCTGAAAGGCTCGGAATCAGCAAAGTATTCACTTGCTCAGCAGGTTGTCTGAAGGCAAGGCTTATTCTAGGAACTTCATTGAAATCTTAGACCTCAGTTAAGTAATAAAATAAGGGCTAGAAATTGTGTAGCAGCCTATTTGGGGCGATAACTTTTGAAGCAGCACAAAAGTATCGGCAAGCGAAAAAGATTTTTTGCTCCCGGGAACTTCCCCTTTAGCGCTCCAAGAGGGAAGTGGCGTGTTAAATCAAGCACTATCACTTCCCTTAGAACATGAAAGTGAGTGAGAGGAGCAGTAGCAGCAGAGCACTGAACAATTTTCAGTGCAGCGCTGCCATCTTTAGTGGTTCCTTCCCTCGCTTAAAGGGAAGGGCCAATAACGGGTTCAATCAATCTTCATGCTGCCTCTGTTAGACCACGGGACCTGCGCTATGTGCATAACAGCCCCAAGCACTCTAAGAGAGTGCAGGGCTGAGGAATTGTGGGTTCAAAAGAAATCTGAAGGCATCAGACTGGGCAGAATAATAAATTTTGCCCTACATGACCACCAGTGCCTTCAAATATTGCTGCCCAAAGTGGGTAGCCAAGGCAACAATACCTCCTGCAGCAAAAAGTACATCTGGGGCGCTAACGGGGCCCTGCACACCAGAGGATGTCACGATCCATGGGGCGCAAGAGAGCGAAGCGGTAAGTGTTAGCGCCAGCGCAAACCGGCCATGGAAGTGGGCACGCATCAGTAAATTTACCGCGCCCAGTCGGTAACCCTTAGCGCCCCATTACCGCCACCCGCAGGTGCTGATAGGAGGCACAAACCAGGCGAATTTTTCCCCTTAAGTGTTTTGACAGTCAGGCACGTTCTGATTTTCCCCAACTGAAGTTATTTTTATGTTAAAATTCATTGAGCTTGTGCGCTAAACATGAAATGCAATTATTGATAATTAAATATAGCAAGAGATCACACGCAGTTCAAAAGACATCCCTATGCCTCTGGGTCCCTTCTTAATGGCGATTTATAGATGTATACTATGGTTTCAGTACAAATTCATCAAATTAAACCCTACCTGGACATTCTGGGGGCTAACTTGGAGCATGTAGTGCCTGTTTTTTAGGCGCTATATGACCAAATAAGACTCAAAAATGGAGTTCGAGATGCACGTGTACACTTCTGATGGGAGGTGCACAGGCTGCCATTTTGGGTTTTGCATGCGCATGCCTAACAACTGTCGGCAGCATGCAGAACAGTGAGATGATGATGTAAATGAGTGTGCAATACTGATTTGAAGCCACTGCTGCCATTTTTCAACACCCCACTCGCACAGCTAAACACGACGTTAAGCGGAATGAAGGACCCCCCATCTGCGCTATTTAAAGGGATCATGAGCTACTTACAACTTGGTTGATGGATTATTTCTTCTGGTTGCTGGTGCAATTGTAAACATTTTTGGAGATTTCCTATACTTAGCTCTACAGGGAGTGGTCTGGGTGATCTTCTAGTACATTTTTTGTTATATAAAAAATTGTTTTGAAAGAAGTTTCTTCCAGACATTGGTGGCCTGGTAGGGCTTCCTCTGGCAATTGAGTATGACTGGGAGAATGAAGAGAGGCCATGCAGAGCAGGACAAGCTGCCGAAAGAGGAAGGAAGAGGTAGAGGAGGAGGGCACACAGCAAGGGGCCATGTCAGCCAAGGATCTTCAGGAAGAAATTCTCTTACCTCAACTGCAGCGAGGACCAATGCATGAGACGTCTTTGGTTCACAAAAGAGGTTTTGACTGAAATCTGTCAACTGCTGCTGCAGCCACAACTGCAGCCTCAAAGCAGGGCTAGGACACCATGTCAGGATGACCGTGGCTGTTAAATTTTATGCATCTTTCTACTTTCAGGCTGCTGCTGGAGATATAAGCAACATCTCGCAGTTTGCAGTTCACTGCAGATAAGGAAGATCACTAAGGCTCTCTATACCAAAAGAAACATTCATCTCATTCTGTCTAACCAGAGACAAGCAAGAGGAGCGAGCATGAGATTTTGCACTAATTGCAGGCTTCCCCGTGGCGCAGACTGCCATTGACTGCTTGCACATTGCCTTCCGTGCTCCTCATCTGAACTCGACTATTAAGAAAGCAAATGGCATGTTGGCCTTCATAGCGAGGGGATTTGAGTACAGGGGCAGGGAGGTGTTGCTACAGTTGTACAGGGCCTTGGTGAGGCCACACCTGGAGTATTGTGTACAGTTTTGGTCTCCTAACTTGAGGAAGGACATTCTTGCTATTGAGGGAGTGCAGCGAAGGTTCACCAGACTGATTCCCGGGATGGCGGGACTGACCTATCAAGAAAGATTGGATCAACTGGGCTTGTATTCACTGGAGTTCAGAAGAATGAGAGGGGACCTCATAGAAATGTTTAAAATTCTGATGGGTTCAGACAGGTTAGATGCAGGAAGAATGTTCCCAATGTTGGGGAAGTCCAGAACCAGGGATCACAGTCTAAGGATAAGGGGTAAGCCATTTAGGACCGAGATGAGGAGAAACTTCTTCACCCAGAGAGTGGTGAACCTGTGGAATTGTCTACCACAGAAAGTTGTTGAGGCCAATTCACTAAATATATTCAAAAAGGAGTTAGATGAAGTCCTTACTACTAGGGGGATCAAGGGGTATGGAGAGAAAGCAGGACTGGGGTACTGAGGTTGCATGTTCAGCCATGAACTCATTGAATGGCGGTGCAGGCTAGAAGGGCCAAATGGCCTACTCTCTATTTTCGTCAACCGAAAGGGATTCCACTCCCTCAATGAGCAGCTGTTGTGTGACCACAGGCAGCGCAATATGCAGGTGAATGCCCGTTATCTTGGCAGAAGGTACGATTCTTTAATTCTGCGGCAGTCTTCAGTGCCACCTGTATTTGAACCAACTCGGCAAGCCAACGGCTGGCTATTGGGTGGCACGGGTTGTCCACTCATGACATGGCTCATGACTCCAGTCAGGAACCCACACACATGTGCACAGCAGGCCTACAATGAGAGCCATGCTGCCACAAAGAACATTATAGAGCCACACCATCTGCTGCCTGCTCCGCTCTGGAGGAGCCTTGCAGTACTCAGCTGAGCGAGTATCAAGATTAGGATATACGACACAGAAACAGGCCATTCGGCCCAATCAGTCCATGTCGCCGTTTATGCTCCACTCGAGCCTCCTCTCATCTTTCCTCATCTAAATCTATCAGCGTAACCATCTTTTTCCTTCTTCAGCCTCCCCTTAAATGCATCTATACTATTCGCTTCAACCATTCCCTGTGGCAGCAAGTTCCACATTCTTAACACTCTTTGGGTAAAGAATTTTCTTCTGAATTCCCGATTGGATTTCTTGGTGACTATCTTATATTGATGGCCTCTAGTTATGCTCTTCACCACAAATAGAAACATTCTCTCTATATCCATTCTATCAAAACATTTCATAATTTTAAAGACCTCTTAGGTTACACCTCAGCCATCTTTTTTCAAGTGAAAAGAAACCCAGCCTGTTCATCCTTACCTGACCATAGAATGATAGAAATTTACAGCATGGAAGGAGGCCTTTTTGGCCCATTGTGTCTACGCCGGCTGACCAAAGGCTATACAGCTTAATTCCACTTTATAGCTCTTGGTCCATAGCCCTATAGGTTACGGCATCTCAAGTACACATCCAAGTATTTTTTAAATGTGGTGAGGGATTCTGCCTCTATCATCCTTTGAGGCAGTGAGTTCCAGACCCCCACCACCCTTTGGGTGAAGAAATTTCCCCTCACATCTCCTCTAAACCGCCCCCCAATTACTTTAAATCTATGTCCCCGGTTGTTGACCCGTCTGCCAAGGGAAACAGGTCCTTCCTATCCACTCTATCCAGGCCCCTCATAATTTTATACACCTCAATCAGGTCTCCCCTCAGCCTCCTCTGTTCCAAAGAAAACAGACCCAGCATCTCCAATTTTTCCTCATAGCCAAAATTCTCCAGTCCAGGCAATATTCTTCTAAATCTTCTCTGCACCCTTTCCATGCAATCACATCTTTCCTGTAATGTGGTGATCAGAACTGCACATGGTACTTGAGCTGCGGCCTAAGCAGTGTTTTATATATTCAAGCATAACGTCCTTGCTCTTGTATTCCATGCCTCAACTAATAAAGGCAAGTATTCCATATGCCTTCCTAACCACCTTATCCACCTGGCCTGCTACCTTCAGGGATCTGTGGACCTGCATGCCAAGATCCCTTTGTTCCTCTATAATTCTCAGTGTCCTACCATTTAATGTGTATTCCCTTGTCTTGTTAGACCTCCCCAAGTGCATTACCTCACATTTATCTGGATTGAATTCTGTAAAGTCCTTACACAATACCACAAATCCACACGAGGCACATTTTATGGACAAGGTCACTCCATGACCTGAACCTTTATTCACAGGACCAAGAAGTGATGACCCTGCTTGGGACCTCCCTTTATATACCTGGGTGACCAGGTGAGGAGTGTCTCCCACAAGTTCACCTGTGGTCAAGGTGTGCATTTCTTACATATATACAGTATTGCAGTGTTGTTACATAAAGGTGACATACATGACAAATTCCATTTGCCACTGTTCTGCCCACCTGACTAGTACATTGATATCTTTCTGCAGTCCGCAGCTTTCTTCTTCATTATCAACCACACGGCTAATTTTAGTGTCATCTGCAAACTTCTTAATCATACCCCAAACATTCAAGTCCAAGTCATTGATGTATACCACAAAAAGTCATTGATGTATACCACAGAAAATCTATATACACTACATCATATGCACTGCCCTCATCGACACTCTTGGTTACCTCCTCAAAAAATTCAATCAAGTTAGTCAGACACAACCTTCCCTTAACAAATCCATGCCGACTATCATTGATTAATCCATGTCTTTCCAAATGAAGATTTATCCTGTCCCTCAGGATCTTTTCCAATAATTTTCCCACCATTGAGGTTAGGCTAACTGGCCTGTAATTACTCAGTCTATCCCTTTTTCCCTTTTTAAACAAAGGTACAACATGAGCAATCCTCCAGTCCTCTGGCACCACACCACACCTGTAGCCAGAGAGGACTGGAAAATTATGGTTAGAGCCTCTGATAGTTCTTCTTTTGCTTCTCTTAACAGCCTGGGACACATTTAATCCGATATGTATGCCCTTGCATTTCTGGTATCATCCTGGTAAATCTTCACTGCACCCTGTCCAGTCCCTCTATATCCTTTTTGTAATATGGCAAGGTTTCTTCTACATTCCGTATTGGATTTCTTGGAGACTACCTTATATTGATGGCCCCTAATTATGCTCTTATGCACAAGTGGAAACATTCTTTCTATATCCACTCTATCAAAATCTTTCATCATTTTAAAGATCTCTATTAGGTCACCCCGCAGCCTTCTTTTTTCAAGAGAAAAGAGACCCAGCCTGTTCATCCTTTCCCAATACGTATACCCTCGCATTTCTGGTATCATCCTTGTAAATATTCTCTGCACCCTCTCCAGTGCCTCTATATCCTTTTTATAATATGGCGACCAGAACTGTACGCAGTAATCTAAGTGTGTATAACCAAGATTCAATGCAGGTTGAGCATAATTTTTCTATTTTTCAATTATATACCTCTAGCAATAAACTCTAGTGCTCAGCTTGCTTTTTTTATGGTCTTGCTAATCTGTGCTTTGTGTATTTGTACTCCGAGATCCTTTTGTTCCTCAACCCCACCTAGATTCACATCCTTCAAGTAATAAGTAACCTCCCTATTCATCCTACCAAAATGTAATACCTCACATTTATCTGTGCTGAACTTCATTTGTCAATTATATGCCCATTCTGCAAGTTTATTAATGTCCTCCTGTAACTTGTTGCAATCCTCCTCAGTTTTGACTATCGCCCCCAAATTGGTGTCATCCGCAGATTTAGAAATTGTATTTTTGATTCCAAATTCTAAATCCCGTTAATATAAATTGTGAACAACAGTGGTCCCAGCACTGATCCTTGTGGAACATCACCACCCACCTTCTGCTACTGTGAATATTTACCTTTAACCCCTACTCTCTGCTTTCTGTCTTGAAGCCAGCTAGCTATCCATTCTGCTACTTGTCCCCTGACTCTGCAGTTTCTGACCTTGTTCATCAGTCTATTATGGGGTGCCTTTTCGAAAGCCTTTTGAAAATCTAGATAAATCTCATCTATCTCAATTCCATTTTCTACTCTCTCTGTTACCTCTTCAAAAAATTCAATGAGGTTGGTCAAACAGGACTTTCCCTTTTGAAATCCATGCTGACTATTCATTATTATATTTTTGGTTTCTAGATGTTCTTCTATTTTCTCCTTTAGTAGGGATTCCATTATTTTTCCTACCACCGATGTTGAGCTGACTTGTCTATAATTCCCTGGACATGTTCTATCCCCCTTCTTAAATATAGGTATTACGTTAGCTATCCACTAGTCCTCCAGCACTAAATCTTTTTCTAATGAATTATTAAATGTGTGTACTAATGCCTCTGATAGCTCTTCCCTAGATTCTTTTACAATGTGTGGATGCAATCCATCCAGACCAGGGGTTTTATCCTCTTTAAGTTTGATAAGTTTATTTAATATATCCACTATTTTTATTTTAAATGTACTTATCTCATTACTAATCTCATCATCCAATGTCATGTCCACTTATTCTATCTCCCTGGTAAATACTGAAGCAAAATAATTATTTAATATTTCTGCCATCTCTCTATCATTACCTGTGGTATTATTCTGTCTATCCCTTGAAGGCCCTATTCCCATCCCAAACTTCCTTCTTTTTATTGATGAGCCTGTAAAATATTTTTCTATTTTGTTTTATGCTCCTTGATAATTTAATTTCAAAGTTCCTCTTTGCCTTGTTTTTTGACTTCTCTCCTAATCTTTTCATATTCCCCCTGATCACGCACTCCCCTGCTGTCTATGTACTTAATGCATGCCTCTTTCCTTACCCTCAAATTGTTCCTTTATGACTTTATTCATCCATGGAGTCTCATTAGTGTTTAGTTTATTCTTTCCTTTTAGTGGAATATATTGTTCCTGCACTCAGTTGAACACCATTTTAAATCTTTCTCATTGCTGTTCTACATTGTTTTTTTGCCAATATTGTTGCCCGTTTTATTTTCCCAAGTTCTATTCTCAGCCCCTCAAAATCAGCTTTCTACAATCTATTACATTGGTTTTGCCATACTTATGTCCTTCTCAATTATCATCTTAAAGAGTATTATATTATGGTCACTATTACCTAGATGTTCCCTTACTTTTACTTCTCTTATCTTCTCCGGTTAATTCCCCATTACTAGATCCAACAGCGAATCCTCCCTTGTTGGGCTTTTTACATATTGGGTTAGAAAGGAGTCCTGCATATATTGGAGGAACTCGATTCCCTTATCCCCTTTATCTACCTCTTCTGTCCAATTAAAATCAGAGGAGTTGAAATCCCCCATGAGTATTATTCTATGTTTTTTTTACTAATTTCCCTAATTTGTCTGCATATTTCTTTCTCCACCTCCCTTCCACTATTAGGTGGTCTGTAGCCACATTTATTAATGTGATTGATCCTTTATTATCTTGTGGTGCTATGTTGCCTGCTGCACAATATGATGGAACAGCCCTTACCACCACTTATCAGGCAAGAAGTTGAGGAGCAGGAGCATGATGAAGAGGAGGAGGAGGATGTAGAGGAGAAGAATAAAGTGCAAGAAGAGGAAAGGAGGTTTCAACGTAGATAGCCCTTTTCTGCCTGGGCTCTATGTGATCAGATTATTATTGAGCGATACCAGTAACCTCAAGCTCCTCATTCACCAGCAGTCCTACACTCCTTACCTTTCCTCTATCACTGACCTTCAGGTCGTCCCTTTTGTGACAAAAAATAAATAAAAGCCACCAGAAACTGCTATTTTCAAATCCAATGTTATAACTTCACTCATTAAATAATGCTTACAAAATTTAATTAATCACCCTTGTGCATTCCCTTTGGGCTTGTCTTCCGTGTGCCTTTGCCTATCCTCGTGCTCCTACGAGGTACTCCCCCAGTGGCTACAGTATGTGTGGAGTAAGGCTGCTGACCTTCAACTGAGGAGACTGCAGATGGCCTTGGAGAATGACCTCGAGCAGCTTTAGGCCTAAAGTGCCCGGTTTCAGACTGCACCATCTCAATTTGGGCTGCAGCAATCTGGGCTGGCTGGCTGACAGGCAACAGCAAGAGTGGCAGGGGCAGGAGCAGGTATGCTGTCATCCTGAGAAAGACAGCAGGTTTGGGTTTCATGAGCCAATGCCACTTTCCCAGGGTGACATCTCAGCAATCCTGCTGATTTGTTGGAGAACAAATTGATGGACTGCTGTGACGCCCTGGAAGCTCCTTTGAAAGTTGGTATCCAGAGCCACAATGTTAGCAGTCTGGGCTTGCAAGGCAGCAGTCTAAGATTACAAAGCAGCAATCAGACCTTCGATGGAAGCAGTTTGTGCTGCTGTGACTTGGCCATCAGATGCTGCATCATGGTGGGTTCCACAGGTGTGCTGATGGAGGTGACCACCCATTCCATTTTGGAAAGGATGAGCTCCATGCTGTGCCAAGTTGGAGTTCGACTCATCCATAATCCTTGAAATTAAGCAAAGGCTTTCTGGCAGGCTTTCCAGTGCATCAAGCATTTGGTTGTGTACCCATCAGCCTTTTTCTGTAGCCTGGGCCATCGAAGTTCTCATCTGACTCCTCTGTATCAGAATCCATGTGCAGCCTTACCCTCCGGCGAGCTGACACCTGCACTATCCATTCCCCCTGTTCTGGCTCCTGTGCAGTTGTGCCCAGGTCTCACCACTTGCAGATCCCTCCTCTATCTTAGCCACTAAAATACACGCAATGTCAGTCTCTGAACTGGTTGCTGCGAGTGCAATGTCAAGTGACGGTGTCTCTTCGGCTTCACTGACTTCTTCCTCTTTCTCCGCTGACAGGGAAGGCTCCAGTTCTTGGGTATCTGAAATGAAAAAGGGGCAAGAGTTGGATTGAGGTGAGATGAGGGGAGAAGAGAAAGAAAGAAGTTCGTGCTTCCATCAACTGCAGCTTGTGTGTCAGAAGGGATTGTGGGATGAGGGAAAAGTGGGAAGAGTGAAGGAAGATTAGGTGTGCAGATGACCTCATCATCGATCTCTCCCACGCCTCCAGTGGCAATAGCTTCAACGATGCCCTTCCCATAATGGCCAGCTCTGACTCCTCCATGGGGCTTAAAACATGCAGGAGCATTTGTCCTCCTCCAGCTCTTTCCTGCTGAATCCTGTTATGCGCCACCTTCTCCTGCAAGAAAGAGGAAAGTGTGTCAGTGAGAAAGAGTGTCAGTGGGTGATGTGGCTGTCATAGGTGAATAGCTGCCAGTTGTGAGCTATGAGTTGTGGGTACGAGGCTTGCAACAGTGCTAAGTGTGTAATAGTGAGGTATTGAAGGGTTGAGTACTGTTTGATAGAGATTGTTGGCAGGTGGGTGATGGGGATGTAGTGAATTAAGCAGTAGATGAGGCAAGTGGTGCAGATGAAGTTTGAATTCACAGACTTTGACAACTTATGTGAAATCGTTAAATATCTTCCTGCGCTGCATCCATGTTCTTGGAGCTATACTCCTGGCATTGACCTCCGCCACTACTTCTTCCCACTGCCTTCCGAACACATGTCTGGAGAGCATCCTACGCTCCTGCAGATACAAGATGTCCTTCTCTCCATCTCTTGCACCAAGGCCTTCAGAAAACCTTGGTGCATGCCTTCTTGCATGTTCAGTCATCATTCAATCTATCAACGCTGGCTGCATGTGTAAAATAGCAGGCAGCGTCAATTTAACATGCTGCCTGCAAAAAAGTGAATGGACGTGGGTTAATCACGTACTGCGATCCTCACGCCCATTTTTGGGAGTTATCCAATTTAACCCCCTCTGTCTATATTTACTGCAATCCATCATATTATCAGATTGGTGCCATTGCTCCTAAATGCATCCATGTTAATTAACTTGTTTTTCCGTTCTGTGTCGGGCCCCTGGATGTGTATCAGACATTCTGATCTGCTGCTATGCTCGCTATAGCGTATTTTAATTATTTTTTTCCAGCATATTTTAGTGTGACTTTGTCATTGGAGGATCAGGGAGTACAACTGACTCACTTATGGCATTCAGCACTAATATTGCCATTGCAGGCCATTATAACTCCCCATAGTGCATGGGGAATGGGAAAAATCTATAGGGGCTGAAATTGCCCCTTGTTTAAAGAGCTGTTACCGCCTCAAAGAGGCAGCAACGGTGTAGAAAGCACTCACCACTCGGTCGGCACGGAAGGGCCAACATTTTCCAAATTAACCTCCTTTATTTTTGGAGCGGTGTATGGGACCGCCCCTGTCGACTTTTAGCCCCATCAGTCACGAGCCTTATCGACCGGTGGCAACCCCCTTTCCGTCCCACATGGGAAATTGCCCCGCAGGAGTGGATCAGCCACTGCTTGGTGCCCCGACAGCTTTTCCCTGTGGGAAGCTTCTTGTGGCTGGGCAGCATGTCCGCCCTTAAAGGGAAGGGCGCACTGCCATGGCTGCCATTTTATTTTAATTGTCGTCCGACTCCAAAGTCGGCCCCACAATGGCAGCCACAGGTTTGGCCGGGCCGCCAGCAGGCAGCCCAGCACCCCCTCTTGGGTAACGGGCCACTGGCCTGGGCGAAACACTCCCTGGTGGCCCAGTAGCTGCAGAGCTCACAGCAGCACTCCCCTTTAACTGAAGGGGTGGGATGTTGTGATGTCATTAGCGAGGCGCTGATGACTCAGAGCAGCGACCGACCCAACGGCACTTCCGCCATGCAGGAACACCACACCGACACAAAAAAAATGAAAGAGTTGAATATCGCTCTACTCGCGGAGGGCAATTTTGACCCCATAGAGTCAAACTGGGTAACTCTTGCTTGGCAACTGAAGGAAACTGAAGAGAGAAAGAAACCCCCAAAATAATATACACAGTGAAAATGAAAACATTTTTTTTTACTTTTGCGACATCACCCACCTGAAGATTTAGTATGATCACACTCGTTCAAAGTTAATGACATGATTTTTTTTCATCACTTATTATTCTGGTGTACACTATTGAATTAAAATTGCTCGGTCATGTAACTTGTGCATAAACTATCTGAAATAATTGCCATGTGAACAAATTATTTCAAGACACTTTCTATATAAATAAACATGCAGGATTTTGGAATTGTAGAATTTTTTGGATCAGATGACACAGTGAAAGCAGTTAGAATTACTACTTTCAAGTAGCTTATCTTTTAGATATTTTGAAAAGTTAATTAACAGTACCTGAATTTCTAGTTCCCCACAATTAAACAAAAATGTTATATTTACATATTGGTGTCAAATTGCATTGTGCCATACAGCAACAACCCAAAGAGCCACAAACAATCCCACATGTGGCAAGTTTCCCTTCTTCACTAACTAATTGGAAAAGGCATAGAGAAAGTAGGGAATCCAACTTTGGAGTATTACTGGAGAGACCTAGAATCAGTTCCAATAGCCATCCTGTCAGTTGTATGGTAGAGCATGGTGGAGGGGATCTAGATTATAAAAGGAGGTTGCCAGATATGTAATATATCAAGTTCAAAACTTTAACTAAATGGATGCAAATTGCAATAATTTACAACTGAAACCATTTCACACATATAAGTGATAGAAATGATTGGCTTGTTACCTTTTGGAATGTCAGCAACATGTTAAGAAATGAAGAGTTGTTCATCAGCTTTGAAGCTTCAGCCCATGAAGGTTTCATGCAAGGTCGGTCTGGATCAAGAGTTACAAGATCTATTTTTCTTTGGAAGAGAAGCAGCACACAGTCCATGATTCGCATGATCAAGTGGGGTGGTTTGCCTAATTTGCGCACTGTGGCAATATCAGCTGGTTTAATAGTCTGTAAATATTGCAAAACAATATTATTATAATCTGACAATAAGTTTAACCATCTCATTCATGAACAATGCAAGCAGTCACTGTTATGGATGGATTCTGTTAAAATACTATGTAGTAAACTGATACTTAGTGCAATTTACTAGTTAAGTAATTTTCACACTCAGTATACTGATATTACAGTTTAATTTTATCAAACATAGAAATATACACAAACACCAATACTAATACACCACAGGGTAAACTTTTGTTTTCACTGCCTGGACAGTAATCAATGGAATGAAAATTGGCGGGTTCAACAACAGGCAGGCAGTCCACTCCGCCAAATTAACATTCAGGCGGTGAAGACGAAAATGTATTTCCAAAACTCCTCAAAGTAATGAAGGAAGATGGTTGTGGTTGTTGGAGGTCAATTATCTCAGCCCCTGGATATCGCTGCAGGAGTTCCTCAGGGCAGTGTCCTAGGCCCAAATCCACGACCACTACCACCTAGGGCAGTAAGTGCATGGGAACACCATTACCTGCAAGTTCTCCTCCAAATTACACACCATTCTGACTTGGAAATATATCGCCGTTCATGCATTGTTGCTGGGTCAAAATCCTGGAACTCCCTCCCTAACAGCCCTGTGGGAGTACCTTCACCACACGGACTGCAGCGGTTCAAGAAGGTGGCTCACCGCCACCTTCTCAAGGGCAATTAGGGATGGGCAATAAATGCTGGCTTTGCCAGTGACACCCGCATCCCAGGAACAAATATTTAAAGAAATGGAACAGGAAAGTTGAGGGGACTTTACTTATTGCGGCTGCTATATTTCCCAGATACACTACATTAATTTGCTCTGTCAATTCATATTCACAGATCCTATGTGAACATGCATGTACTTACACTGAGATCTGAACATTAACCGTTTATAGTAACACACAAGCATTCGGGCTGGATATTCCTCTTTCAATCCTTGTAGAGTTGGGGTGGGATTGCCTGCTGACCTGGCCCTGCCATGACCCTGGCTCAGTCTTAGATGAGACCTTCAGTGGGATATTTGTTGAGTCTTCAGAGCTCTTCTACCCTATTAATGCGATCAGCATCACTTCTGGTTCTATAACAGCAGCCTGGGGATAGGGGAAGGGAAATTCAGATTGGGGTGGCGCTAGGCCTTGCTGCCTAATTTTCCCCCCTTTACCGCCACTACCCTATCCAATTTTAGGTGGGATAGCGTAAGAAAATCTATCCCTTAATCTCAGCTATCTCTTTCACACTAACCAGAGGGTTAGAATAATCTAGATTTCTGCAAAAATATTTTGCTTCGTCAAATATAACATTCATGTAATCTAGAAATTACCAAGGGCTAGAACCTCCACTTTTGTGCTTATCGCCCCAAAATGGGCCTTATTTCCGGCATGGGCGTTAAAAAAGGGTTTTCAGATCGTCGGCTTCTCGCCCATTCTCAAAACACCTAGTTTCCATTTTTGAAAATGGGCGTTACCACGAGCGATATCAAATGGGTATTAGTGTTAAATTTTTTTGACCTTCTGCCGTAAAGTGTGGCCGTCCTTAGCAACGGCATGGCAACGCTCGATTCCCGCGTTTCAGGAGATCAAGGGTCATTATGACATGCGCAGAAGAGGAGACAGAGAGAGGGAGCTCAGAGGGACTGAAGGTGTGTGTGGCTGTGGTGCGTGCTTGTCTGGCTGTTGTGGGAGGAACGATGGAGGTTCACCAGCAGCAAAAAGCCTACAAAGCACCAAGAACATAGTTGGCACCGAGTTTTTGTCCAACAAATAAGATATAACATGGAAGGGATGGAGGCGGCCTGGGAGCTGGCAGAGGGCTCCCAGTGGTCCCGGAGTGCTGCACTGCACCTCAAGGTGACGCATCCCCAATGCCAACCACACATGAGAGCCAGCAGCAGCATCTTGCTCATGTCTCAGAGCATGTTCCCACCTCAGCACCGTCCTCTCCCGTATCCGTCCAAGCAGCGTTTCGGCCGTCACCACCCCCCCCCACCCCCTCCAATGAAGCATCACCTGAGGACCTTCTCCGCCAGGCGGCTTGGAGTCAGGAGGGGAAGGGGAAGGGGTAGAGGTGGGGAGGAGAAGTGGGGTGGGGGGTGGAAAGGATTGGTTTGTACAGAAATACTGATGATTTCAGGCTAATGTTCGGTTTAAATGTTTTTTATTTAACAAAACTTGTAGCACATTGGCTTAGATAGCTGCACCATTACACGCTGGTGATTCCTTATCAAAGGGTATAATCACACTTAACTTTAGTCAAATTAAACTTTAACTGTCACCAAGGTGATGCCCATCATTGATGTATGACCTGCACACCAAGCCGTGTATCAGTCTTGTAAATAACACCAACGTTCTTTCAGGCAAAGCGATCATTGATGAGCTCCTGACGTAAGGCTCTTGCAGCTATCATGCCACTGTGGGCCCTTTCATGCGGTCTACAGGGGGGCGGGGGCATGGCTTCAGCGTCAGCCTGATTGTCTGGGACAATGTCAGCATCCGCCTCCTCGCCCTCCTCTTTATCTCTCTGATGAGATGGACTGTCAGACTCATCAGGCAATTCTTGTCCCCTCCTGATAGCCAAGTTGTGTAGCATGGAGCACACCACCACAAATTGAGCTACCTGCTCAGGGGGATATTGGAGCTCGCCTCCTGAGTAGTCCAGGTATCTAAAGCGCTGCTTTAGCACTCCAATGGTTTTCTCCACGATATTGTGGGTTGCTCTGTGGCTCTTGTTGTGTCGCCTCTTGGCCTTGGTGTGGGTGTCACGCAGGGGGGTCATCAGCCAAGTGGTGAGGACATATCCTTTGTCCCCAAGCATCCAGCATTGACCTTGTGGCTGATTGTTAAACAAGTCAGATACAGTGCTCTCACGCAGGATGTGAGCATCATGGATGCTGCCCGGAAATTGAGCATTCACTGCCAGTATAATTTGCTGGTGGTCGACAACCAGTTGGACATTCAGGGAATGGAATCCCTTGCGGTTCCTGAAAACCTCAGCATCCTGAAAGGTGCCCGCATCGCGATGTGCGTACAGTCTATTACTCCCTGCACCTTGGGGAAGTTTGCAATTCTGGAGAATCCGAGAGCCTTCTCACTCTGTTCCTCACTGGTCATAGGGAAGCTGATCAAGTCCCTCCTGTCTGTGTACAGGGCTTCAGTGACCTGCCTAATGCAGTGATGTGTGGCATGCTAAGAAATTCCGCAAATGTCACCAGTTGTGGCCTGAAAAGAACCCGAGGTGCAGAACGACAGTGCCGCGGTGACTTTGACCTCGAAGGACAGTGCAGTACTGATGATGCTGGCAGGCTGCAGATCTGCCCTTATCAGCTAGCATACCTCATGATAACCTCTTTGTGGAAGCACAGTCTCCAAAGGCAGGTGGCGTCTGGCAAATCGAGGTAAGAATGCTTCTCCTTGTACTTGGGGGGGGGGGGTGTAACGTCTGGTCCTCCTCATCAGTCTGGCACGTCTTACATTGGGCACATAATGCAGTGGATTCTGCTGCATGTATTTGGTCACCAAGAGAGGGTGAGAACGGACAGGCTCCATTGCAGTAGCTCTCTGTTTTCCACCGATTGCTCACAAACAAAGAATGTCCCGATGAACACACTTCTTCAATTCCAATCGGTCACAGTATGTCAAGATGTTTTTAGAGATGTTCACATCAACTCCAATGACCTGCAGAGTACATCCAAACTCCGCCGAGGTTGAAGCACAGCAGCCTTTTAAAGGATGCGACATGTGATGTAGAACATGGCGTCCATAATGCTGTGATTAGTTCTGGTTAGTTCCACGTTTTTTGGGCGAGCGATATTGTGGGCGATATGTGTGCGAGGTGGTGGAATTGACGATGGGCGATCTCCATGGCCGTTAGTTTGGTAAATATGCTCTTTACAACAAAAATCAGTGGGCGGGCATTAATATTGAATCTCGGCGTTAATTCCGTGCGGAAAGTAATGCTGGCCGATATTATGGGCGTTAAATTCACCCATTCTGCTGATTCCGCCCCAAAAAAGTGGGCCGGAATATATGTTCTTGCTGTTAAGCACATGGGGAAAGTAACGCTCAGCGATAAGTTTCCAAAAAATGCCCGCCAGTTTCCATTTTGTGCCAAAATGGGTGCTATATGGGCATTATACGTCATTTCAGCGGTAAAATCGGCGTTAAGTGGGCGTTAAGCAGGCAAAATAAGTGACGGTTCTAGCCCCAAGACTTCTCATCACATCAAGAATTATAACCCAAACTATAACTTCAAATCACTCTACACTGGACCATATCCCAAAGCCTCTCTCTACTAGAAACAAAATACAAACCTACCCTGCATCAATAATATTGGCAAATCAGTATCATGCACATGACCCAGATCTGCAACTTAGGAAGTAACCCCAATCCCATACTAGATATGGAATGTAATATCACACCCTCTTTCAGAGGAAATACACCTATTCCCCTCACTGCGACCTTTGCTGGAATGAGATATAATTAACATAGAGCAATAATCCTAGATAGACAGAGCGCAACAGAAGCCATGAGATTTAGTTATGACGTAATACTTTGAAACCTGCCAGATAGGTAATGCAAAGCTCCTCCAAATTTCTGAGGTAGTGTTGTCTGCAAATAAGTCCCTACACCTGGACCCACATTTACAGGAATCTCTTCCTGGGATTCTCAGAAGAGACCTTCTTTGGCATCTCTGTTTTATATAAACAACAACTTGTATTTTTATAGCACCTTTAATGTCGTGCTTGTCCGACATCCAGTTCTGGATGAGCAGAAATTTTCTCCAATTGAATATTGGGAAGACCGAAACCATTGTTTTCGGTTCCTGCCACAAACTCTGTTCCCTAGCCACTGACTTCATCCCTCTTCCCAACTCCTGTCTGAGGCTGAACCAGACTGTTCGCAACCTTGGTGTCATATTTGACCCTGAAATTAACTTTCGACAACATATCCGCAGCATAACTAAGACCGCCTATTTCCACCTCCATAACATCGCCCGTCTCCGCCCTTGCCTCAGCTCATCCGCTGCTGAAGTCATCATCCATGCCTTTGTTACCTCTAGACTTGACTAGTTCAACGCACGACTATTCCAACACACTCCTAGCTGGCCTCCCACATTCTAGAGGTGGTCCAAAACTCGGATGCTCATAACCAAGTCCCGCTTACCCATCACCCTTGTGCTCGCTAACCTACATTGGCTTCCGGTTAAGCAACGCCTTGATTTCAAAATTCTCATCCTTATTTTCATATCCCTCCATGGCCTCACCCCTCCCTATCTCTGTAATCTCCTTCAGCTCCACAACCCTCCCGAGATGTCTGTGCTCCTCTAATTCTGCTCTCTTGAGTACCCCGATTATAATCGCTCAACCATTGATGATCATGCCTTCTGTTGCCTAGGCCCCAAGCTCTGGAACTCCCTGCCTAAACCTTTTCGCCTCTCTACCTCTCTTTCATCCTTCAAGACGCTCCTTAAAACATACCTCTTTGGCCAAGCTTTTGGTCATCTGAGCTAATTTCTACTTATGCAGCTTGGTGTCAAATTGTTATCGCATAATACTCCTGTGAGGTGCTTTGGGACATTTCACTACGTTAAAGGTGCTATATAAATACAAGTTGTTGTTGTTGCTGTTTTTGTAGTAAATTATCTCCAGGTGCTTCACAGGAGCATAATCAGACATAATTTGACACTGCGCCAAAGAAGGAGACATTAGAACAGGCGACTAAACGCTTGGTCAAAGAGGTAGGTTTAAGCAACATCTTAAAGGAGGAGAGCGCGGTAAAGCGGTTTGGGGACATAATTCCAAAGCTTAGGGCCTAGACGGCTAAAAGCCTGGAGTGAAGGAAATGGATACACGAGGCCAGAGTTGGAGTAATGCAGAGTTTTCGGAGGGTTGTGGGGCTGGAGGAGGTTACAGAGATAGGGAGGGGCGAAGCCATGGAGGGATTTAAATACAAGAAAGGAAGTTGCCACATAGGTAGGTCATCTCCTGGTGACAGACTTGCAGACAATTTAACCACAGGGACAGTTCTTCCTGTGGCAGCAATGGTCAGTATTTACACCACTGGATCCTTCCATGCCACTACCAGTGTGCCAAATTACACCCACTTTTACCATCATGAAATGGCGGAGAGGGGTTCACTGCAGCACCCGTCAGCCACTTGTCTACAGACTCAGTTTCATGCCTTCATGTTGGCTTTTCCTTCTTTTCCAGCCTTGCCTGTCATTTCTTCTTCCCACTCAACTTTCTCAAAGGCTACCAACTTTTCCTGCACATTTTTCAGCATTTAAAAAGGCTCACAGATTTATTCATTACCGATGCAGCCATTTCTCTTAAAGAAGCCTCCTTCTCTTTAAAATGGAGCTGCAAGCTCTCATACAAGCTCTTACAATGTTCTGCTACCTCTACAGGTAGTCACATTCTCTGTGCCAAGTACTAGCAGCACAAAGAACATATTTAAATTATATACCTGAGCTGTGCTTAAAATTATCGGTGAGCTCAGCTCTCCATTGTCCCAGCATGTGCTGGAACCCATGCATTGTGGTCACAATATCAATTATATAAAGACCACCAATGTGAGAAAATAGAGAGTTATTAAATAAAGGCATGCTGTTATAGTGAGGTAGTTGCAGAACAAAAGAACAGTTGTTAGGTTACAAACCTGTAAAGCTGCTTCAGCTTCTTCTAACGCAGGCTTAGCTGCTTCCAGCTTTGTTTCGGCTACAATTTTGTCAGCTGCAATCTCGTCTACAATGGCCTGCGCTTTGTCTTTCACTTTTTGAACCTGCGTTTTAACAATTTCAGCAGCCTGGGCCTTTAAAGTCACTTCCTGCAGAACTTCATCGGCTTTTTTTGAAGCAACTGCCAAGTCTTTTTCCTTAACCACTAGTTCTTTGGACAGCTCATTTACTGATACCTCAGCTTCCATTAGCTTTGCCAGACCTAGATAGAAGAGGGACAGGCATTTAAGAGGAAACAAGAACTAGTTTTGCTAATAAAATGACAACCAACTCAAAACATTAAAAGAAAATAATACCTCTTCTATTCTACATTGACAAGGTACATGTTAAGGGTGTTAGGAAGCAGCATAATGGGTTTCTTGGGAAAATACTATTGTGCTTTTTTTTAAAGAGCTATTTTTATTTTTTAGGTAATGCACAGAACTAAAAAACCATCTGTTAGCAATGTAACTATGACATGGGATCCTATATAGACTTTGGGCAGAAACCGTGCATTGACCATATTAAGTTACTGAGCTGGATCATGAAGTAAAAGGACTCAAAAGGTAAATGTTGAAACATTCAAAACAGTGGCATGCATTCATTAGCATTTTTGTAATATTATATTGGTTGGATTAAGTGTTTGGCTGAAAGAAAAATTGGCCCACAATGTGTGAAATGAAAATAGGTAAATATATATGCCCCCAAATTTTAATTCATTTTGCTTTGTATTCTTGTCAGTTTGGCTCAGTTGGTAGCACTCTCACTTCTAAGTCAGACTGATGTGGGTTCAAACCTCATTCCAGGAGTTGAGAACATAATCTCGGCTGACCCTTTAGTGGAGTACTGAGGGAGTGTTGCAATGAGAGATTTCATCCTTTGGCTACTGTACCTGTAGTTCAAACAGGATGGTTTTGGTCTTTCAATGTCAAGTTGGAAAAAGTTCTTGCTCATACACAACTTGATGTTGGGCAAGCAGTGTAGCTGTGGTTGTGGAGTCAAGGTTGATGGTAGGTGTGGTTAGCATACATATAGAAGCTGACCCCATGACTGTAGATGATCTACCCCAAATCGTGACCCAATTTTGGTACGTTTTTTCCTTGTTTTCTGCCCAACAATGGGCAAAACATGATTGACTTTCTCCCCCATTATTTCCATTTCAGTGTTTTTTTTTAAATTCAGGAGGTGAGGCATCACGAAGGCGGTGAGAATTTACACATAACAGAAGGAGCAACTGGGGAGGAATTCACCCCAGACGACTCTTACACATCTCATAGTGGTCAGCTTAGAGCAGCCTTTAGCTAAGGCATGGAGAATAAATCAATCAGAGGAGCTGGGGGGAAAAGGCAAAAGGATTTTACATCGTAGGACTTGTATCTTGAGGTTAATTAATCTTTTGAATTAGTGATATATACTGGGTAATGACAGCTGGCAGTGTGTGTGTGCACATGAACACATCACTGAATTTAATTGTACTGTGCAGAGACACCAGTGGTGATTCCCCTTACAATAAGATCTGTTAACATCAGACAGATCCTAGGTGTAAGATTTTCATTTATGAGTCATATACCTGAGGTACCACTACTCGCCAAGTGCATAAATATGATTAAAGTGCTAACCTCTATACCAGAAGGGGTGCAATGGACAAGAAAATGGCATTAATGCACTTTTCTTTTTCTAACTTTCTTTTTCTTTCTCCATCTTACTGTTCCTTTCCTCTTCTAGCTGTAACATGTACTTACTTTTAGCTATGTCAGCTGTGGCTCAGTGGTAGCACACTTGCCTCTGAGTTAGAAAATTGTGGGTTCAAGGCCCACTCCAGGTACTTGAGCAATAAAATCTAAGCTGACACTCCAGTGCAGTGCTGAAAGAGCGCTCGTCTTTTGGATGAGATGTTAAACCAAGGCCCCGTCTACTCTCTCAGGTGGGTGTAAAAGATCCCATGATACTATTTCAAAGAGCAGGGGAGTTATCCCTGATGTCTTAGCCAATATTTATCCCCTAAACAACATAATAAAAAAACTAATTATCTGGTCATTATCACATTGCTGTATGTGGGAGCTTGCTTGTGCGCAAATTAGCTGCCGCATTTCCTACATTACAACAGTGACTACACTCCAAAAGTACTTCATTGGCTGTAAAGCACTTTGAGATGTCCGGTGGTCATGAAAGGCGCTATATAAATCCAAACTTTTCTTTCTTTTACAGCTATCCCACCTTTACACAGTGGCAGTGAAAGCTCTCTATTTAAACTAGAACCCTAAAATTTTAATAGGGGGCTATTACCGCTACAATGAACACTGGAATAACCTCACATCTAAAATTCTCTTGCTTTATCTTACTGTCTAGTGCAAGGGCAGCATGGTTCATATTGTTATATATGTATACTTGTATATACTCTGTACAGCCACCAGAGGGCTCATCCCCTGGAGTCCCAAGGGATTCCATAACCTCTTGGGAGCACAGGTATTTAAGGAGGCCTCACAGATTGGAGAGGCTCTCTGGAGAACTGCAATAAAAGACTAAGGTCACACTTTACTTTAAGCTCACACTCTTTCTCCATACATAACAACTAGCGATGAGATACAGCTAGCGAGGCAAAAGATGCAGAGAACAGTGGACATCCTGGAGAAATTCTCGAAGGGAAATGATTGGGAAACTTTTGTGGAGCGAATCGACCAATACTTTGTAGCCAATAAGCTGGATGGAGAAGAGAATGCTGCCAAACGAAGGGTGATCCTCCTCACCGTCTGTGGGGCACCAACGTATGGCCTCATGAAAAATCTGCTTACTCCAGCAAATCCCGTGGAGAAATCGTACGATGATTTGTGTACACTGGTCCGAGAGCATTTGAACCTGAAGGAAAGCGTTCTGATGGCGAGGTACCAGTTCTACACCTACAAAAGGTATGAAGGCCAGGAAGTGGCGAGTTATGTTGCCGAGTTAAGACGCCTTGCAGGATATTGCGAATTTGAAGGACATTTGGAGCACATGCTCAGATACTTTTTTGTACTTGGCATTGGCCACGAAACGATACTTCGCAAACTTTTGACTGTAGAGACCCCAACCTTGAGTAAGGCCATAGCGATAGCCCAGGCATTCATTGCCACCAGTGACAATACTAAGCAAATCTCTCAGCACACAAGTGCTGGTACAAGTACTGTGAACAAAGTGATGTTGTTTTCGAATCGCAACGTACAGGGCAGATCACACATGCCTGCAGCTGAACGTCCGCAGATGTCTCAGAGTCCACCATCAAAAATGATGAATGCAAGGCCATTAACACCTTGTTGGCGTTGCGGGGGTGATCATTGTTTTCATTCATGCCGATTCAAAGGGTACATTTGCAAGGGCTGTGGAACAATGGGACACCTCCAACGTATGTGCAGGCGAGTGTAAACCATCATGTTGCAAGGGAGGACAGATCCACGAGCATCACAACGAACCAGAGCCTCAGACCGAGGAGGCAGAAGTATATGGGGTGCACACATTCACCACAAAGTGTCCCCCGATAATGCTGAATGTTGAACTAAATGGTCTCCCGGTGTCAATGGAGCTGGACACGGGCGCGAGCCAATCCATCATGGACAAGAAGACTTTCGAAAGATTGTGGTGCAGCAAGGCCTCAAGGCCAGACTTAACTCCAGTTTGCACGAAACTAAGAACTTGCACAAAAGAACTGATTCCCGTAATCGGCAGTGCTACCATAAAGGTCTCCTACGATGGAGTGATGCAGAAGCTACTACTCTGGGTAACCGGGCGATGATTCCACGCTGCTCGGCAGGAGCTGGCTGGGAAAGATATGCTGGAACTGGAATGACATCCGAGCACTATCGCCCGCTGACGACACTTCGTGTGTCCAGGTCTTAAACAAATTCCCTTCGCTGTTCGAACCAGGTATCGGGAAATTCCAAGGAGCAAAAATGCAGATCCACCTAATTCCGGGGGTGAGACCCATCCATCACAAGGCGAGAGCAGTACCATACATGATGAGAGAAAGGGTAGAAATCAAGCTAGACCAGCTGCAAAGAGAGGGCATCATTTCACCGATCGAGTTCAACGAGTGGGCCAATCCTATCGTCCCATTCCTCAAGAGAGACGGCACCGTCAGAATCTGTGGTGATTACAAAGTAACTATCAATTGTTTCTCCCTGCAGGATCAATACCCACTACCAAAGGCCGATGATTTCTTTGCAACGCTGGCAGGAGGAAACTGGCCACCCGCCCCATGACGCAGGAACTGAATGAATCATGGAAGGCCCTCACCTGCATCAACACGCACAAAGGTCTTTTTATTTATAACAGATGCCCGTTTGGAATTTGATCAGCGGCAGCGATATTCCAGAGAAACATGGAAAGCTTACTGAAGTGCGTCCCACGCACCGTGGTCTTCCAGGATGACATGTTGGTCACAGGTCGGGACACAGTCGAGCATCTGCAGAACCTGGAGGAGGTTCTTAGTCGACTCAACCGCGTGGGGCTCAGGTTAAAATGCTCGAAGTGCATTTTCCTGCCGTCTGAAATGGAGTTCTTGGGAAGGAGGATTGCGGCGGATGGCATCAGGCCCACCAACTTGAAGACGGAGGCAATCGAGAATGTACCGAGTCCACAGAACATGACGGACTCCTGAACTACTTTGATAACTTTTTACCGGGTCTCAGCACACTGTTAGAACCACTGCATGTCTTACTGCAAAAAGGGGACGAATGGGCATGGGACAAAAGCCAAGAAAATGCCTTTGTAAAAGCTAGAAAATTGTCATACTCAAACAAATTGCTTGTGTTGTATGATCCATGCAAGTGTTTGGTACTAGCATGTGATGCATCGTCATATGGCGTCGGGTGTGTATTGCAACAAGCTAATGATTTTGGGAAACTGCAACCGGTTGCTTACGTATCCAGGAGTCTGTCAAGGCTGAGAGAGCCTACAGCATGATTGAGAAAGAAGTGTTAGCGTGTGTCTATGGGGTAAAGAAAATGCATCAATATCTGTTTGGGCTAAAATTTCGAATTGGAAACTGACCATAAGCCACTGATATCCCTGTTTTTCGAGAGTAAAGGGATAAATACCAACGCATCGGCCCGCATCCAGAGATGGGTGCTCACGTTGTCCGCATACAACTACGCCATCCGCCACAGGCCAGGCACAGAAAATTGCGCCGATGCTCTCAGTAGACTGCCATTGCCCAGCACTGGGGTGGAAATGGCACAGCCCGCAGATTTAGCCATGGTTATGGAAGCATTTGAGAGTGAGCAATCACCTGTCACTGTCCGGCAGATCAAAACCTGGACAAGCCAGGACCCCTTATTGTCCCTAGTCAAAAACTGTGTGCTTCACGGGAGCTGGTCCAGTGTCCCTGTAGAAATGCAGGAAGAGATAAAGCCGTTCCAGCGGCACAAAGATGAAATGTCTCTCCAGGCAGACTGCCTTCTGTGGGGCAATCGAGTAGTGGTCCCCAAGCAGGGCAGAGACACTTTGATTAGTGACCTCCACAGTACCCACCCAGGCATCGTAATGATGAAAGCCATAGCCAGATCCCACGTGGCCCAGTATCGATGCGGACTTAGAGTCCTGCGTGCACTGATGTAATACATGCTCGCAGTTAAGCAATGTACCCAGGGAGCGCCGCTAAGTTTACGGTCTTGGCCCTCCAAACCGTGGTGTAGGGTACATGTCGACTATGCAGGCCCATTCTTGGGTAAAATGTTCCTTGTAGTTCTAGATGCGTACTCCAAATGGATTGAATGTGACATAATGTCGGCTAGCATGTCCGTTGCCACTACTGAAAGCCTGCGGGCCATGTTTGCCACAGATGTCCTGCTAAGCGACAACGGGCCATGTTTTAGCAGTGCTTAGTTCAAAGAATTCATGACCCGCAACGGGATCAAACATGTCACATCTGCCCCGTTTAAACCAGCGTCCAATGGTCAGGCAGAGAGAGCAGTGCAAACCATCAAGCAAAGTTTGAAGAGGGTAATGGAAGGCTCACTGCAGACTCACCTATCCCGAGTCCTGCTTAACTACCGCACGAGACTCCACTCGCTCACTGGGATCCCACCTGCTGAACTGCTCATGAAAAGAGCACTTAAGACAAGGCTCTCGTTAGTTCACCCTGATCTACATGAACAGGTAGAGAGCAGGCGGCTTCAACAAAGTACATACCATGATAGCGCAAATGTGTCACGCGAGATTGAAATCAATGATCCTGTATTTGTATTGAATTATGGACAAGGTCCCAAGTGGCTTCCCGGCACTGTTGTGGCCAAAGAGGGGAGCAGGGTGTTTCGGGTCAAACTTTCAAATGGGCTGATTCACCGGAAACACTTGGACCAAATCAAACTCCGATTCACAGACTATTCTGAGCAACCAACTTTGGCCCCTACCTTCTTTGACCCCCCAACATACATACCTGTGGCAACTGGCACCACAGTTGGCCACGAAGCAGAATCCTTCATCCACAGCAGCCCAGCAGGACCCACCACACCAGGCGCCCAGCAAGGCCAGCTGCACTGCAACCCAGTGAGGGCCCAACAATTGATTCTCCAATAGCAGCTTTCACACCGAGACGATCAACCAGGGCAAGAAGGGCCCCAGATCGACTCACATTGTAAAAAGTTACACTATTGACTTTGCGGGGGAATGTTGTTGTATATGTATACTTGTATATACTCTGTACAGCCACCAGCGGGCTCATCCCTCGGAGTCCCAAGGGATCCCATAATCCCTTGGGAGCACAGGTATTTGAGGAGGCCTCACAGGTTGGAGAGGCACTCCGAAGATCTGCAATAAAAGACTACGGTCACACTTTACTTTAAGCTCACAGTGTTCAGTCTGACTCTTTCTCCATAAATAACACATATGGGCATGAGATTATGATCTGATCTATGTCTCCTGATGAATGCAAGAGATTTGGTGGATATGCTTTATAAGACAATGGTTACTTATTGGCTGCCATCAGTGAGTGGTTCAGTCACCAGGATAATAATAAATATCTCTGTCTAATATTCTTAACCAGCTCAAATCCCATATTCACTGGACAATTGATCAAAGTAACATCCTTCCAATCACCTATAAGGTGAACATAAATTATGAAGCAGCAAATATATGCAAAGGAGTGCCTGCCACAGACAAATCTTCTCAATCCCAACAGACCAATTTTGTAATCGGTCATCCCATTTAGTTTTTATTTTTATTGCCTACGATGATTGGCTGGTAGAACCTTTAGTTGAATGCCTATTCTGAATGCCATCCAACTGCATGAGGTTATTATAGTCACCTTTAAATTTATATAATAGGCAAGATTGGTACATATAATAATATTGTTAGATAATGTTACATAGCATCTTTTACTTGTAGGTCCAATCAATAAGTTTTCTTAATATGTCTGTTACAGTTTAATGACTGAATAGCTGAACCAAATCAGGCTCTCCATATCAGTTTTCTGAATGTACAAAATACAAATAAGTAACTAAACTGCAGCTACACAGATGATGACAGAATTGTCTATTTGTAGATAATTACAGCATATAAGCATTGGCACACTAATTAAATAGATAAATCTGCACCTGTTTTCATTCTGTTGGACAGCATTTCCACATGAGAAAACTTCTCTCCATAGATAGTTTTGTAGCCTCCAATAAAAGATAAGTAAGACTTCGGAGTCACATAGGTCTGACGTCTGAATCGGTCAAAGTATTCAACACATTTCTCTGCCACAGTATCTTGAAATGTTCCCATAGTGTTCACAACACTCTGCTTAACTTGTGGTGTGCACTCAATTCTATATGAAGCTAAGAAATGTTGAGCGACTGCAACAAGAGCATCTTTGGGCCAACGTTGAAACCAGTCCATAGTGCAACCAGAGATCAGGCCTGGAAATTTCAATGCACGGTTACGGAATTTCTCCCCAACAGGAGAAAAGCAAAGAATCACATGCAGATTGGTACGCACTCGTGAAAGGAAGTAATCATAGAGATTTTCAACAGTTGGTGGTCGTCTTGGATACTCCTTTTTCATTACTGGGATTAAGTCTTGGGTAATTTCATCAATTTCATCTCGAGCAAAGAGGTTTGAGACCTCGCCTGAGGCTAGAACATTGTTCATGTATTCCAAGAAGGATTCGTCTCTTATTTCACTGTCAGTAAATATGAATGCTACACCCATCCCTTTTTGTCCAGCTGTACGGTACAGAATCTTCAGATCATCCATTAGATTACTTGTATTGTAAGTTCTAAAACATAAATACGATATTTAAATGATGCAAATTTTACACAGTAACTATAGTGCCTTTACTTTAAAGAATTTCCCAAGGTACTTCACAGATATGCGTATGGAAAACAAACCAAATGAGCGAGAGGTTGCAAGAGGTGACTGAAGACTTGGTCAAAGGTTAGAGAAGATTTTTAAAGGAGCGGTAGATGGAGATGTTTACAGAGAGAACTGCAAAGAGCAAGATCCAGGCAGCTGATGGCTCCAGACATCTATTATGTTTCCATCTGATATGTTTATATAAATTATATTATCAAGGATGGAGGGATATGGTACCCAACTTTGGCCATGACTTGCATCAATTTCTTTGGAGTAAGTTATTTTTTCTGGTGTAAGTTAAAAAATGCCATTTTCCCCCCAGATTTTGCTCCTGGGTCAGTCAGTTAGGTCCGATTTTTTTTAGGTCAGTTTTTTTTTCAAAAGTGGGTGTTCCCAGACACTTATGCCAGCTTTGGCCATTTATGCCACTTTGGCCAGCAAAAACTTACTCCAAATCGACTTAGGTCAGCGTTCGTGGCCAGCTCTGAAAAACCTTGCGGGCAGTGAAGAAAAAGCAGCATACATTCAGCAGACATTAGGGCAGGGATAGGGCAGGGAAGGGAACTGGAGAGGACCTCAACAACCAAGCATCAAACATTGCAAGGAAAAGCTCAAACAATTAAATACTAATAAAAATGAAGTAAATCCCACCACGATGTCACCGGGAGGGAGCTGCTACGCAGAGCGACTGGAGAAATGCGAGCTGCTGGCCGCGATGTCATGGGGGGGGAGGGGGGTAGGTGGGGTAGCCAGAGAGAGAGAGAGAGATGTTGGTATGCAAAACATTCTTTCTCCTTCCCCCCCCCAAAACACTCTTTCTCTCCCCCCCAAAACACTCTTTCTCTCCCCCCCAATACACTCTTTCTCTCCCCCCCGCTCCAAAACTCTCCTCCTCCCCTCGCCCCCCCCCCCAATCAAAACTCTCAAGCACAACCAATAAATAAAAAATAAAACCGAAGTCCTACCTCGTCCTGGAACTCAGTGGGCCGGCTGGGCGGAGAGGATGCGGCGAGATCGGGGCATTCCTTCAGCTGGGGATAGGGGCTGCGAGCATCGGGTCCTGCTCACAGCCCACAGGACATGCTGGGAGGGCAGGAGCATGCACGCAGACTTCACTGCACATGCGCACAGGTGCCGGCACTGTTTACGACGCTGGTCTGTTGCTCCGCCCCCCACTTCAGAATACACGCCATGCTGGGACTTTGGGGACTTGGAAGAGCAGCCAGGATGGGGCCCATTTTTTCCGGCGCCGGTAAGTGCGCCGAAAAAAGGGGTTGGGCAAAGTTGGGCCCATAGAGAGGGAATATACATGGACGTCAGTGGCTTATAGAAAATATGTAAGCCAGTGGAAGCAGCTGTAAAATTCAAGGGTTGCCACAGGTATGGTGTGGGCAGTTAGGGCAGCTGCGCCATGAGTGGTGTGTTTTGTGGTGACTACAGTTCCTGACTTGCATTCCATTTGTAGAACAGATGTGATGCATTTATATGTTAGTAAAGAATGATTATTTAGGATTCTAAGGGGCCGAATTGCCCTCCGCCCGAAACGCGGTGCACCTACAGATTTTTTGCGTGCATTACCGGCCCAATGATTGGAGCGAATATTAGAGCGAAATTTGAGACTTAGAGCACAAAAAAAGAGCGGGGCGGTGTTGGTGATAGGAATGGGCTTTTTGCAGCAGTGTGGGGGCGGACTGACTGATTAGGCCGAGAAATTCAGCTGATTCCCATTGAGTGATGATGAGGCAACTGCTCCCTGGTCTTCTTAAAGGGCAGATTTTGCAGATAGGCCCTGAGCATTGAGTTTGTCTTTGGTGCTTCTGACAGAATGGCTAATGCAAGAGGTTCAAGGAGGGCCAGCCGCTTCTCCGATGTTGAAATTGAAACCCTCATCCAAGCTGTGGAGGGAAGGAGGCGCGTACTGTATCCGAACACAGGAAGACCCAGTCGCACGTGGTTGTGAATGCGTCGAGAGGGGTAGCTGTCGAGGTGTCAGGGACCTCAGTTCATAACCGCACCGCCATCCAATGCCGCAAAAGATTTAACAACATCATTCGAATGGTGAAAGTGAGTACATGTTTCCCAACTCCTGACCTTCCATCTCTCCTTCACCTTCTCTTATTTCCCACCTTCACTATATAGTCACTGAAGCACCATTTGATTGCTGAGGCATCTATATCTATGTGTTCATACTCATAATGGAGGGTCCATTTCATTTGCGAGTTACACCTGCATGTAATGGACCAACACTTGCACTAATTGCCGATGCCTCATGACACTGCTACTCAGCAACCCTTCTTTGCTTTGCAGGCCAAGGTGTCACACAACTGTTGGAGCAAGAGAAGACTGGTGGGGGCGAGGCAGATATCCAGTGCTCACTGACATCAAGGAGAGGGTACATCGGCTAGTAGGCCCACATGTTGCCTTCCCTGTGGCGGCAGGCAATGTGGATTCCGCAGGGGGAAGCATCGGTAAGTGAAGGCCTTCCTTTAATGCCATCTCTCCCTGAAAGTCCAAACCCCTATCAGACAATTGGTGATGAATATGACAACGAGGTTCAACACCGTCTCCAGTGCGCCAGTGCAGCCTTCGGCCGCCTGAGGAAGAATGCTTTCAAAGATCAGGCCCTCAAATCTGGCACCAAGCTCATGGTCTACAGGGCTGCAGTGATACCCACCTTCCTATATGGCTCAGAGACATGAACCATATACAGTAGATACCTCAAATCGCTGGAGAAATACCACCCCATCCACAGGGAGGATAGACGCACCAACATCAGTGTTCTCGATCAGGCCAACATCCCCAGCATCGAAGCATTGACCACACTCAACCAGCTCCGTTGGGTGAGCCACATTGTCCGCATGCCCAACACGAGACTCCCAAAGCAAGTGCTCTACTCGGAACTCCTACATGGCAAGCGAACCACAGGTGGGCAGAGGAAATGTTTCAAGGACACCCTCAAAGCCTCTTTGATAAAATGCAACATCCCCACCGACACCTGGGAGTCCCTGACCAGAGACCGCCCTAAGTGGAGGAAGAGCATCCGGGAGGGCGCTGAGCACCTCAAGTCTTGTCACCGAGAGCATGCAGAAAGCAAGCGCAGGCAGCGGAAGGCACGTGCGGCAAACCAGACTCCCCACCCACCCTTTCCTTCAACGACTGTCTGTCCAACCTGTGACAAAGACTGTAATTCCCGTATTGGACTGTTCAGTCACCTAAGAACTCACTTTTGGAGTGGAAGCAAGTCTTCCTCGATTTCGAGGGACTACCTATGATGATGATGATGAATATGTGCAAGTTGCCTGCTTGATGGTTCAATGCGCTACCTCACCCTTACGAAATCCTTGTGCCATTTGTGATTGCACCTGATACCCCGAGTATGAGCCAGAGTCAGACTGAGAGCCTTGAGCCAAGTGTAGAGATTGGTGGCATGTCCGATGAGGGCGATGAAGAGGGGGACACTGCTGTGAACACTGCTGCTTCCTACACTCACACGTGCCAGCTCAGGTACTGGGTGTACACTATTCGTTGCAGTTAGATTTAGCAGAGGGGTCTGCTCTGAGTGATACACCGGGGTCTAGCGGGCTGCAGCATGGTGAAGAGCAAAGGGAACCTCGGGTGCCAGCTCTCCGGGGGAAGAGGTCGCACGTGTGTTCTGCTGGAGAGGACTCAGATGAACTCCTCAATTTGGCGGCTTTTGAAACAAAGGTTTGCAGTTGTTGGGGGCAATGGCAAGGCTGCCCAAGAGCCTCTCGCAAGTGGTCAGGAGCGTGGAGGAGTCTGCCTCCCACTTTGTGGACAGCTCTGCGCATAGCATGGTGCCCATCATTACCAGTGTGCAGACGATGGTGGACTCCCAGAGTAATCATGCGGATCCAGATGTGATGTCATGGCCGATGTAGCAGCTGCCACAGATGCAAGGGAATGAAAGTCTGAGTGCTGCTTTGGAGAGGATGGCCACTGGCCTGGAAGCTCAGAATGCTCTCATGCACTCTCAGCAACAGCCACGGAGCGTCTTACTGCTGTCATGTCTAGTGGCATTGAGACTGTATCTACTCTCATGCGGTCTCAGCTGGATGCCACGTGAGCTCTGACTGCTGCCAACATGGCTGGGTCTACCACAGTCCACCGTGGACCTCCAGTCTTGCCCCACCCCACCGAACTGTGCTCCAGCAGATTGGTGGGGCTGGTGAGGTGCTGCCCCGGGGGAGTGGCGCCGGGTCATTGGAGCAGGATCCTGATGTGCTCTCTCACCATCACAGCAGTCCTGAGCCGAAACCTCCCACTCCACCATTGCTACCAACCATGGCTTCTCCCCAGCCAATCCAGACTGATGGCATGGAGGAGGATGCGGCCCAGTCTGCAGCCGGTCCTTCCATGGCCAGAGCTGGTCAAGGGCGTCCTAGAAGGACATTTGTAGCTTCTACAGCTGAAACACAGCAGCCTTCCCAGACCCATGATACAGCCACAGGGGAGACACTGCAGCATAGTTGCAGAAAAGGTAGGCGTAAGAGGGATTATAAGGAAATGCACAAGGATGGGAATTGATAATGTGGATTTTTTTTTGCACTATTATTTCTTGTGTAATAAATCTTTATTTTGGGTTTGAATATCTGTGCAGGTCTATCATTTCATTGTGGGGAATGATGTGTGAAAGGGCTTTGGTTTGCCCATGGAGATGCACAGATGAAGGCTAAAGTGCGCATGAACTCAGCGGTAACGAGCAGCACTGAGGCAGTCTCGGACTTCCCTTGCAGGGTCCGGGTGGCGATGCCGTCTCCTGCGTGACCGTCAACCCGCATCCTGCTCCTCCTCCTGGTCCTCCTCCTCCTGGTACTCCTCCACCTGATGGTACTGCTTCCTCGTCCTCCAATGACTGTGCCCTCATGATTGCCAGGTTGTGAAGCATGCAGCAGATGACGACAAATAGGGACACCCGCTCAGACGAGTACTGCAACACTCCTCCTGAGCGATCCAGGTATCGGACCCTCTGTTTAAGGATTCCGATGGTCTGCTCACTGATGCACCTGGTGGCTGAATGACAGTCATTGTGCGACTGCTGTGCAGCAGTCCTGGGCTGGTGAAGGGGAGTCAGCAGCCAAGTGGCTAGCCCTTGTCTCCAAGGAGACAGTCGCAATCTTGTTTGAGGCAGGAAACACACCTGGCACACCGGTCTGGTGCAGGATGAAAGCATCTTGTCTGCTGCCAGGATACCGGGCATCGACTGCCAGGATTTTGTGGTTGTGGTCACACATCAGCTGGACATTGAGGGAGTGGAATTCCTTGCGGTTAAGGAACACCTCAGGATTGTTCTGTGGAGCCCTCAATGCCACGTGGGTGCAATGTATGGCACCCTGAACCCTGGGGAAGCCCGCAATCCTGACAAATCCGGTCTGTCGCTCCAACTGCTTCTCCCTGCGCATAGGAAAGGGTATGTAGTCCCTCCTCCTCTTATACAGAGCATCTATCACCTGATGGATGGAGCTTTGCACAGCAAATTGTGAAATGTTAGATATGGCTGCTGTTGTAGCTTGAAAAGATCCAGTTGCATAGAAGTTCAGGGCAACGGTCACCTTTGATGCCACTGACAGAGCTGTCATCAAGCTTGTTTGAGGCTCGGTCCTGGCCCGGAAATCAGCGCGGTCCCAGCCTGCAAGACCATCAGCAGGCTGGGGCCCTTGGAGGGAGCAGCGTGTGCGGCGGCATACCACTGCAGGGAGCAGCACGTGCTGCTGCAGGAGGACGATGGCTGCAAAGCCAGGTCACTGATTGCAGTGTGGGCAGGCACAGCAGGAGGGGTGAGGGAACGGCAAGAGTCCATCGAGGGAAGTGACCGGGGCCCAGGAGAAGCGTGAGTTTGGGGCCCAGAAGAGGCGAGGGCCCAGGGGCAGCATGGGCCAGCCCACACTGCTATATGTGCGCGTGCTTGGTCCGTGCAGCAGAGCTGGTCTCCAGTCGTCTTGGGTAATCCTTGCCACTGGACCAAGACCTAGCTCTGTCAAGCCCGTGTGGTGGCTGGTGTGCAACGGCCACCACACGTTAAAAAAATCCACGTACAGGCATCTTCCACCCTCCAAGATGTAGTTCGGGATCTGGAATATTATGTCCTTCATTGAAACACTTGTGAACTCATCCTTTTTGGCGTGGAAGCAAGTCATCCTCGCTTCGAGTGACTGTCTATGATGATAATGTTTGAGGCTGCAGGAGATTGCACAGCTCGGTAACGACGTCACTGGAGACACTGGTCATCAGTGAAGTCCATGTAGGTGAACTGCTGTCTGTAGACCTTTGACGATAGGGCCTTCTGCCATCACATCTATATAGGCGTCTTCCTCTCACAGCTGCCTGATTGCCTTCTCCCTCCTGCTGATGTTGCTTCTCACCCTCTACAGCTGGGTACTGGCAAACATCTGCCTCCCATTCATGCTGCCTCCTCTCCATCTGCCTCACTCTGCGGTGCTGGGGGTCTGCATACCTGACCCTCCTCCTGACGCAGGCCTTTCCTGAGGTCCTTCCTGGTGCATCTCTCTGTTTTGTGCTCTGTCGCCATCACCATGGCCTTCAGCATCTTGCTCACCCATGTCCGCTACATCCTTTGGCCACTGCCTCGTCAGCCGTTGTAGCTGGCGCCACCTTCTCCTGCGTGCCTCCCTGCCGCACACAATATGCAGGAGGCATTCCGCTGCCAGCACTGAGCCCATTTTTTACACCACTTCAAGCACAACCTCCTCAATCAGCATTCTCTGTTGCTGACTATGAAGAGGCTGGCCCACTACTGTTTAATATCGGTCTCACCAACTCAACTCTCAAAGCTTTTAAGCGTCGAAAAAAAACTGTCCGACAACAATGGTGGGAGCTGCACCGCGCCTTTAGCTGCCGCTGGCGGTCTTCATCCCACTGTGCACTGACCCAAAAACCTGTCATTGGCCCCCGACAAGTGGCCGGAAGCCGATTTAAGGGCAATTTCCCTTCCGGGGCGGGTCTAAGGCTTTGATTACGTCGTTACCAACGCATACACAGGAGCGGGGAGGAAGTGGGGTGACCTACACCGCCGGAAATATCACTGAGGGCAATACCGCGAGTGTCAGTCAATCCTGCCGACTGGATGCTTGGTCCGCACTGACCCATGGCCGCCTGCTCTTATTGAAAGGGGTCATTTCGGCCCCTAAATATTTTAGTTTAGGTTTTTTTTTATAATTTTCAGTTGTATTTATTGTTCTGGCTGCACTGATAATGTTCTTCATTTTCAATCAGAATGATGTGTCCTCAGAATTAATAAGTCTCAGTAATTTGTTGGATGAAATTCAACATGACTTTACCACCTCTATTTACAGGTATTTACATCTATTACCTGGTATAGAGACAAAGATAGACAGACAAATCAATGGCCAGGGGTAGAATCTACAAAGCTAGTGCATTAATAATAAGTACAGCTATTGCAAAATGCTTTTACCTTATCAGTATAATCTGGAAGCTTTGAAATCCTGCAATATATGAAGCCAGTCTAGTAAGGCTCTGTTTTCCAGATCCACCAACTCCTACCAGCAAAGCATTTCCTTGTGGAGTCCGAATGATACGGGATATCTTCACCAAATGTATCATGGCATCCTTTGAACAACAAAGAATTACATTTGCAAACTAGAATAAAATTAATTTACTATGCACATTCTAAATGGAAGCTAATAAATAAAGAGACACATCTGAAATACTAATCCAGTACATGATGGTACCAACATAATATTGCCAGGTTTTATTTGGCAATTAGCACATTTTTATAGCAAGTTAATAGATTGGTACAGGCATAAACTCTCGCAACTCAGAAGAAAACTGTAAATCCTAGAAATCTGAAAGTGCTAGAAAAATACAGCAGTCCCATCAGTATCTGAAAAGAACAATGAGAGATTAACATGTCTGCTGTGGAGCCTTCATCATGAAACTCACTTTTATAATACAGTAAACTCTTGTTTACCCGGATATGAATGTAACGGAAAACCTGCCGTAATGGAATTTAAAATATTGCGAGATTCGGCAATTTAACTGTCACACACAGGTGACTATCTCGCTCACTTCAACTATCGCAAATGTGGACAGGTTGCTCAATTACACATAAATTGACGGAGGCGTGGACTTCTTGCTCACTTTTCAACTGTCACACACATTGAAAGCAGATCATTGCAACGCAGCAGTCTGTCGAGTGTACCGAAGCTTGACAAACTAGACCAAATGATTGAAGAAATTGAAGAAAAACAAAAAAAGACTTGGACTCGTGCTGAAGAAGCAATGAAATATGTCGTTGGCTTTTATGAGGAGAATTCTCATTTTACTTCTCACGAGGTTCTGCAAACTCATATCATCCACAATATTTTAATTAAGAAGAAAATGAATTCATTTAAACAAGCAGATATAAGATCTCTATTTTAAAAATCAATCTCAAATGTCAACACAGAAAAAGGAGCATCTGCAGATGAAGAAAGATTGGCAAAAGTAGCAATTGAAGAAGCAACAATGGCAGAATAAGCAAATTTAACAGAATAAAATGATAAAATAACATGAACTAAATATTTTGTTTCATTTATTAGACATTTATTTTTAATTTCGAAAAGTTATGAATCAATTTTCATTTATTTTATTACATTCACGTTCAAATAACATGAACTAAATCTTCGTTTTATTTATTCGACCGTATAAATTTAGCACTTGTCAATTATTTGTTTGATATTTTGAAAAGTTATGAATCGATTTGCAATCTGAATAGCTCATTGGAAAGAGCGGATCAAGATCTATACGGTACGATATATAAAATATTTCGTGGATGGCTCTATCACCTTTCAAATATTAACTTTAAAATGTAAACTCGCCCTATCGGAAAATTTGTTTATCCGGAGTTGCCAAATCCCCAAACAATCTGGGTAAACGAGAGTTTACTGTACTCCATTTAGCTCCAGAAAGCTTCAACCCCACTGACTCCTCTGTGAACGTGTGTTAAAGCTTCACCGATGGAATTGGCAGTTTAGCTTAAAAGGAAGAACGAGGACAATAGAATATTAAATCCTTGTAGGCATCACAGAAAACGTACCAGTATCAGCAGGGTTGTTAATCTGCTATCGGTTTAACAACTGTTAAGTCTATGACATTCAGGGATTAAAATTTAATGGAAACCTATTAGCTTTATCAGTGATTGCAAAGATACAAATAGTCCCAACCAAAGAATAGTATTGTTATTGATTCTCAGTCTCTAGTCCTTGATTATATCAGACATCCACAATTTGCATTACTGGAGTCAATACAATTTAAGTGTGTACCTTGAAAAACACCAAATCCATACTTGCACCTCTGATGGCTTCATTGTACTGCTGCATATATACTTGAAGGCGTTCAGCCAACTGGTCAAATGATGGAATTAGCTCATAAACTTTAGGAGCTTCCAATTCCACATCATCCGGCTCATCTCCTGTGGCCTCTGGAGCATCACGCAAGAAATCAACAAAGAATGCTTCCTGCTGAATATTTGCTAAAATAGTATCACCGTGATCCTCTGAAGCGACCTATATAAAAACAGGATATATTAGTAGTGTTGATGACAAAAATGGCTGAGAAATTAAAATTGCGCCCGCAGAGCTCCGTGCATGAGTCTATGCTGGCCTGAGGCCTGAACCAAATTCAATTTCGGGCCTCACTTAAATGCAGCTGACAGGCTGTGGTCACCGACTGGCCAGCTTCTACGCTTAGCCACCTGGTAGATTGGGTATGATGGGAGGGAAAGACAATTGGGGGGGCTAGGTGCTCAAATGTGGCAGCAATGGGCCTGAAATATTTTGCTTCTCCTAGGCTCGCAAGTATAAAAGACTGAAAATTCTCTACGCTGTTTTCTGAGCAACCCTTCAGCAGTCCACTGGAAGGCTGCTCAATGCCAGTACAACTAAGCTGGAACAACACGGTACAAGCTCTGCCATTTGTACCTGAATTTTGCATTCGGGGTCCTCTACCTGCCATAGGACCCTGATTTACATTTGCAAGGAGACTACACAAGGCAATTCCAGCACAGTTTGGATGTGGCAGATCGCACCACGAATTTCAGGGGTCTATTGCTGATTTTACATTGGAAAAATGGGCGGTCGCGAGTAGATTTTCTTCCCTATGAATTTATACTTATCTTGATTTTGCCATTATTGCTGAAAAAACCTTGAACATAGTACCAAACATCATTCCACCAGTGCCATATTGTTTGCACTTTGTCTACATTGTAGGAACATAGCACTAAAGTTAGTTTATTACAGTTTTCTTTTCTGGTTCTTGTAAGCTTTTAAATATGCCTTTAATGTCAATTCCCTATAATTAATGAATTAGTGAAAAATAAACAATTCAACAAAAGCCAGGCCAGTATGATTCCAAGCAACAATGTTCATCTAAAACCAATATGAAAGATTCAGACAAAACATCCTAGCTAAATATTCTGCTAACCTGAATATTGGAGGGACACAAACGACACCAAACTTAATTGGGCACTCAAGACTGAACTACAAGGCAATCCCCAAAATAAAAAAAAAGGAATATTTTTTTCATACAGTGTGGTACTGTAACATACTCTCTGATCACTTACCTTAACAAAAAAATAAATGAGTAAATGTCAATGTGCTTAATATGAATGCTTCTTGGTGCCATATTTGTTGCAAAGATTTTCTTCAAATAGCAAATATTAGTTATTCAAAATCATTGAAATGGCCACTAAACTTATGTTAACTTTACAAAAAAAGGAAGATAAGAAACAGAAATAACTTCTAAAAAGTAAATGCAGCATGTTTTAAGGGCAGAAATCAATTTTTTAATCAACAAGCAATATTTACATTTTATAAGTCTAAACAGTAAACATTCCCGTAGACCTCCATTTTAATCCTCTCAGATACACTACAAATTTTGACATTCATGATCCTTCACTAATAAAGAACCTATCTAAAAAGACACCTTTACCACAGAATTCTTGTATGGCTTCCTAACATTCTCCATTGTGAGTATTGTTATATTCATCTCTTCAAAAACAGATAGAGAGAAAAAATATTGCCTAACCTTGTTCACTGTGCCCTCAAACCAGTCCTTGTCCTGCTGGTTGGTAAACCTATCTGCAATAACACGAGTGCATTCATGCTTAAAGAGTGCTACCAACACATCCGGAGACTGGCAAACTTCAGATGTGACAGTTAGGACTCCCTGCCAAATACGGCTAAGATCACGGAGGTTAAAAATATAATGGAATTTGGCTGGAGTGGGCAGCATCTGTAAAACAAAATTTGAAAAGAAACAGGAAAAGAAGATTGAATTAGAAAATGACAGAAAACTGAGAATGCACAAATATTGGACTCTCTAATCTGTTTCATCATTGAAGATCCGCTAACTCACAAGCAGCAATATTTGCTCTTTTTTGGCATGCTTTTCCTCCAGCCGGCATTGCCTTTTCCTCAAGGTGCATTTTCAAAAGTTCCACTCTTAATCGTAAATCTTCTCCTGAAGTTTTACATATTCCCTACCTATATATACTGCCCAATCAAAGAATGAATAGATGAAGCACTGCAGAGAACAAACAATGGAGTATGTTCCGAGTTTGCACTGGTGACAGGAAAACCAGCCCACTGACGGTGCTAACTGCACAATCACAAGCACTTTGCCTGCTACTTTCCAATATGTCTTAGGGACAGGTAAAGTTTCCTGCTGCCAGCACAAACTCAGGTCAGTGTACCGAATTTGCAACACTCCCGATTTTCCAGCTATGCTGGTTCTTTGATCTGCTGTCCCAATAACTAAGTGTTAGGTAGCATAAAAGTAATAATTCTACTTTGAATGGGGGAAGGTTGGGTGTAGTGGACGAGCAGAGGGATTTTGGAATTCAGGCTCGCAAGACATTAAAAGCAAGATCTCAAGTGGATAAGGCAGTACAGCACAGATTCACAAGGATGCTGCCTAGTATGAGAAATTACAAATATAAAGAAAAACTTGAAAAATTGGAATTGTTTTTGTTAGAACAGAGGAGATTAAGGAGTGATTGATTGAGGTGCTTAAAATTATGAACGAATGGTAGTTAGAAACAAAGGAGTAGAGTTTCTGCTTTGCAAGGAATCGGGAAATTGTGGCAAAATATGCTTGAAATTGCACTGGTAAGGTTACAGTTCAATTTTCACAAAAATTCATTTGTATGATCACAACTGTAAAATCTTCCATGAACCAATGTAATAGAACATAATGGTTTCTTTGTTCTTCTTTCCATGAAAAGTATTTCTTGATTTATATAAGAGTGGTAACCTGGTGCCGTTTTATTAATACAGCTGAAAATGGGGTTATCACCAAAAATAAGCATTTTTAATAAGGGTGTCCAGTCCACCATATGATTTTAAATCATTGAAAATTCCTTAAAAGAACTATCCTGAACCATTGAACAGTTTCATTGGTATATATTAGTCAGTTTCTTAGAAATTCAATGGCCTAGAAATTCGATATCGGTAAAAACCTGCTGGTGACACCGCGGGCGGTGTTAATGGTCGGCGAAAATTATGGCACTGGCGGGACCAGTAAATTGGCGATGATGACTAATTAATATTAGCCCAGCGCTAAACTTACCATGCAACATCATTCTGGTGGTATTAGTCCCGGCATGAGGCTTCAATGAAGCGTGGCCATAGCGTAATTGCAGCAAGAACAGCCTTCTCTTAAAGCAAGGCTGTCATTTCAGAAAGCAGTTCAGTCCCTTAAAGGGGTACTGCCTTCTGAACTTAAAAACATGAAAATCATGTAAAAATAAGTCATTTTTAGCCCTTACAGCTCAACTGCCTTCTGAAAAAGAAAGTTAAAAAGATTTCCCAACTAGAAGTCTGCAGCTCTTAAAGCTGAATTGCCTAGAACACCTAAATAAAATGCTGAAAGTGCTTGAGCACTAACACAAATGGCTTAGCAAGCCAGGGAAGGGGCACCCAGGGTTTTGCACACAACACTACAGCTTTAAACAGGTGGTCAACACTGCAAGAGAGGTCCTCTCTCCACAGGGGCCAGGAGGCCCTCCAGAAAGAAGGATGTGGGACCAGATCACCGAGGCCAGCAGTGTCACCCCAACAACCTGGTTCCAGTGCCCAAAGAAGCTGCATTACCACATAACAGTAGTCAAGGTCAGTGAATGCATCTTCAAAAGCCGACTCCTACCAATTGCACCACTAGCCTCACATACTGCTCAATGCATGACACACACCACCACCCTCCCCACCCCGCCAACAATCACTCACCTATCGACACTCTATACTAGGAGGTTAGGATGTTGAAGGTGGGGGATTCAGCAATGGTAGTAATGCTATTAATGCTACTGAATGTCAAGGGGCGATGGTTAGACTCTCGCCTGTTGGAGATAATCATTGCCTGGCACTAGTGCGGCACAAATGTTACTTGCCACTTATCAGCCCAAGCCAGGTTTTGCTGCAGGCATGGACTGCTTCATTATCTGAGGAATTGCGAATGGAACAGAACACTGCAATCATCAGAGAACATCCCCACTTGTGACTTTATGATGGAGAGAAGGTCATTGATAAAGCAGCTGAAGATGGTTCGACCTAGGACACTGCCCTGAGGAACTCCTGTAGCAATGTGCTGGGCTGAGAGGATTGACCTCCAACAATCACAACCATCTTCCTTTGTGCTAGGTATGACTCTAGCCAGTGGAGAGTATCCTCCTGATTCTCACTGACTTCAGTTTTACTAGGGCTCCTTGATGCCACACTTGGTCAAATGCTGTTTTCATTTCAAGGGCAGTGACTTTCACCTCACCTGTGGAATACAGCTCTTTTGTCCATGTTTGGACCAAGGCTGTAATGAGGTCTGGAGCCAAGTGGTCCTGGCGGAACCCAATCTAAGCATCGGTAAACAGGTTATTGGTGAACAAGTGCCACTTGATAGCACTGTCAATGACATCTTCCATCACTTTGCTGATGATTGAGAGGAGACTGATGAGGCAGTAATTGGCTGGATTGAATTTGTCCTGCTTTTTGTGGACGGGACATATAATATTGGATGAATAGATACATAAAGTTGGATTGGAAAATTTGCTTTGTGGTGGCTTTTATTTCAGCACTGTGGCCAAGAGGACGTTGTGATGGTCAGTAACAGACGGAAGGTAAGGTGTGGGACAAATGCTGAAAGGGGAGTTGGGGTTATGGTCACTGGGACTGCAGGCAGACGTTTCCATCCCAGATATCCCGGCCACAAAGGGGATGTCTGGATTGCATCCTTCCTTCTTCTTCCTCCTCCTCTGTGTCCATCTCTTCTGTGTCCGCCACTTCCCTCTGCGCGCGAATGCTGTAAAGCAGAAAATGCTGGAAGTAGTCAACAGGTTGGGCATCATCTCGACCCGAGATGTTAACTCTGTTTCTCTCTCCACAGATGCCACCTGACCTGCTAAGTATTTCCAGCCTTTTCTATCATCTCAGAGGCCTTACTTTATCATCCAAGGGTTGCTAGCATCTAGCAGCAATACCTGCACTCCCTGCACACTTAACAACTTTTAACATGTATTGCATCAAACCACTACTTCAATAACATTTTTAAAAAATCAATCCAAAAGCTTAAATACAAACTTACCTGAAAGATGTATGTGTCCCTTTAAAAAATGCTGACAGCATCTCTGTCAGTCTGCTGCACACTTGCTTTTCAGAGCGAGCTTTGGACTCAGCACTAAACTCAGCGCAAAGGTCAAAGTTCGGAGAGCATGACGTTAAGTCGGTGGCTCACTATACTTGCATCTCCAAGGCCAGCGATGCTACTGGCAGCGCTAAGGCCCTCACCAAAATGGTGACCACCGAGTTCGCTCCAGAGAAGGGCGTTAGACTGGTCATATGTCAATTCTGTTTCTCTCTCTCTTCCTTTCTGTAATCCTTAATTTTTCTCTTTGCTTCTAATACTCATCCTTAAACAACTGAGTCATCAATCCATTTAGTTTCTTATATGCACCATTCTATATGATAGTACAAGATGTTGGCATTTGCCATACCTTAATCTTGGTAGCCTGCCACAGTTTGCGAGTGGTTGATACTAAAGCTGAGGCTAGTTTGCAAACTTCTTCAGGGAAGCCACGCTGCTCACAAAAATAGCCGCTTGCAACAGTTCTGAAAATTTTGTCGATGGATGCATTCGATGGTATTGTACAGTTATAAATTGTGAACTGTCTTTTGAGACGTTGAGGGATGTCATTTCTGCCACCACCAGGATGAATCATAGCAGCAACAAACTGTACATCAACAATGTTGGTGAACTCTCCAGGCTTTTCTAGATTGTAGAAACCCTTCTGTTCCATTAGCTGTCGGACAATCTCATTGGTTATCTGTTTAATGAACGGAGAGCTACATTAAGCAAGTTCTGTGCAATTATGCTAAATTTCTTGTTTGCTGAAAACTTTTAAAAATTACATCACAAAGTATATACGTCCTCAAAAGCAATTTTAGTTCATTCAAATGCTGCAGTGACTGAGCTAAAGAATAAATTTACCTGATCACCCCATTCATTGATCACAGGCATGTTAATGTCATCAATAAACACAGTCATTTTTTTGCCACTGGGTGGGCCATATGTAGTGCCCATTCGTTTATCCACATAACTTTCAATGCTTCGTTGAAACATATTTGGCATGGTGGCAGAGGAGAAGTTCAAACTTTTGATTGCATGGACTTCAGGATCACATTTGCACATGTAGCCCTGGAATTTAATGTGCAATACGCAAATTAATACCTCAGATACAATCCACAAACAATACAATCTCTAAGCAAACGATAACAAAAATTCTCTCTGTCCATCCAAATATATAGTTGAGTTGAATTACACAAGAAATACTTGCTGATCCAAGTGGTTGAGGAGGCAATTTTAGATTTTCATTACATTGGTAAAGTCTATTTAAGATGTTCTTTTTGAATAATTTAAGTGCCAAACCCAGAAACTGTAGAACTTCTATCATTCCTAACCTGAGTGCTTCACAGTCAATTAGGTATTTTTCAAATGTAGTCAGAGTTGTAGTGTAAAGAAAGAATAGCATTTATATGGCACCTTTCATGATATCCCAAAGGGCTTTACAGCCAATGAAGTACTTGTGAAGTGTAGTCACTGTTATAATATAGGAAATGTGGCAGTCAATTGCGCACAGCAAGCTCCCACAGACTTTAGGGCTTTAAACTAAAAGGAGCGGGGATGGGTCAGGTGAGGGAAAATTTCGAAGTCTAAAGAGAAAAGTCAAGGCAATAGAGTAGTGTAACGGGTTTGGGTAAAGATAAACAGAGTGTGACAGGAGTGCACAGAGAGTTTAATGGTAATAGTGCATTAACGAATAAGGTGAAAGCAGGAAATAATGGTAAAAAGTTAAAATTAAAGGCTGTTTATCGGAATGCCCAAAGCATTCGTAACAAGATAGATTAATTAGTGGCATAAATCGAGATAAATAGGTTTGATCTAATAGCCATTATAGAGATGGGTTTGCAAGGTAACCAAGGTTGGGAACTAAATTCCAACTAAATATTCCAGGGTATTTGATGTTTTGAAAAGTCAGGCAGAATGGAAAAGGAGGGGGGGGTAGCCCTGATAATAAAGAATGATGTAAGGACAGTAGTGAGAAAGGATCTTGGCTTAGAAGATCAAAAAGTAGAATCAGTATGCATGGAGCTGAGAAATAACAAGGGGCAGAAACAGTGGTGTGAGTAGTTTATAGGCCCCCTAACAGTAGCTATATCAAGAAATAATAGAAGCTTATAACAAAGGTAATGCAATAATGGTGAGGGACTTTAATTTTCATATAGGGTAGGCAAATCAAATTGGCAAAGATAGTCTGTAGGGCTAGCTCATGGAATGCATTCAAGACCATTTCCTAAAACAATAAATCATGGAACCATTTTAGGTCTTGTATTGTGTAATGAGATAGAGTTAATTGACAATATCATAATAAAGGATTCTCTGGGGAATAGAATTTCACATTGAGTTTGACAGTGAAATACTCAAGTCTGAAATGAGATCTTAAACTTAAATAAAGCCAACTACATAGGTATGAGGGGTGAGTTGGCTAAGGTAGATTGGGAAATTAGATTAAAAGTTATGGTAGTAGATAAGCAGTGGCAGACAGTATTAGACTAAAAGAGGCTTATAATGTTGCGAAGGATAGTAGTAAGCCTGATGATTCGGTAGGCTTTAGAAACCAGCAAAGGATGCCCAAAAAGTGATAAAAAGGGAGAAATAGAATATGAGAGTAAACTAGCAAGAAATATAAAAACAGATTGTAAGAGCTTCTACAAGTTTGTAAAAAGGTAGAGAGTCGCAAAAGTAAGCGTTGGTCCCTTAGAGGCTGAGAAAGGAGAAATTATAATGGGGAATAATGAAACGGCAGAGACTTTAAACAAATATTTTGCATCTGTCTTCATAGTAGAAGACACAAAAAGCATATCAAAAATAGCGGGGAACCAAAATGCCATTAAGAGAGGAACTTAAAGTAATATGTATCAGTAGAGAAAAGATATTTGAAAAAGTAATGAGACTAAAAGCCAACAAATCCCCTGGACCTCATGGCTTACATCCTAGCATTCTAAAAGAAGTGGCTCCAGAGATAGTGGATGCATTGGTTGTGATCTTCCAGAATTTTGTAGATGCTAGAATGGTCGCAGCAGATTAAAAGGCAGCAAGTGTAACACCACTATTCCAGAAAGGAGGGAGAGAGAAAAGAGAACTACAGGCCAGTTAGCCTGACATCAGTCATCGGGAAAATGCTGGAATCCATTTTTAAGGAAGTAGTAACAGGCAACAATCCTGCTAAGCTGCCTTCCCATGTTAAATTCTGCACATGTGCGAAACTGTGAATGAATCGTGCAGCCCCCTAAAGGGGTTGCACACACACAGAAATAAATTAGGGGCAACATTGGTAACAGGGCACTTAGAAAGTCATAATATGAATAGACAGAGTCAACATGGTTTTACGAAAGGGAAATCGTATTTGTCAAATTTGTTAAGAATTTTTTGAGGATGTAACTAGCAGGGTAGAGAAAGCAAAACCAGTGGGTATAGTATTTTTGGATTCCTAAAAGGCATTTAATAAGGTGCCACATAAAAGGTTGTTACACAAGATAAGGGCTCATAGGGTTAGGAGTAATATAGTAGCATGGATAGAGAATAGTTAATGAACAGAATACAGAGAGTAGGGATAAATGGGTCATTTATAAGTTGGCAGGCTGTAACTAGTGGGGTGCCGCAAGGATCAGTGCTTGGGCCTCAGCTATTTACAATCTATATTAATGACTTAGCTGAAGGGACCAAGTGTAATGTATCCAAGTTTGATGACGAAACAAAGATAGGTAGGAAAGTAAGCTGTGAGGAAGACACAAAGAGCCTGCAAAGGGATATAGACAGGCTAAGTGAGTGGGCAATAAGGTGTCAGATGGAGTATACTGTGGGTAAATGTGAGATTTGGTAAGAATAGAAAAACAGAATTTTTTTTTAAATGGTGAGAAACTATTAAACGTTGGTGTTGAGATTTAGCTGTCCTCCTACAGGAAACACAGAGTTAGCATGCAGGTACAACAAGCAATTAGGAAAGCAAATGGCATGTTGGCCTTTATTGCAAGGGGGTTAGAGTACAAGAGATAAAGTACTAGGCAAACTAGTGGGACTAAAGGTGGATAAGTCCCCTGGACCCGATGACCTGCATCCTAGGGTCTTAAAAGAAGTGGCTGCAGAGATGGTTGTAATCTACCAAAACTCCCTGAATTCTGGAGAGGTCCCAGTGGGCTGGAAAACTGAACATGTAATGCCCCTATTTAAGAAAGGAGGGAGACAGAAAGCAGGAAACTATAGACCAGTTAGCCTAACATCTGTCATTGGGAAAATGCTGGAGTCCATCATTAATGATTACTGTACATTAATGATTTAGACGAGGGGATTAAATGTAGTATCTCCAAATTTGCGGATGACACTAAGTTGGGTGGCAGTGTGAGCTGCAAGGAGGATTCTATGAGGCTGCAGAGCAACTTGGATAGGTTAGGTGAGTGGGCAAATGCATGGCAAATGAAGTATAATGTGGATAAATGTGAGGTTATCCACTTTGGTGATAAAAACAGAGAGACAGACTATTATCTGAATGGTGACAGATTAGGAAAAGGAGAGGTGCAACGAGACCTGGGTGTCATGGTACATCAGTCATTGAAGGTTGGCATGCAGGTACAGCAGGCGGTTAAGAAAGCAAATGGCATGTTGGCCTTCATAGCGAGGGGATTTGAGTACAAGGGCAGGGAGGTGTTGCTACAATTGTACAGGGCCTTGGTGAGGCCACACCTGGAGTATTGTGTACAGTTTTGGTCTCCTAACCTGAGGAAGGACATTCTTGCTATTGAGGGAGTGCAGCGAAGGTTCACCAGACTGATTCCCGGGATGGCGGGACTGACCTATCAAGAAAGACTGGATCAACTGGGCTTGTATTCACTGGAGTTCAGAAGAATGAGAGGGGACCTCATAGAAACGTTTAAAATTCTGACGGGGTTAGACAGGTTAGATGCAGGAAGAATGTTCCCAATGTTGGGGAAGTCCAGAACCAGGGGACACAGTCTAAGGATAAGGGGGAAGCCATTTAGGACTGAGATGAGGAGGAATTTCTTCACCCAGAGAGTGGTGAACCTGTGGAATTCTCTACCACAGAAAGTTGTTGAGGCCAATTCACTAAATATATTCAAAAAGGAGTTAGATGAAGTCCTTACTACTAGGGGAATCAAGGGGTATGGTGAGAAAGCAGGAATGGGGTACTGAAGTTGCATGTTCAGCCATGAACTCATTGAATGGCGGTGCAGGCTAGAAGGGCCGAATGGCCTACTCCTGCACCTATTTTCTATGTTTCTATGTTTCTATTAAGGAAGTAGTAGCAGGACATTAAGAAAACCAAAATGCAGTCAAACAGAGTCAGCATGGTTTTATGAAGGGAAAATCATGTTTGACAAATTTGCTGGAGTTCTTTGAGGATGTAATGAGCAAGGTGGATAAAGGGGAACCAGTAGATGGCATGTATTTGGATTTCCAGAAAGCATTCGATAAGGTGCCACATAAAAGGTTACTGCACAAGATAAGAGCTCATGAGGTTGGGGGTAATATATTAGCGTGGATATCATCATCAGAAACAGTCCCTCGGAATCGAAGAAGTCTTGCTTCCACTCTTAACATGAGTTCTTAGGTGGTTGTACAGTCCAATACGAGAACCACAGTCTCTGTCAAAGGCGGGACAAATAGTCATTGAGGGAAGGGGTGGGTGGGACTGGTTTGCTGCACGTTCTTTCCACCTCCTACGCTTGATTTCTGCATGCTCTCGGCGACGAGACTGGAGGTGCTCAGCGCCCTCCTGGATGCACTTCCTCCAATTAGGGTGGTCTTTGGCCAGGGACTCCCAGGTGTCAGTGGGGATGTCGCACTTTATCAGGGAGGCTTTGAGGGTGCCCTTGTAATGTTTCCGCTGCCCACCTTTGGCTCGTTTGCCATGAAGGAGTTCCGAGTAGAGTGCTTGGTTTGGGAGTCTCGTGTCTGACATGCGAACGACGTGGCCTGCCCAGCGGAGCTGATCAAGTGTGGTCAGTGCTTCAATGCTGGGGATGTTGGCCTGGACGAGGACACTAACGTTGGTACGTCTGTTCTCCCAGGAGATTTGTAGGATCTTGCAGTGACATCGTTGGTGGTATTTCTCCAGCGACTTGAGGTGTCTGCTGTACATGGTCCATGTTTCTGAGCCATACAGGAGGGCTGGTATTACTACAGCCCTGTAGGCCATGAGCTTGGTGACAGTTTTGAGGGCCTGGTCTTCAAACAATCTTTTTCTCAGGAGGAACCTCCTTAGACCCTCGCGGTTGACAGTGTCAAAGGCCTTTGTAAGGTCGAAGAAGTCCATGTATAAGGGCTGGCGCTGTTCCCCGCAGTTTTCCTGCAGCTGTCGCGCTGCAAAAATCATGTCCATAGAGGGCGAAATCCACACTGCGACCCCGGGAGGAGCTCCTCGGCCACGGGGAGAAGATGGTTGAGGAGGACTCTAGCGATGACTTTCCCAGTGGTTGATAGCAGGGAGATTCCGCAGTTGGACTTGTCCCCTTTTCTAAAGATGGTCACGATCACTGCATTTCTAAGATCTCCCGGCATGCTCTCCTCCCTCCAGATGAGAGAGATGAGGTCATGTATTCGTGCCAGCAGCGCCTCTCCGCCATTCTTCTGTGCCTCAGCAGGGATTCCATCCGCTCCCATAGCCTTGTTTTTTAGCTGTCTTATGGCTTTTTCTACCTCGTGCAGTGTTGGAGCCTCACTGAGGTGGTGGCGGGTAGCATGCTGCAGAATGGAGTCGAGAACACTCGAGTCAAAGGCAGAGTCTCGATTGAGGAGATCTTCAAAGTGCTCCTTCCAGCGGGCCCTGACTGCCTCGGTGTCCTTGATGAGTATTTCCCTGTTCTTGGCCAGCAGTGAGGTGGGGCCTTGTGTGTTTGGGCCATAAGTGGCCTTGACTGTGATGAAGAATCCTCGCACATCATGTGCTGTCGGCCAGCTGCTGTATCTCCTGTGCTTTCTCCATCCACCACCTGTTCTTTAAGTCTCGGGTTTTTTGTTGGACCTCAGCCTTGAGCCATCTGTAATGCTGCTTTGCTGCTCCCGAGTTGGGTTGTTGTTTAAGGCTCAGAAATGTCCTCGCTAGAGGATTGGCTAACTAACAGAAAACAGAGAGTCGGGATAAATGGGTCATTTTCAGGTTGGCAAACTGTAACTAGTGGGGTGCCATCAGGATCAGTGCTGGGGCCTCAAATATTTACAATTTATATTAATGACTTGGATGAAGGGACGGAGTGTAATGTAGCCAAATTTGCTGATGAGACAAAGATAGGTGGGAAAGCAAATTGTGAGGAGACCGTAAAGAATCTACAAAGGAATATAACAAATTACTATTTAAATGGGGAGAGATTACAAAATGCTGCAGTACAGAGAAATCTGGGTGTTTTTGTACATGGCACACAAAAAGTTAGCATGCAGGTACAGCAAGTAATCAGGAAGGCAAATGGAATGTTGGCCTTTATTGCAAGGGGGATGGAGTATAAAAGCAGGGAAGTCCTGCTACAACTGTACAGGACATTGGTAAGACCACACCTGGAGTACTGTATACAGTTTTGGTTTCCTTATTTAAGGAAGGACATACTTGCATTGGAGGCAATTCAGAAAAGGTTCACGAGATTGATTCCTGAGATAAAGGAGTTGCCATATGAAGGTTGATCAGGTTGGGCCTATACTCATGGAGTTTAGAAGAATGAGAGGTGATCTTATTGAAATATATAAGATTCTGAAGGGGCTTGAAAGGGTAGATGCAGAGAGGATGTTTCCCCTCAAGGGGGAATCTAGAACTAGGAGGCATAGTTTCAGAATAAGGGGTCGCCCATTTAAGACAGAAATGAGAAGGAATTTCTTCTTTCAGAGGGTCGGGAATCTTTGGAATTCTCTATCCCAGGGAGCTGGGGAGGCTGGGTCATTGAATATATTTAAAGTGGAGATAGACAGATTTTTGAATGATACGGGAGTCAAGGGTTATGGGGAGCGGGCAGGGAAGTGGAGTTGAGGCCAGGATCAGATCAACCATGATCTTATTGAATGGAGGAGCAGACTCGAGGGGCCAAATGGCCTACTCCTGCTCTTATTTCTTATATTCTTATGTAAGAGTAAGGAAGTCTTGCTACAATTGTACAGGGCTTTGGGTGAGATCACTCCTGAAGTACTGTGCACAGTTTTGGTCTCCCTTATCAAAGGAAGGATATACTTGCCTTATAGGTGATTTCAACAAATGTTTACTAGATTGATTCCCGGGATGAGAGGAATGCCCTATAAGGAGAGATTGAGTAAATTGGGCCTATACTCAATGGAGTTTAGAAGAATGAGAGGTGATCTCATTGAAACATATAAGATTCTGAGGGGGATTGACACGGTAGATGTTGAGAGATTGTTTCCCCTGGTTGCAGAATCTAGAACTAGAGGGCATATTCACAGGGCAAGGGGTTGACCATTTAAGACTGAGATAAGGATGAAGTTCTTCACTCAGAGGGTTGTGAATCTTTGGAATTCTCTACTTGTGGATGCTGAGTCATTGAGTATATTCAAGGCTGAGATAGATAGATTTTTGGACCTTGGGGGAAATCAAGGGGTATGGGGATGGGGCGAGAAAGTGGAGCTGAAATCGAAGATGAGCCATGGTCTTATTGAATGGCAGAGCAGGCTCAAGGGGCCGTATGACGTACTCCTGCTCCTATTTCTCATGTTCTTATTCGACAGTAAAGTGATAATCTGTTTTTTTTGTGATGTTGATTGAGGGATAAATATTGGCCATGACACCCGGGAAACTCCACTGCTCTTCTTCGATACAAAACCATGGAAACTTTTATGTCCACCTGAAACTAAGAAAATAAAGAAAATGCAACAAACAATTTGCACACAGCAAGGTCCAACAAACAATGATGAGACAAGTAACCAATTAAACTGTTTAAGTGATATTGCTTGAGGGATAAATGGTGGCCAGGACACCAAGAGAATGCCTTTGTTCTTCTTCGAATAATGCCAAGGGATCATTTACATTCATCTGAGAGAGCAGATGGGACCTTGGTTTAATGTCTCATAAGAAAGACGACTACTGCGACAGTGCAATACTGAGGGAGTGCAGTACTCAGTACTCCCTCAGTATTGCACTGAAGTGTCAGCCTAGATAATGTGTTCAAGTCCTGGAGTGGGACTTGAACTCTTAACCTTCAGAGGTAAGAGTGCTAACACTGAGCCAAGGCTGATACCCAATTATCCATTCAGAAGCAAAATACTGCGGATGCTGAAAATCTGAAATAAAAATAGAAAATGCTGGAAATACTCAGCTGGTCAGGCAGAATCTGTGGAGAGAGAAACAGAGTTAATGTTTCAGGTCGATGACCGTTCGTTAATCTGGGATATGTAGATGCATATTTTAGCACCTTATGTATGATCATCGACCTGAAACGTTAACCCAATTATCCATAAAATGGAATAACTAAATGAGTAGTCTAACTTGGACAATGAACAAATGTCCTCAGACCATTATCTACTTATCACTGATGGACTAGAGAAATGGAAATTTAATGGGCTTGATTTTCCTTCCCAACTCTTCCATTCCTGGGCCAGGCAAGACAGAGCACACCTGAAGTGCATTCTAAGTCACATGAATTGAGCATACCAGGATTTCTGTGTTAAAATCATTAGCTTTGCCCAGATGGTCCTCAGCCATAGATCCACCCTGATCCCAAATACATTGGCAGGGTCAGAAACAAATGGGTGCTCCCCAGCACTTATATTGTGGAGCAGTCCCACAGATTTTTGATGCCATATTATTTACTCCTAGGACTAAACAACACTTCAAAATGCCCAGATGTTGACAGTGTCAAGAGCTCCATAAGTAACTGTAATATTATCCAATAATGTAGTTCCAAGAGTCTGAACTGTGTCGCTGCTTGGAAAATAAATGCTGGTCTTGCCAGTAACGCCCACACCCCATGCAGGAATAAAACGTTAAAAATATATATTTCAACAGACAACCCAAGAGAAATGAATGCAACCTAGAGTATTCAAACACTAGAATTAAGTGAATTTAAAAAGTATTTCTTACTAATTATACTAGCTATGTTAGTTCCTTACTCATTAGGTTGAAAAAGCTATTACATTATCATCTACTCAATAACATCTGTTTACCACATATTACTAAAGTTTTGTCCACTGTAATGCTGCATGCCTATTCATATCTGTATTTGGAGGATTCAATGTCATACCTTGATCATAACTGTCTTGGCTGTTCCCTGTTCACCAATGAGCAGCACAGCTTTTTCCTGCTTCATGACTGTGTGCATGAGAAAGTCTGTGCGGACATTGTCTACATTCGGTACCAGGATTGATGAATAGGCTGGCACAGAGTCAGGTGGATAATTATATTCAGGTACCTGAAATTGCAAACACACACTTCACTTACTTAATTTACAATTGAAAGTGTTTAATTATCTTTAGTCCCATTTACAATGTTGCTACAGTAAAATATAAAAAGTCAGCTCTGTTCTGAATTCGCTCGCAAATTCGAGGGAGAAAATAATTGGCGAGCTTAAATGAAGCTAAAATATCAATTTCCTTATTCCAGATTTGAAGCACCTACAAGAATCCATTTGAAGTCTATTAGGTATTAGGTCCATAGCTCAGATACTGAACCAAACAAGAATACTTGCACACATCAAGCTTCAGTTTCCACCATCTGTGCTATTTACTATTATTTATATCTAGCACAATCTGTTTTAAAATCAAACTATTAGTACCAGGTTATCATTAAAAGGCATTGTGCAACTGAAATAGTGTGCAAGTCTAAGACTACAATGGTTTTACAAAGGTGATGTTTCTGGAACTTGTGTGCTGCTATCCAAGGACTGATATAACTAAAGTATATGCACTCATAACTGTTCAGTATAGTATTCCTAGCAGCACAATTAATTTGGTCTTATTATATATAGAGAAGCCATCAAATCTAGTACAGGTTGAACCTCCCTTATCCGGGACTCCCTTATCCGGCACTACCCCTCATCCGGCACCATTCCCGGCCATTACAACATGAACAAATTGAAGTCCTTCCTCGCTGCTGACTCCCGCCATCGCTGACCTGACCCTGCGATCCACTGCCCATCACCCCCCACAATCTCTCTGCTGCACTCCCAGCCCCAAGCCAGCTAGCCCCGATATCCCCTTGCTCAGTACCTGTACCTTCCAATTTAAAGTGACCTCCCCTCGTCCGGCAAAATCCCTTATCTGGCACAGGCCAGATCCCGAGGGTGCTGGATAAGAAAGGTTCAAACTCTAGTGTCACTGCAACTTACAAGTTACATAAAGGTCCCAAGGGCTAGATTTTCCACTTTTGTGCATATCGCCCAAAAATGGGCATTATTTCCGGCGTGGGCGGTAAAAATGGGTTTTCAGATCGCCGGCTTCTTGCCCATTCTCAAAGCACCTAGCCTCCATTTATGAAAATGGGCGTTACCGCGAGTGATATGAAATGGGCGGTAGTGTTAAATCTCGATAACCTTCTGCCATAAGCTGTCGCTGTCCTTAGCGACGGCATGGCAATGCTTGATTCCTGGGATTCAGGAGGTCAAGGATCATCATGACTATTATGTATGAATAAAGAGTCTGACTAGATACTGTGAGCTCAAAGTAAAGTGTGACCGTAGTCTTTTATTGCAGGTCTCCAGAGTGCATCTCTAGCCTGTGAGGCCTCCTTAAGTACAGGTGCTCCCAAGGGATTGTGGGATCCCTTAGGACTCCAGGGGATGAGCCCTCTGGTGGCCACACAAGGTATTTACAGGCTTACATATATAACAACACTCCCCCCAAAGTCAATAGTGTAACTATTTACAAGGTGAGCCGGTCTGGGGCCTTTCTTTCCCTGGCTGATCGTCTCGGTGCAAATGCTGGTTATGGTGAATTGTTTGTTGGGCCCTCGCTGGGCTGCTGTGCAACTGGCCTTGCTGGGCTGCCTGGTGTGGTGAGTCCTGCTGGGCTGTTGCGGGTGATGGGTTCTGCTTCGTGGTCAACCGCGGTGTCGGATGCCACTGGTGTGTATGTTGGGGGGTCAAAGAAGGTAGGGTCCAATGTGGGTGGCTCTGGATAGTCCGTGAATCTGAGGTTGATTTGGTCCAAGTGTTTCCGGTGGATGAGTCCATTTGAAAGTTTGACCTGAAACACCCCACTCCCCTTTTTGGCCACGACAGTGCCGGGAAGCCACTTGGGACCTGTCCATAGTTCAACACAAATACATGGTCATTCATTTCAATTTTGCGTGACACATTTGCGCTATCATGATATGTACTTTGTTGAATCCACCTGCTCTCTACCTGTTCATGTAGATCAGGGTGGATTAATGAGAGCCTTATCTTAAGTAGCCTTTTCATGAGCAGTTCAGTGGGTGGAATCCCAGTGAGTGAGTGGGGTCTCGTGCGGCAGCTAAGCAGGACTCAGGATAGGCGAGTCTGCAGTGAGCTTTGAGTTACCCTCTTCAAGCTCTGCTTGATGGTTTGCACTGCTCTCTCTGCCTGACCATTGGATGCTGGTTTGAACGGGTCATGAACTCTTTGAACGCGGTACTGGTGAAACATGGTCCATTGTCGCTCATAAGGACACCAGGCAGGCCGTGCATGGCAAACATGACCCGCAGGCTTTCAGTGGTGGCAGCGGATGTGCTTGCCGACATTATCTCACATTCAATCCATTTGGAGTACACATCTACAACTACTAGGAACATTTTACCCAAAAACAGACCTGCACAGTCGACATGGACCCTGGACCATGGTTTGGAGGGCCAAGACCATAAACTTAGTGGTGCCTCCCTGGGTGTATTGCTTAACTGCGAACATGTTACATTTGTGCACACAGGACTCTAAGTTCGCATCGATACCGGGCCACCACACGTGGGATCTGGCTATCGCTTTCATCATTACAATGCCTGGGTGAGTACTGTGGAGATCACTGATTAAAGTGTCTCTGCCATTCTTGGGGACCACTACCCGATTACCCCACAGAAGGCAGTCTGCCTGTGTAGACATTTCATCTTTGTGCCGCTAGTACGGCTTTATCTCTTCCTGCATTTCCACTGGGACACTGGACCAACTCCCATGAAGCACACAATTTTTTACTAGGGACAGTAAGGGGTCCTGGTTCGTCCACATTCTAATCTGTCGGGCTGTGACAGGCGATTGCTCACTCTCAAATGCTTCCATTACCATGATTAAATCTGCTGGCTATGCCATTTCCACACAGTGCTGGGCAATGGCAGCCTACTGAGAGCATCGGCACAATTTTCTGTGCCTGGCCTGTGGCGGATGGCGTAGTTGTATGCGGACAATGTGAGCATCCATCTCTGGATGCGGGCCAATGCATTCGTATTTATCCCCTTACTTTCGGAAAAAAGGGATATCAGTGGCTTATGGTCGGTTTCCAATTCAAATTTGAGCCCAAACAGATATTGATGCATTTTCTTTACCCCATAAACACATGCTGACGCTTCTTTTTCAATCATGCTGTAGGCTCTCTCAGCCTTAGTCAGACTTCTGGATGCATAAGCAACCGGTTGCAATTTCCCAGATTCATTAGCATGTTGGAATACACATCCGACCCCGTACGACGATGCATCACATGCTAGTACCAAACGCTTACATGGATCATACAACACAAGCAATTTGTTTGAGCATAACAATTTTCTAGCTTTTACAAAGGCATTTTCTTGGCTTTTACCCCATACCCATTCATCTCCTTTATGCAGTAAGGCATGCAGTGGTTGTAACAGTGTGCTGAGACCCGGTAAGAAGTTCAGGAGTCCTAGAAATGACAGCAGCTCCTTCATGTTCTGTGGCCTCGGTGCGTCCTCGATTGCCTCCATCTTCGAATTGGTGGGCCTGATGCCGTCCGCCGCGATTCTTCTCCCCAGGAACTCCACTTCAGGCACCAGGAAAACGCACTTCAAGCGTTTTAACCTGTGCCCCACGCGGTTGAGTCGACTAAGAACCTCCTCCAGGTTCTGCAGATGCTCGACTGTGTCCCGACCTGTAACCAAGATGTCGTCCTGGAAGACCACCATGCGCGGGACCGAGTTCAGTAAGCTTTCCATGTTTCTTTGGAATATCGCCGTGGCTGATCGAATCCCAAACGGGTATCTGTTGTAAATGAAGAGACCTTTTTGCATGTTGATGCAGATGAGGCCTTTCGATGATTCCTCCAGCTCCTGCATCATGTAGGCCGAGGTCAAGTCCAGCTTCATGAATGTCTTTCCTCCTGCCAGCGTCGCAAGAAGGTCGTCTGCCTTTGGTAGTGGCTATTGATCCAGCAGAGAGAAACGATTGATAGTTACTTTGTAATCATCACAGATTCTGACGGTGCCATGTCCCTTGAGGACTGGAACAATCGGACTGGCCCAATCGTTGAATTCGATTGACGAAATGATGCCCTCTCGTTACAGCTGATCCAGCTTGATCTCCACCCTCTCTCTCATCATGTCCGGTACTGTTCTCGCCTTGTGATGGATGGGTCGCACCCCCGGAATTAGATGGATCTGCACTTTTGCTCCTTGGAACTTCCCGATGCCTGGTACGAACAGCGAAGGGAACTTGTTTAAAACCTGGCTACACGAAGTGTCATCAACGGACGAGAGCACTCGGACGTCGTCCCAGTTCCAGCGTATCTTTCCCAGCCAGCTCCTGCTGAGCAGCGTGGGGCCATCGCCCGGTACCACCCAGTGTGGGAGCTTGTGCACCACTCCTTCGTAGGAGACCTTTACAGTAGCACTGCCGATTACGGGAATCAATTCCTTTGTGTAAGTTCTCAGTTTAGTGCTAATTGGAATCAGGACTGGCCTTGAGGCCTTGCTGCACCACAATTTATCGAAAGTCTTTTCTCTCATAATGGATGGCTTGCGGCCATGTCCAGCTCCATTGACACCAGGAGTCCATTTAGTTCAACCTTCAGCATTATCGGGTGATACTTTATGGTAAATGTGTGCACTCCATCTGCCTCCTCGGTCTGAGGCTCTGGTTCGTCATGATCCGCCGTGGATCTGTCCTCCTCTGCAACATGGTGGTTTGTAGGATTAGCAGGGTTTTGAGCTCGCCTGCACATTCATTGGAGGTGTCCCATTGTTCCACAGCCTTTGCAAATGTACCCTTTGAAGCGGCATGAATGGAAATGATGATCACCCCCGCAGCGCCAACAAGGTGTTAATGGCCTTGCATTCATCACTCTTGATGGTGGACTGAGACATCTGCGGACATGCAGCTGCAGGCGTGTGGGGCCTGCCCTGTATGTTGCAATTTGAAAACAACATCATTTTGTTCACAGTACTTGTAGCAGCACTCGTGTGCTGAGAGATTTGCTTAGTATTGTCACTGGTGGCAATGAACGCCTGGGCTATCGCTATGGCTTTACTCAAGTCACATAATCAAGAGAGCAGTTGAAAAAGTTGAAGACTCTGAAGCTCTGAACCTTACTGGAGTCTCTACAGTCAAAAGTTTGCGAAGTATCACTTTATGGCCAATGCTAAGTACAAAGAAATCTCTGAGCATGTGCTCCAAATGTCCATCAAATTCGCAATGTCCAGCAAGGCATCTCAGCTCAGTGACATAGCTTGCCACTTCCTGGCCTTCAGACCTTTTGTAGGTGTAGAACCGGTACCTCGCCATCAGAACACTTTCCTTCAGGTTCAGATGCTCCCAGACCAGTGTGCACAAATCATCGTATGATTTCTCTGTAGGTTTCACTGGAGCAAGCAGATTTTTCATGAGGCCATATGTTGGTGCCCCGCAGACGGTGAGGAGAAACGCCCTTCGTTTGGCAGCATTCGCTACTCCTTCCAGCTCGTTGGCCACAAAGTATTGGTCGAGTCGCTCCACGAAGGTTTCCCAATCATCTCCCTCCGAAAATTTCTCCAGTATGCCCACTGTTCTCTGCATCGTTGAGTTCATCATTTGTATCTCGTTGCCAGTTATTATGTATGAATAAAGAGTCTGACTAGATACTGTGAGCTCAAAGTAAAGTGTGACCTTAGTCTTTTATTGTAGGTCTCCAGAGTGCATCTCCCGCCTGTCAGGCCTCCTTAAGTACATGTGCTCCCAACGGATTGTGGGATCCCTTGGGCCTCCAGGGGATGAGCCCTCTGGTGGCTACACAAGGTATTTACAGGTTTACATATATAACAATGACATGTACAGAAGAGGAGACAGAGGGAGAGGGAGCTCAGAGGGACTGAAGGTGTGTCTGGGTGTGGTGTGGCTGCTTTGGGAGGAAGGAGGGAGACTTTAGAGCTTCACAGCAAGTAGGCAAACAAAAAGTAGCTGTTACCAGCCATATATTTGACCGAATTCGGCCAATAATGGAGGGAGAGAAGGAGGCATCACAGCCCGCTGTGGAGATTGATGCTGGAGAGAACAGTGAGGAGGGAGAGGAGCACATTGGAGGGTGCAAAAGAGCCAGGAGGTTCTCAGACGAGGCAAATGCAGGAGGTCGAGTTACGCTGGAGTGCTTTGACACAAGGAGGGCGCGGGAAGACCACCCCAAAGGCCTACCAGAAGATATGGGCCGAGATAGCAGAGGTGGTCTCGTCAGCGACCAACAAGGTGCATGAGGGCAATCAATGCTGCAAACGATGGAACGACCTTCTGGGATCCACAAGAGTAAGTATTACATTGATTTACAGGTCGTTATGTATTATATAATTTGATTTGTAACAGTCATAAGTGACTATGTGAGGTCTTTCACTTTTACCGGGAATGTTTTACTCAAAGCCAGTGATCACAGTGCACGTCTTTAGGTAAAGAAGATAATTTTCATACTAATCATGATTACATCTGTCGGTTATGTGTTGTATCAGTCTCTGTGACAGTACCTAGCAACGATATCACACAATGATCTCATGCCATGTCGTCCTGTCACATTTTACAGAAAAAGCTATCGACGATGAGGTCCGTACAGAGGCGAACGGGTGGGGGGCCACCAGTCCCCAGCGACATCACTAAGATGGAGGAGCGAGTGCTCGCACTCGTGGGGAGGCACACGCAGACAGGCACGGATGCATCTGCAGACCCTGAAGTGATGCCACATGAGTAAAGCTTACACCATTGCATAATGTAAAGTCAATAGATGCCACATCCACTCATATCCGAACAATCATATGATAGATGATTTCTAAAATTGTCATAGAAATAATGCTGGCCTAATGAAAATCATTGCAATGCAAATGTGTTGATGGTCATGAAATGTGATGTCTGTGATGATTTTGAGAGCGGTGCTTTTGTCATGCATATGCTGTGTGTAGCGCTGGACTCATCTTGTGACCCTAGCACCCCCTTCTCCTCTAATAACCTCATTTGTGTTTTACAGCTCAGCCTGCAGCGTATCTGAAGGCAAGACCACAGAGGCCAGAAGGTGGGAGCACGGGGCCCGACTCTCCGGACGATCCTACATCTGGTGCTGAGGAGCTCCGATTCTCTCCCGTCAATCCACTGGGTCTGTTCTCCACGGATGAGAGCGCTGACTTCGAGGAAGCCATTCCACCCCAAGGCCATCTAGTGCTCCTCTGGTCATTCCTGCCTCCACTCTGGAGATACCGGCCCCAAGCACCTCGCCACAGGACATCCCATTTGTCCCCAGGATGGCGCCGAACCTCGCGGAGGCCTCGTGGACACAGCAGTTCTGTTCCACGAGCGCCACATGAGAGCAGAGAGATGGTACAGTTGTCCAGGAGGACTGTAGACATTGGTGACCAGCTCATTGAAGCATTGGGGGGGCATATCCCGACAGCTAGCCACCATGACTGAGTACATTCCGCAGATCGCGGAGGCTCTGGATGCAATAGCCAGGAACACCGCTGACACAGGCCTCCCAGTGGTCCCAGAGCACGGCACTCCATCCCTACATTCCGCACCACCACTGCGAACGACAGATGAGAGCAAGGACCAAGATCCTGCTTCTGCATCAGAGAATGTTGCCTCCCCCTGCTCCCATACCCGTGCAACCACCACATCTGCCATCATCCCCCCCCAATGCAGCACTGCCTGAGGAGCTCCTCGGCAAAGCGCCGTGGAACAAGGAGAGGAAGGGGTAGAGGTGGGGAGAAGAAGGGGAGGGGGGAAGGAAAGTGAGGTGCATGTCTGCAGGTGATGGCTGTGTTATATCTCCATCTGGGTGAATGCAATTTGTTGCAATGTATGGGGGGAGGGGACCACCCTCCTGCTTTGCCTTTGTATTCTGTGTTGCTGGACATGTTGAACATTTGATTGATGTCAATGATGGAAAAAGTGGGGCGTGGGCGGGGATTGAGTGTTATTGCCTGTGATACTTATGATTTCAGACCAATGTTGGCATAAAAATGTTTTTATTGAACATAACCTTGTTGCACATTGTCTCAGATAGCTGGACCATTACAGACTGGTGATTCCTTAACATGAAAGGGTTAAATACAACTTAACTTCAATCAACGTAAACTTTAACTGGCTCAATGTGATGGGCACCATTGATGTTTGAGCTGCACACACACAGCAGTGTGTCAGCATTGTCACTCACATCAATGTTCTTTCAGGCAAATTGTTCAGATACAGCTCCTCACGTAAGAGTCTTGCAGCTATGTAGCCACCACGGGCCCTTTCCTGCGGTCTGGAGGGGGTCATGGGCATGGTTGCATAGCCAGCCTGATTGTCTGGCCCTAGATCAGCACCCAGCCCCTCGTCATCCTCTTCCTCTCTCTCCTGAGGTGGAGCATCAGTGCCTTCTGGCAATTCTTGGCCCCTCCGGATAGCCAGATTGTGCAGCATCGAGCACACGACCATGAATTTACCTAGTTGCTTAGGGTTGTATTGTAGCTCCCCTCCTGAGTGGTCAAGACATCTGAATCGCTGCTTAAGCACAGTTATTGTTTTCCGGACCACACTGCGTGTGTCTCTGTGGCTCCGGTTGTATCGCTTTTCGGCCTTAGTGTGGGTGTCACGCAGGGGGGTCATCAGCCAGGTGGTTCGGCCATATCAGTTATTACAAAGCATCCAGCATTGTCCTTGTGCCTGACTCTTAAAGATGTCAGAGACAACACTCTCATGCAAGATGTGAGGCTCATCGAAGCTGCCCAGACATTTGGCATTCACTGCCAGTATGATCTGGTTGTGGTCGACAACTAGATGGACCTTCAGGGAGTGAAATCCTTTTGTGTTATGAAAACGCTCCGGGTCCTGAGAAGGTGGCCGCATGGTGATGTGAGTGCACTGTATAGCTCCCTGCACCCTGGGGAACTTAGCAATGCAGTAGAATGCTCCAGCCCTATCAGTCTGAGCCTCCGTGGTCATGGGGAAGCTGATAAAGTCCATCCTTCTCGCGTACATGGCCTCCTTGATCTGTCTAATGCAGTGATGGGTTGCATGGTGAGTCAGAGGGCAAATCTCGACAGCGGGGGCCCGAAAGGAACCGGACGCATAGAAAGACAGTGCTGCGGTGACCCTGACCTCGACCGACACTGATGTCCTAATGGCATATGTGGCCTGATGAGCTCACATATTTCATTGATCACCACCTTGTGGAAGCACAGTCTCCAAAGGCAGGTGTGGTCGGAGACGTCAAGGTAAGACCTCTTTTCCTTGTACTTATGGTCTGGTCCGCCTCCTCATTCTTGCACGTCTTAAATTGGGGACATAATGATGTGTATCACACATTGAGCCATCTGCATTCTGCAGCATTTGCGTATTAATCGATGCAGGCTGAGAAATGGCTGGCCCCATTGCAATGAAAGTATAATAGCGATTGATCAGAATCAATGATTTCCTCACTAAAATACACCTAGAGTAAACCCCCAATAGTCCAGAGTCTGAAAAGGTGTCTGTTGAGATGTTCACTTCACCTGAGAAGAATTCCAGAGTCAATGTAAACTCGCCAAAGTTGAAGCAGCCTTTTGAATGAAGCGACCTGCAATTTAAAAAATGGCAGCCACACCGCTGGCGTTAGTTCAGAACAGTTCCACTTTTTATGGGCATTTTTTTGGACGAGTGACATTGTGGGCGATATGTGTGTGAGGTGGTGAAAATGATGGTGGGCGATCTCCTGGTCATTAGTTTCGCCAAATGTCCTCGTTACGACAAAAAAAAATGGGCGGGCGGTATTATTGAATCTCGGCATTAATTCCGTGCGGAAAGTAACACTGGGCAATATTATGGCGTTGATTTCGCCCATTCTGATGATTCCGTCCAAAAAAAGTGGGCGGGCGATAATATTTTTTCCCAGCATTAAGCACATGGGGAAAGCAACACTTGCCGATAAGTTTCCTAAAAATGCCCGTCAGTTTCCATTTTGTGCCAAAATGGGCGATATATGGGCGTTATACATAATTTCAGCGGTAAAATGGACGTTAAGTGGGCGTTAAGCATGCAAAAAAAAGTGGAGGTTCTAGCCCCAAGGCTAGAATATTTACCCCTCAATCAACATCACTGAAAACAGATATCTAGTCATTATCACATTACTGTGGGATCTTACTTTGTGCAAATTGGCTGCCGCGTTTCCTACATTACAACAATAACTTCATTCCAAAAGTATTTTATTGGCTGTAAAGCACTTTGCAACGTTCTGAAGTCTAAAAGGTGCTATAAAAATGCAAGGCTTTGTTTTCTTTCTTAAAGTGCTTCATGGCCCATGAATTATTTTTAAGTGTAGACATGATTGTTTTGTAGGCAAATGTGGCAGCCAATTCATACAGTAAAGTCCCACTAAAAGGGATGAGACAAATAGCCAGTTAATCTGTTTTTGGTGATGTTGTTTGAGGGATCAGTGTTGGGCAGGGCACAGGGTGAACGCCACTATCTTTTTCAAATTGTGCCATGGCATCTTTTATATCCATTTGAAAAGTCAGAGGGGGCCTCAGTTTATCATCTCTTTCAAAAGACAGCACCTCTGACAATAAGGTACTCCCCAATACTGCACTGAAGGGTCAGCCTAGATTATGTGATCTAATCCTGTAGTGGCATTTGAGCACACAACCTTTTAACTCAGAAGCAAGAGTGCGAACACTGAGTAAAAGCTATAATGACAATTACAATAAGAAAATAACATATGACATTTGTCAAGTATGCATTATTTTTCCCTAGTTAGAATTAGTTTTGTGAGACTATAGCTTGTCTCTTGTTTTATACTGTCCCATTCTAAACCCTCCCCACCTTGATGCACTTCCATGTTTCTGTAGACCTGAGGAGTTTACAAGTGCAAAATATACACCTTGGGTACAAATATTCTGCTTCCATATTGAATGGGAAGTTAACTGTCTTCTGTTTTGGATGAGCAAAAATTTTCTAGTTCTGGGTGAGCAGAAATTTTCTCCAATGAATATTGGGAGGACCGAAGCCGTTGTTTTTGATCCCTGCCTGAAACTCCGTTCCCTAGCCATTGACTCCATCCCTCTCCGCAACTTCTGTCTGAGGCTGAACCAGACTGTTCGCAACCTTGGTGTCATATTTGACCCTGAAATGAGCTTTCGACTACATATCCGCAACATAACTGAGACTGCCTATTTCCACCTCCATAACATCGCCCGTCTCCGCCCTTGCCTCAGCTCATCCACTGCTGAAGCCCTCATCCATGCCTTTGTTACCTCTAGACTTGACTATTGCAACGCACTCCTGGCTGGTCTCCAACATTCTACCCTACGTAAACTAGAGGTGATCCAAAACTCGGCTGCCCATGTCCTAACTTGCACCAAGTCCTGCTCACCCATCACTCTTGTGCTCGCTGACCTACATTGACTTCTGATTATGCAATGCCTCAATTTCAAAATTCTCATCCTTATTTTCAATCCCTCCCTATCTCTGTAATCTCCTGCAGCCCCATAACCACCACCACTGCGCCCCCCCCCCGCCATCCCGGGATGCCTGCGCTCCTCTAATTCTGCCGTGTTGGGCATCCCTGATTATAATCGCTTAACCATTGGTGGCCTTGCCTTCTGTTGTCTAGGCTCCAAGCTCAGGAACTCCCTGCCTAAACCTCTCTGCCTCTCTACTTCTCCTTCCTCCTTCAAGCCGCTCTTTAAAACCTACCTCTTTGATCAAGCTTTTGATCACCTGCGCTAATTTCTAATTATGCGGCTCGGTGTCAAATTTTTTATCTCATAATACTCCTGTGAAGCGCCTAGGAATGTGTCACTACGTTAAAGGCGCTATATAAATACAAGGTGCTGTTGTTGTTTATGCATCAGTACCTCTATCAACAACACTTGTAAGAGATGTTTTAATCACATTTCTTTTAATGACAAAATACTAACCCTCTTTGACCAGTGCTCCCAATGACCATCCGCACTGACAACAAATTCAAAGATAGTTTCTTCTCCTTCAGTCACTGGAAGCTGCAGTGATGCAGAATGATTTCGCAGAAAGCTTTCCATTTTAGCCCTGTCTTGCAATTCCAGAAGAGCTCCAATTGACCACATTACAGCAAAAATGAATAAGCGGGCAACTTGCTCTGGGCTAGGTTGCTTGTCTTCAATTCCTGGCAATAGACCCTTAAAAAAATTGACTTTCATTATTTACTCCACTTGGAATATTTATTGCAACAATGAAATATTCTTGTTTTACTAGACTATTCCATTACCTGCAGAAGGTCAATGGTTTGTTTAATGTACATGCATTCCAGAATTTCCATTTTTGGTATCACAGCAGTAAAGACAAAACTGATCAAATCCTTCAAAAAAGAGCAAAGAAAACATTATACATGATATTTACAAATATACCAAGTATTGTGGGAAAGTATACAATGAACTCAAATTCATGATAGAGTTTATTCTCATCAAAAGGAATTTGAAATTTATATTATTTATTAAGTTGTCTCAAAATTAATGTTAGATGATAGAAGCAGAACTAAATATAAAGATCCCATGCACGCCTCTTGATTACAAAGACTACAGAATTCTACCCCAGTGATATGGAATATACTATAGTGTAAAAAGTCCAAATTGTTTACGGACTGTGACATAATCATTAATAAATCATTGAAACAAACTGCTGAATTTGCATTACTGAAATTAAGTTGGAGACAATCAGATCAATATATGCAAAATGAAATATTTTAAAATGATGTAAAATAAGGCTATATAATTAAAAATAAAACTATGAATACCTGGAAAACACTATCAAAGCAGTTCCAAAGAAGATCAGACTGTGCAGTGGGTAATTTGTGAAGCCATGCTTTGAGCACAGGTCTCCAATCTAGCACTGATGAACTCATAAACACCATGCCATTTCGGGATACAGTGGCTGGGGAGGCATTGTCAATGTTATGAGGCTCAAAAACAATTTTACAGTTTACTGCCATTGGGATGCGATCACCATTCGCTAGCGTAAGAGTTTTGTTATCATCTAAAACAGAGTTAAGATTCTCAATCCAAATGGCATCTACAGGTCCATCCAATACTATCCATATGTGTTCACCCTGCAAGACAGGTATTTAACATAATTTCCTTGTCAATAGTTTTCTGGAAGTAAACAAAATCTTAATAATTATATTATATATGTGTATGTACATGTACATCCATAAATGTATCATTACAAATCTTGCATTTGTGCACCCTTATTTCCACAAACCTAACTTGCTGATGTCACGATTTTTGGTCACACACTTATTTTCAGCTTGACCATTTGTCAACCCCAGATATAAAACTTTGTACAGAGATTTTAAAAACCTTTACAAAACAAACAAACCTAGATGGTCTGAAAAGAACTTGACAGATACTACTGCTAGAAGATGAGCTGTTACTTTCCACTCCCTCCGCATCCTATCATATAATAGTACACCCAGCTACCAGACCACTCTAAGTACATACAAAATCTGTACATTTAGGATAAGTTTTCAGCGATAATGTAACTGCTGCAGATAGTTTTTAGTATATCTATACATATACAGCTATTATGGTACATGAGATTGCTGAGATCCTAACTAAACATTTTTCCAATCTTAAAACCAAATACAAGTGATATTTCTAAACTAATCATTCTTGTTTATACTGAGAGATCATTAATTTAGTCACAATTTGTTTTTAATTGTGTATTTTGGTTTGTAGCTATGGTTTACACTCAGTGGTTTATGGCTCACTGAGCTACTATGCAGATGTTTTTTGCTTTGATATAATCAAGACAGAAGAGAATTAATTTTATAAAGTATTCCCTCACAATGTTTGTTCTAGTTATTTTTAAGATGCTTATCATTAAATTAGCTTTCCTTCTAAAGACTTTTATTATAAAACAATTTTGGATCACATAGTAGTGCCATGACCATCACTATGGGAACCCCAAACTATTGAACAATTGAGTAAAAGGTCATATACATGTTCTATTTTTTAAACTTCTAGAAATAGAATACATATCAAATAAACTATTCATATTACACCCCTATAACTTATGGTGACATATTTTGTGTCAAACTTGGCTCCCAAAGGCATATCTTGTTTCATCATCATAGGCAGTCCCTTCGAATCAAGGAAGACTTGCTTCCACTCCCAAAGTGAGTTCTTTGGTGATTGAACAGTCCAATATGAAAGCCACAGACTCTGTTACAGGTGGGACAGATATTCGTCGAGGGAAGGGCTGGGTGGGGCTGGTTTGCTGCGAACTCCTTCCGCTGTCTGAGCTTGACCTCTTCACGCTCTTTGCGTTGACACTCAAAGAGCTCAACGCCTTCCTAGATGCACTTTCTCCACCTTGGGCGGTCTTCGGCCAGGGTCTCCCAGGTATCAGTGGTGATGTCGCACTTTACCAGGGAGGCTTTGAGGGTGTCCTTGTAATGCTTCCGCTGCCCACCTTTGGCTCGTTTACCATGAAGGAGCTCCGCATAAAGCATTTTCTTAGGAAGTCTCGTATCTGGCATGTTAACTATGTGGCCTGCCCAGTGAAGCTGATCGAGTGTCATCAGTGCTTCAATACTGGGGATGTTAGCCTGGACGAGGACACTGATGTTCGTGCGCCTGTCCTCCCAGGGGATTTGCAGGATCTTGCAGAGACATCATTGGTGATATATCTCCAGCGACTTGAGATGCCTTCTATACATCGTCCATGCCTCAGATCCATACAGGAGGGTGGGTATTACTACAGCCCTGTAGACCATGAGCTTGGTGGTAGATTTGAGGGCCTGGTCTTCAAACACTCTTTTTCTCAGACGGCCGAAGGCTGCACTGGCGCATTGGAGGCGATGTTGAATATCCGCATCAATGTCTGTCTTTGTTGATAAGAGGCTCCCGAGATATGGGAAATGGTCCACGTTGTCGAGGACCACGCCGTGAATCTTGATGATTGGAGGGCAGTGCTGTGTGGCGGGGACAGGCTGGTGGAGGACCTTTGTCTTACGGATGTTAAGCGTAAAGCCCATGCTTTCATATGCCTCAGTGAATACATTGACTATATCCTGGAGTTCAGCCTCAGAATGTGTTTACATTAAATGAATGGACACCATGATGAAAGCACTAATTTACCTTCTTTCCTTTTAATGTTTTCCTCCATAGAGTAGAAAAAATACCATCTGTCCAGTCATTTGTAGCAACATCCAAGGTACCAAACATCTGGGAAGCTGTGATTGCCTTAGGGTTCATTCTCATTTCCTTGTGCGGTGCTCCACAGTCTGTCATTGCTTTCATTAAGATATTGATACACTTTGTTTTTCCAGCACCGCTAGGGCCGAGAGTCATCATACCTAATACAGGCACAACAGCATGTTTTACAAAAACATAGTTTATCACCAGAAAAACAAGAATACTCTTAACTGCATGAACTATATCTTTGAAAATCATGCATTCATTAAAACTGCATTTTTTTAACTTTAAGTGGTTATTGGCAGGATAGTAGATAGAAAGCAAATTTGATCATAATTTTGTCCGTTATTTTTTAAATGTCTGCTGAAAATTTGCCCATTCCTTGCGATTCGGGTATATTTTATTCCACCTTTCAATAAAATGCACCCTAACCATGTCGGACTCTTTGAGTTTCATAGAGTTGAATGAGCTTCAGGATCCAGGGTGGATGGTAGATAATCCCTGCGTCTACGGTTTGCTTCTCAATAGCAGCTTCCAGTTCGGGGTAGCCAGCTTTATCCAAGGTAATTCCAGGAAACAGGTCATTAATCAAACTCATGAACAAAGGTTCATCTTCATCCACCTAAAACAGAATAAATATTTCGTCATTGTAAAGTGTTTTCTCCTGTTAATCTGTTTTTTCAGAGCTGGGTTGCACACAAACATACACGCATAGGAATTTGGATAGATAACCCCCCCAAATTCTACATCCCAACAATTATTTACCACCTATATAAAGTAACATATGCTAACAATGGAAAAAAATATATACGGTGGGAGGGGGGATTTTCATGTCACTATTGCCCTGTTTGCACTTAAAAATGGGACTGTAGAGGAATCAAAATTAAGCGCAGGTACCTGTGCTGACTTACCACTATGTTAACGTCTATCCCCATTTTCAGTTGGACCTGCATCCTAGTGGCCAGAGTTCCCGTCGGTAAACAGACAGGGAACCTCATACATATATGCAAATAGAGGTCCAATGATGCAATTAATTGTCAACGTCATTCATATCTGCCCATCTGATTACTGCTACTTCCAGCTCCTGCCCACCAATAATGGGTGATACAGGTTAAGAATTACCATTTCCAGCAATGCATAAAGGGATCCTCAACTGCTCTCAAATTTTCTGAGACATTTTTCTTGCACTAGTTTGTAAATGTTTTTCCAATGGCTGAAGGGTCAATAACCAAAGGACACTGATTTAAGGTGACTGGCAAAAGAAACAGGTGACAGAAGGAAAAACCTTTTTATGCAACAAGTTGTTAGGATTTGGAATGCACTGCCTGATTAGGTGCTGGATACAGATTCAAAGTAGCTTTCAAAAGTGAATTGGATGAATACTTGAAGGAGAAAAAATTGCAGAGATATGGAGAATGTGCAGGGGAGTGGGACTAACTGGATTGCTCTTTGAAAGAGCTGGCAAAGACTCCATGGGCCAAATGGCTTCCTTCTGTGCTGTGCTGTACTATTCTATGATTCTAGATGAGGGTAAAGGGTAGGTGGGGCTCTTCAGCCTTGGTTGAAGTCCATCTAGGAGAAGATACCCCAAAGATAAAAACCATGAGAAGGCAACAGGAAACCACCTAGTAAATGGCTCAGGAATCTCATGTGTGAGACTTAAGTTAGGACCTGTCCTCGGGCAGAACACAACGGACAGACGGCACTGAATATGCTATAACTTGAATCAAACAATAGTCTTTTACTTTAAATGCATGGTGAACAACACCCATACATTGATTAGATCCACCTATTGTAACAGTGCAATTAAAAATCTTTGAATCAGAGCATAAAGCCATCACTTCAAGATGTAAATCTGTGACTGTACACATACCAGTTTAGACAGATTCATGTCACGCAGAACTCTCATGACCACTGTCTTCTCCAGTTCAGTTGGATTTGATCTCTTGACAGCACCCAGTGTTCTCAGTACAGACAGAATGTTACGCAAACCAAAATCATAGTGCACCTGCCAATATCGGATAATATTATACAAACAGCAATAATGAATGTTAATGTTATACAGAATAAGCTAGACCAGCACGAGAATACAAGGGGCCCGAAATTGGTCGACATACCACCCACTATCGCCCACGTACCACCCAAAAATGCGATTTTGGTCAGAAAACACCTACATACCGCCGACATACCGCTCGGTGGAATATTCATAATTGACATACCGAGCGGTATGCACACTGTCCGCCGTGCAGGACTGCCCACATACCGCCCAAAAGGTTATCGCATACTGCCGACATACCACCGGAGCTGCATACCATCCTGGAAAAGGTGGTTTTACGCGGGAATGGGCGGAGTGCACATAGCTGACATTTTGGAAATCGGGAACTCTCAGCTAAAGTTGCACCTCTGTATTTCAGAGGTAAACAGTGACTTTACAGTGCGATTTAGAGTGGAAAAGGTATGTTTATTGGTACTGAGTAACTTATTAAGATAGAAGGCATTTTAGTTATATTTTTTTCATTGAAAAATATTGTGGAGATTTAAAAAGAATGGGGCCTGTACTATCTCAGCCTGTATCACTGACTACCTGTCTAATGGAGGAACCAGATGTGAGAAGGTTTATAAATGAACGTTTTGCTTGAATGTGGAGAGTTGTGTTTTGGGACCCTGATGACTGTTACCCCAAAAGTTTGAAACTGTACAAGAGAATGCTTAAATTCAATTCAAACATTCATGTAAAAATGTCAAAAATATACAACAATTTTAAAACTTTGTAAAACTTATAACTGTAAAACAACTGTAGCAACTTTAACAACTTTAATAACAACTTTAACAAAACTTTAACAACTTTAATAAACTTTTACAAATCAAACTTCAATTATTCAATGAACAAATACAACCAAAGACCCTTTACTGTCCTCGACCACGACCTCTGCCCCGTCCTCGAGCACGTGCTACACCACCCTTGGGATTATTTCCCTTTCTTACTCCCGTCCTTCCCTTTCCCACTGCCCCTGAGCCCGGACCTCCCTGTAGTGGTACCAAGCTGGCATGCACCCCGAACGCTGTTGCTGTCGTTGTGGGGGGTGGGGGGGTCAGACATTGCAGCAGCAATAAATGGGGCTTCAGGAGAAGCTCGTGATGTGAAAGGCACGGCTTCAGGGTTGGAAGATGATGTGAGCTCCCCACCCTCAGGTGCTGTCGACCTGACTACTATGGCACGGAGGGGTTCCGCGCCATGTCCCGATGCCGTCGATTACAGCATGGCTTCGACAGCGTTGGCAATCCGCTCCATCACGGTGATCATACACGACATATCCTCCAACTGCCGCACTGATACAACCGCGATGTTTGCGGCTATCGTAGTCATGGCCTTGAGCAGCTCTCGACCTATGTCGACGCTGGCCTGTGACAGACGCACCATGTCCTGGTACACGCTTACAGCAACCGACCTTTTCTGCACCAACCTCCGTCACTGCGGCAAAGGTGCTGCAACACTGCGGGTGCGTTGCTGCACACCACTTGGTCCCGCAGAATCAGAGGAGCCATGGGGGGATTCCCTGAATACAGATTCCGTGGTGGAGGATGTTCCAGATGGCCCACATAGAGCTGGTGTATCCTCCTCCGTTTCCACCCCACCTCCACCTCCACTGACTCCAGGATCAGTGGCTCTTCCTCTCCCTTATCTCTGCCAGTGGTGAAGTCGGGAGAGGGCTGTGTGATGCCAGTGGTGGAGGCAGAGGCACTGTAATCTGGTCTCTGTGTGCCGGTGTAGTGTGAATCCTCCTAGTCTGGAAGTACAAAATAACATTTAAAAAAGCTTGGCATCAGGGGAGGGGTCAGGGTTACATGAGTACATAGTACAGTGACTTATCGCAGTCTTACTTAAATGTCCACCACTGCTGCAGTGCTGCATTACATATCGCAGACAGTCAATACATATATGCATTGCGTTACATGCACCCAACATTGCAGTACATCACATGAGGCCAACATTAAAGTGCAATAAACTTACATTACATATCAGGCCAACATTACAGTTACAGTTACATTACATGACATGAGGGGACCACAACGCAGACTGGATTGTATTCAACTTACCATCCTGTCACCATCATCAACATAGGCAGTCCCTTGAAATCGAGGAAGACTTGCTTCCACTCTAAAAGTGAGTTCTTAGGTGACTGAACAGTCCAATACGGAAATTACAGTCTTTGTCTCAGGTGGATAGATAGTCGTTGAAGGAAAGGGTGGGTGGGGTGTCTGGTTTGCCACACGCTCTTTCCGCTGCCTGCGCTTGCTTTCTGCATGCTCTAGGCGATGAGATTCGTGGTGCTCAGTGCCCTCCCGGATGCACTTCCTCCATTTAAGGTGGTCTTTGGCCAGAGACTCCCAGGTGTTGGTGGGGATGTTGCATTTTATCAAGGAGGCTTTGAGCGTGTCCTTGAAATGTTTCCTTTGCCCACCTGGGGTTCGCTTGCCATGTAGGAGTTCCGAGTAGAGTGCTTGCTTTGGGAGTCTGTGTCAGGCATGCGAACAACGTGGCCCGCCCAACGGAGCTGGTCGAGTGTGGTCAGTGCTTCGATGCTGGGGATGTTGGCCTAATCGAGGACATTAAAGTTGGTGCATCTGCCCCCCCAGGGAATTTGCAGGATCTTGTGGAGACATCATTGGTGGTATTTCTCCAGCGATTTGAGGTTTCTACTGTATATGGTCCACGTCTCTGAGCCATAAAGGAGGGCAGGTATCACTACAGCTCTGTAGACCCTAAGTTTGGTGCCAGATTTGAGGGCCTGATCTTCGAACACTCTCTCCCTCAGGCGGCTGAAGGCTGCACTGGCGCACTGGACGGGGTGTTGAACTTCGTCGTTGATGTCCGCCCTTGCTGATAGTAAGCTCCTGAGATATGGAAAGAGGTCCACGTTGTCCAGGGCCGCTCCATGGATCTTGATGACTGGGGGCTGGTGCTGTGTGGCAGGGTCAGCTTGGTGGAGGACCTTTGTCTTACGGATGTTTAATGCAAGGCCCATGCTTTCGTACGCCTCGGTGAAGATGTTGACAATGACTTAGAGTTCAGCCTCTGAATGTGCACAGACGCAAGCGTCATCCGCATACTGTAGCTCGATGACAGAGGATGGGACGGTCTTGGATCTGGCCTGGAGGCGACGAAGGTTGAACAGTTTTCCACTGGTTCTGTAGTTTAGTTCCACTCCAGGAAGCTTATTGAGTGTGAGGTGGCGCATTGCAGTGAGAAAGATCGAGAAGAGGGTTGGCGCGATGACGCAACCTTGTTTGACACTGGTCCGGACGCGGATTGGGTCTGTGATGGATCCGTTGGTCAGGATCACAGCTTGCATGTTGTCATGGAGCAGACGGAGGATGGCGCCAAACATTTGGGGGCAGCCGAAACGGAGGAGGACGTTCCATAGTCCCTCGCGGTTAACAGTGTCAAAGGCCTTTGTAAGGTCAAAGAAGGCCATGTACAAGGGTTAGTGCTGTTCCCTGCATTTCTCTTGCAGTTGTCGCGCCGTAAAGATCATGTCCATTGTACCTCATAGTGGACGGAATCCGCACTGTGACTCTGGGGGGAGCTCCTCAGCTACAGTGAGAAAACAGTTGAGGAGGACTCTAGCGATGACTTTCCCAGTGGCTGACAACAGTGAGACTCCTCTGTAGTTGCCGCAGTCGGACTTGTCCCCTTTTTTAAAGATGGTGATAATTACTGCATCTCTGAGATCTCCTGGCATGCTCTCCTCCTTCCAGATGAGAGAGATGAGGTCATGCATTCGTGCTAATAATGCCTCTCTGCCATACTTTAGTGCCCGCAGCATGGATTCCATCCGCTCCCGATGCCTTGTGGTTCTTGAGCTGACGGATGGCCTTTTCTACTTCGTGCAGTGTTGGGGTTTTGCCAAGATGGTGGCGGGTGGCATGCCACGGGATGGAGTCGAGGACACTCGTGTCAAAGGCAGAGTCTCGGTTAAGGAGATCTTCTAAGTGCTCCTTCCAGCGGGTCCTGACTGCCTCGGTGTCCTTGATGAGTGTCTCCCCATTCTTGGCCAGCAATGGGGTGGGGCCTTGGGTGCTTAGGCCATAGGTGGACTTGACTGCGGTGAAGAATCCTCGCACATCATGGCTGTCAGCCAGCTACTGAATCTCCTGTGCTTTCTCCACCCACCATCTATTCTTTAGGTCATGGGTTTTTTGTTGGATCTCGGCCTTAAGCCGTCTGTAAAGCTGCTTTGCTGCTCCCGAGTTGGGCTGTTGTTTAAGGTTCAGAAATGCCCTGCGCTTGCGATTTATTAGCTCTTGGATCTCCTGGTCATTTTCATCAAACCAGTCCTGGTGTTTCCTGGTTGAGTGACTGAGCGTCTCTTTGCAGGCATTGGTTATGGTGGCCTGGAAGGCAGACCAAGCGCTGTGGGAACTCTGCGTCTCGGGGTCAAGGGTCGCCAGGTTAGCAGTGAGACGCTGGCTATTTAGAGCTCTCTTAGCTGGGTCTTTGAGTGCCCTGGCATTGATTTTTCTGTTGCACTGCTTCTGCTGCTGTCGCCGCTTTGGGGCTATATTGATGTTGATGACGGAATGGATTGGGCGGTGATCCGTCCAGCAGTCGTCAGCTCCTGTCATGATGCAGGTGATGCGCACATCCTTGCGAACCCTGGCTTGAACGATGAAGTAGTCGAGCAGGTGCCAGTGTTTCGAGCGAGGGTGTTGCCACGATGCCTTGTACTTGTTCCTCAACCGCGAGGGTTTATGGAGCGAACTCCTCCATTTTGGATGCCCCCAAAAGTTCGTCACCATCCTCCGCCTGCTCCACGACGACATGCAGGCCGTGATCCTTACTAACGGATCCATCACAGACCCAATCCATGTCCGGACCGGGGTCAAGCAGGGCTGTGTCATCGCCCCAACCCTCTTCTCAATCTTCCTCGCTGCCATGCTCCACCTCCCAGTCAACCAGCTCCCCGCTGGAGTGGAACTAAACTACAGAACCAGTAGGAACCTGTTCAACCTTCGCCGTCTCCAGGCCATGTCCAAGACCACCCCGACCTCTGTCGTCGAGCTACAGTACGCGGACGACGCCTGCGTCTGCGCACATACTGAGGTTGAACTCCAGGACATAGTCGACGTATTTACTGAGGCGTACGAAAGCATGGGCCTTACACTAAACATCAATAAGACAAAAGTTCTCACCATCTTGTCCTCACCGCACAGCACTGCCCCCAGTCATCAAGATCCACGGTGCAGCCCAGGACAACGTGGACCACTTCCCTTATCTCGGGAGCCTCCTATCAACAAGAGCAGGCATTGACAATGAGATCCAACACTGCCTCCAGTGCGCCAGTGCAGCTTTCGGCCGCCTGAGGAAAAGAGTGTTTGAAGACCAGGCCCTCAAAACTACCACCAAGTTCATGGTCTACAGGGCTATAGTAATACCTGCTCTCCTATATGGTTCAGAAACATGGACCATGTACAGTAGACACCTCAAGTCGCTGGAGAAATACCACCAATGATGCCTCGGTAAGATCCTACAAATCCCCTGGGAGGACAGACGCACCAACGTTAGCGTATTCATCCAGGCCAACATCCCCAGCATTGAAGCACCGACCACACTTGATCAACTCCGCTGGGCAGGCCACATAGTTCGCATGCCAGACTCGAGACTCCCAAAGCAAGCGCTCTACTCTGAACTCCTTCACGGCAAACGAGCCAAAGGAGGGCAGCGGAAAAGTTACAAGGACACGCGCAAAGCCTCCCTGATAAAGTACAACGTTCCCACTGACACCTGGGAGTCGCTGGCCAAAGACCGCCGTAAGTGGAGGAAGTGCATCCGGGAGGGCGCTGAGCACCTCGAGTCTCATCGCTGAGAGCATGCAGAAATCAAGCGCAGGCAGCGGAAGAAGCGTGTGGCAATTCAGTCCCATCCACCCCTTCCCTTGACAAGTGTTTGTCCCACCTGTGACAGAGACTGTGGTTCTCATATTGGACTGTACAGCCACCTAAGAACTCATGCTAAGAGTGAAAGCAAGTCTTCCTCGATTCCGAGGGACTGCCTATAATGATGATGATGATGATGATGACTTGTCCCTCTGGCGGAACAAGTTGTTGGTAAATGACAAGGTCATGTTCTAGGCATTTTGTCAGGAGCAGGGTACCACTGGAGTTGGTTTTCCTTACCCCCTCTCTGCCAATCACCCCTCCCCAGAGATCTGTGTCCTTACCGACCCTGGCATTGAAGTCGCCGAGGAGGATCAGTTGGTCGTCCATAGTGACGTGGACAGGGATTGTTTGAGGCTGGAGAAAAATCTCTCTTTGGCCTCATCTGTTGCGTTGAGTGTTGGGGCATACGCATTGATAACTGTGGTGCACTGGTTCCAGGATAGGGTGAGTCAGAGAGTCATGAAACGTCAGCACGGAGAGTCTCTGAGGCAGTCGACCAACTCGTTCTTGATGGCAAAACAAACTCTGTGGAGGCGGCGTTCTTCCTCTGGTTTGCCTTTCCAGAAGAAAGTGTAACCTCCACCTTGTTCCTTGAGCTGGCCTTCCCCTGCCCTCTGGGTCTCACTTAGGGAGGCGATGTTGACATCGAAGTGTCTATGTTCCCGGGCAACTATGGCAGTGCGGTGTTCTGGTCTGCCACTATTAGATTTTCCATGAGGGTCCTGACGTTCCAGGTCCCGAACTTAATTTTGAAGGGTGGGAGATGCTTGTGAGTTCTTTTAACGTGGGGTGGCCATTGCACACCGGCTCCCACACGGGCTTAGCAGAGCAATGTCTTGGTCCAGTGGCAAGGGGTTCCAAGACAACTTGAGATCAGGCACTACTGTTATGAGCTTAGTTGCCTACTGCGAGATGCGAGCCATAAGCTCGGCGCTGAGCATCCTATGTGAGTGGGTCAGCTCCAATGCCAGTGATGGCACAGTTGCTATCCCCAACCAGGGACAGGGCACGGATCTCGATTTCAGTCAGAGGCTCTTGGGTTATGGGTCCTTCCCCCGTACGCCGCTGATCGGCTGCTATAGCAGATGTTTTCTTCTGCAGAAATAAAGTAAATGAAAGTAAAAATCTTCAATCCATTTAACATCACACACAGACACACACACACATTAAAACACTGCGTTGATCCTCTTGTCATTGCCTGAAAGCATGAATACATCGCCGTAGCTTTAAGATAAATAAAAACATCTGTGTGACACTGAACCTACATTTACATGATGCTTGCACATGGGAGGGTGCATAAATAAAATCATTACTTACTCTTGCGACCCTCACCAGGTTGTCCACCTCTTACAGCACCTTTCCCCGGTCCAGTGCGTACTTGCGTACTTGTGGAGGAGACAGCCTCCCCGATCTCGTCCCATATCCTGTTGTACTCCTTTGGGGGGGGGGGGGGGAGCTTTCCATGACCACCCTTCGTTAGCTCGGAGTACTTCTCTGTGATATTCTCGAGAAGGGCAGGTAACTCCGCCTCGTCGAAGGCGGGCGCCCTCAACCTGCCGTTCTTCTCGATGTTCTTGCGCTTGGATTTTTTCTTTTACCATTTCCATAATATTTCTGTTGTTATGACTTTTGCTTTATAAAATATGTCTTCTTATCCTTCAAATTGTAGAATTATTAGTTGTTATGAATATTTTTTAACTCTGCAATGTGTTTTCAAAGTAACTGCCCGTTGACCAGCTTGCTGCTCCTTCTCACTCTGTCTCCCTCCTCTTCAACTCACTGTGCATGCGCGGGGGACCCCTGGCCCCCGAAATTGCAGGTAAAATGCTTCTGTACAAAAAAACGGAGAAAAAAAATTGCGCATATGCAATTCAGTGCCGCACCATCCATCGAAAAGAAAGTCGATCTGGATCGACTACTAGGTTACATACTGTCCGCTGTAGCCCGCTGACATACCGCCGAAAAAAATTTTACCAAATTTGTCCTCTTTGGTCTCGGCAGTATGCCGGTGTTTTGAAATGACACACCGCCGGCATACAGCCGAGAAATGGGTGGACCTTATGCATTGACCAATTTCGGGGCCAAGGAAGCCAGTGTGTAAATTTGTTACCGCATTTCCTACACTATAATAGTGACTACACTTCAAAAGTGCTTAATTGGCCTTAAAGCGCCTTGTGATGTCCTGAGGTCATGAAAGGTGCTATATAAATGCAAGTCTTTCTTTCACTTTAAAGACTTTCAAATAAAAAGGTATTCAAAGACCTGTTCTCAGCTATTAAATGAGACAAAGTTGATACATTCTTATTTAATATTGATTTACAAAATTTGTATTGATTGACAATTGAGTGGTGGAACAGTAATGCTGTGTGAAACCTATATGAGGAACTATAAGCTCAGATGTCCAGATCTGTTGGCAAAGCACACTAAATGGTTTGATTTGTTATAACTGCCATGTTACAAAACTTCCAAAAAGAAAACAAAGGAAAGAAAGACTTGCTTTTATATAGCGTCTTTCACAACATGTTAAAGCGCTTTACAGCCAATTAAATTGTCATGTATTCTACTGTCATTGTAATCCATGCATAAACTGATCTAAGTTGTACACCGGGAGAACACTGACCATTAGGTGGTGAACATGTGGGAGAGACTCCTAACCTGGACTTTCAGGTATAAAAGGGGAAGCTCCACCCATCTTCTCCACTTCAGTGCTAGCTAATAAAGGTTACTGGTCACAGAGTGACCTTCTCTCAAGTATGGGCCTCGTGTGCATTTATACTATATAATAAGGACATATTAATGGCGACGAGAAACTGGGATTCAAACCACGCTAGCATGGCCACTAGCAGCACAGACGAGAGGTACTGTGTCGGTGATGATTGGGACAATTTTATTGAGAGACTACAGCAAAGTTTCATCACCAAGGAATGGTTGGAACAGGATTCGGCTGATCAGCAATATACCTGCAAAAATTGCAACGTCAGCGGTCACTTGGCGTGTATGTGCAGGAAGCCTGCAGCCAGGTTGATGTACAAGGAGGACGGGCCCGATGTAAGCCCTACGACGCCAAATGAACACTGGAGAAAATCGCTGGAAGTTGAAGTTCAGCGAGTTCATGAGGAGCACATATACAGTTCATACATCAGGACGCCACCGATAATGATGAAAGTGCTCCTCAATGGCATCCCAGTATCAATGGAGCTAGACACGGGGGCCAGCCAGTCCCTGACGAGTATCAAACAGTTCGACAAGTTGTGGGCGTCCAAGGCCAGGAGGCCAAAATTATTGCCGATTGACGCACAGCTACGGACATATACAAAGGAGATCATTCCAGTGCTAGACAGCGCCACGGTAGTCGTGAACCACAAAGATTCGGAGAACAGATTGCCACTCTGGATTGTCCCGGGGGATGGTCACGCACTGCTGGGGAGGAGTTGGCTTGCTGTCATGAACTGGAAATGGGACGATGTCAATGCAATTTCTTCTGTGGAGCGAATATCATGTTCACAGGTCCTGGACAAAGTTGACTCACTATTTCAACCCGGCCTTGGCACTTTCATGGGGACCAAGGTAGTGATTCACATAAACCTGGACGCCAGGCCAGTACACCACAAGGCCAGAGCGGTGCTGTACGTGATGCAGGAAAAGATAGAAGGCGAATTGGACCGCCTGCTGGGGGAAGGCATCATCTCGCCAGTCGAATTCAGTGACTGGGCGAGCCCGATTGTGCCGGTGCTCAAGGCAGATGGGTCAGTCAGGGTATGTGGTGACTACAAGGCCACCATTAATCGGGTGTCACTCCAAGACCAGTACCCGCTACCGAGAGCGGAGGACCTCTTTGCGACGCTATCCGGTGGCAAACATTTATCAAAATTGGACCTGACCTCAGCTTACATAATCCAGGAGCTGGCGAGTGAGTCGAAGAAGCTGAGCACCATCACAACATACAAGGGGTTGTTTAAGTACAACAGATGTCCATTCGGGATTCGCTCGGCCGCCACGATCTTTCAACAAAACATGGAAAGTCTCCTCAAGTCGATTCCAAGGACGGTGGTTTTTCAAGACAACATCCTCATCATGGGTTGAGATACTGAAGAACACCTCCACAACCTGGAGGAGGTGCTATGCAGACTGGACCGGGTAGGTCTGCGACTGAAAAAGGCGAAGTGCGTCTTCTTAGCTCCAGAGGTAGAATTCCTGAGGGTAGCAGCAGACGGGATCAGACCTACTGCATCCAACACGGAAGCGATCCAGAGAGCATCCAGACCTCGTAACACGACGGAGCTGCATTCGTTCTTGGGGCTCCTGAACTATTTTGGTAACTTTCTTCCCAAATTGAGCACGCTGTTAGAGCCGCTACACGTGCTCCTACGCAAAGGTCGTGAATGGGTCTGGGGGGACAGCCAGGAAAGGGCTTTTGACAGAGCACGCAATTTGTTATGCTCCAACAATCTGTTAACACTATATGACCCATGTAAGAAACTTGTGTTAATGTGCGATGCGTCGTCCTATGGGGTCGGGTGTGTGTTGCAGCATGTTAATGCCAAGGGTCAGTTACAGCCGTTAGCTTATACCTCCAGAAGTCTGTCCCAGACAGAAAGGGGCTACGGGATGGTAGAAAAGGAAGTGCTTGCATGTGTATATGCAGTAAAAAAATGCACCAGTACCTGTTTGGCAGAAAATTTGAGCTGGAGACAGATCACAAACCCCTAACATCCCTTTTGGCTGACAACAAGGCCATAAATGCAAATACATACATAAATGCGCATACAGAGGTGGGCACTCATATTAGCCGCCTATGACTATACAATTCGGCACAGACCGGTGCACTGAAAAATGCGCCGATGCACTCAGCAGGCTCCCACTAGCCACCACCGAGGGGGCAACCAAGCATGCCTACTATGGGGAAACCAAGTAGTCATGACCCAGATGGGCAGAGAGGCGTTCATCCGAGAACTTCACAATGAGCACCTGGGCATTGTCATGATGAACGCAATTGGCAGGTTATACGTTTGGTGGCCAGGGATAGATGCAGACCTGGAACTTTGTGTTCGCAGGTGCAACACGTGTGCCCAGCTGGGCAATGCGCCCAGGGAAGCCCCCCTTAGCCCCTGGTCCTGGCCCATCAAGCCATGGTCATGCATCCATGTGGACTACGCAGGTCCTTTCATGAGAAAAATGTTTTTGGTTGTAGTAGACGCCTACTCCAAATGGATCGAGTGTGACATTCTCAATTCAAACACATCCTCTGCCACAGTAGAAAGTCTACGGGCAATGTTTGCCGCCCATGGTCTACCGGACGTCTTGGTCAGCGACAATGGCCCGTGCTTTACAAGCATTGAATTCCAGGACTTCATGGCAGGAAATGGTATCAACCATGTCAGAACAGCACCATTCAAGCTGGCCTCAAACTGCCAGGCGGAACGAGCAGTGCAGATAATCAAACAGGGGATGCTCAGAATCCAAGGGGATTCCCTACAAAGCCGCTTATCACGCCTCCTGTTGGCCAATAGATCCCGACCACACTCGCTCACAGGGGTTCCACCCGCAGAGCTGCTAATGAAAATGATGCTCAAAACCAGGTTATCCCTTATACACCCCACCATGAAAGAAATTGTTGAGAGCAGACGCCGGTCACAATGTGACTACCATGACGGGAATGCGAGGGCGCGATGTATTGATGTCAATGACCCTGTCTTTGTCTTCAACTACGCTGCAGGGCCCAAATGGCCCGCAGGCACTGTGATTTCCAAAGAGGGGGAATAGGATTCTGGTAGTTAAATTTACCAATGGACAAATCTGCTGCAAACATGTGGATCAAACAAAAAGGAGGTTCAGCAACCCCATAGAAGAAACAGAGGAATAGAGGAAGTACACGATGTACAGTTCACTCCACCACAGGTGACCGAACACCGGAACCAAGTGGAGGAGGGCCCAGTCACTGTGGGCAGTCCGGACAGGCCTGAGGCACCGCAAACAGCAGACACTCAGGCCAGCGCCCAACAACCGGAGCCCCAACTCAGGCGCTCTACAGGGGAGCCACTAGAGAGATTTAACGTGTGATCCAATAAGACTTTGGTGGGAGGAGGTGATGTCGTGTATTGTACTGTCATTGTAATCCATGTATAAACTGACCAAAGTTGTACACCGGGAGAACACTGACCACTAGGTGATGAACTTGTGGGAGACACTCCTAACCTGGACCTTCAGGTAAAAAAGGGGAAGCTCCACACATCTTCTCCACTTCAGTGCTGGCGAATAAAGGTTACTGGTCACAGAGTGACCTTCTCCCAAGTATGGGCCTCGTGTGCATTTATACTGTATAGTAAGGACATATTAGAAATACTTCTGAAATAAGAACATAAGAGCACATAAACATAAGAACATAAGAAATAGGAGCAGGAGTAGGCCATTTGGCTCCTCGAGCCTGCTCCGTCATTCAACAAAATCATGGCTGATCTGATCATGGACTCAGCTCCAATTCCCTGCCCGCTCCCCATAACCCTTTACTCCATTATCGCTCAAAAATCTGTTTATCTCCACCTTAAATATATTTAATGACCCAGCCTCCACAGCTCTCTGGGGCAGAGAATGCCATAGATTTACAACACTCAGTGAAGAAATTTCTTCTCATCTCAGTTTTAAATGGGCGGCCTCTTATTCTAAGACTATGGGCCAGACATTTCCTAAAGGCCCTCAATGCCCGCTAACGTTCGGCTAAAAAAGCTGGCGAGAATTTCTATTTCAAAGTTTAAAGTAAGTAAAACTAATCGCCTGCCAAGAAAATGGGCATTGCACACTCATTGTCGGCGGTTTTCTTGGCGGGTAAGTGGAAAGTTAACCAAATGGGCGGTCGTTACCGGAATGGACAGTAAGTACTAAAATTTAGTCCGAGGCAACGGTTGGGCCTAGGGAGGGGGTAAAACTTGAGAAAAAAATTTTCATAAAAAAAAATTAAAACGTTCAAAGCATTCCCAAGACAGTTTTAACCCTAATCACCATTTTAAAATTTAAAAAAATTAATTACAAAACCTTTAACTTGCCTTTCTTTGCAGGGACCCCCTTACCACCCTGTAAAAGCAGCTTTTACAGGGTGCTTCTCTCGGCGATCTGGACATCGGCGGTTGAGGCCAAACTTACGCCCTGGCGGTTGTTCTCGGCATTGTACGTGGCCGGTTTGGTCCCAGCGGGCAACTTTAGATGTGAGTGATAATGTTAAAAAACTTATGTGGAAACTCTTGCCGGGCGGAAAACCAGCTGTAACGCCGAGAAAATTGCTGACAATGAAACTGAAAGTCTGAGCCATAGTCCCCTAGTTTTAGTTTCCCCCATGAGTGGAAATATCCTCTCTGCATCCACCTTGTCGAGTCCCCTCATTATCTTTTAAGTTTCAATAAGATCACCTCTCATTCTTCTGAACTCCAATGTGTATAGGCCCAACATACTCAGCCTATCCTGATAAGTCAACCCCTTCATCTCCGGAATTAACCTAGTGAACCTTCTCTGAACAGCCTCCAATGCAAGTATATCCTTCCTTAAATACGGAGACCAAAACTGTATGCAGTATTCTAGGCATGGCCTCACCTGTGGTGTCCCTGCACCTTACTACAATTTTACACGAGGCATGTATTGCAGGCACAGTCACTCTATGACCTTAACCTTTATTCCCAGGACCAAGGGTATGACCCTGGGTATGACCTCCCCTTTTATACCTGGAAACCCAGGTGAGGAGTGTCTCCCACAAGTTCACCCCCTGTGGTCAGGGTGTACATTTCTAGGGTATAAGTACAGTGTACAGTAGTTGCATGAAGGTTACAGTTACATGAAGATTACTATTGCATGATGGTTACATACATGACATCACCTCCCCCTTACATCTTTTTGTGTCAAAGGTTAAGTCTTTCAGGTGGTCAACGCTCTCTCGTGGAGCGCCACAGTTGTGGCTCTGGTGGCTGAGCCTCGGCATGCGTCTCTGTCACCTGAGGTGATTCCGGCCTGTCCGGGCTGGCCACAGGGACTGTGCATGCTGTGGACTGTCCTTGTTGCTCATCCACTGGCAGTGGTGTGGGTGACATCTCATGCTCTTCTTCAGGTTCCTCCGTGTCTATGCTGAACATTTTCTTTACTTGGTCCAAATGTTTGCGGCATATCTGCCCATTGTTTAGTCTGACCACTATGACCCTATTCCCTTCTTTGCCAATTACTGTGCCCTCAAGTCACTTGGGTCCCAAAGCATGGTTAAGAACAAATACCGGGTCATCTATTTCAATACACCTCCCCCTTGAGTTTTGATCATGGAGCTCTGTTTGGGACTGGCGCTTGCCCTCAATAATGTCTGCCAGGGCTGGGTGGATGAGGGACAGCCGCGTTTTAAGCGCGCGTTCCATGAGGAGTTCCACTGGCGGGACTCCCATGAGCGAGTGCGGGCGGGACCTGTAGGCCAGCAGGAGGCGCGATAGGCGGTACTGAAGGGAGGGTCCTTGGATGCGTAGCATGCCCTGTTTTATGACTTGGACTGCACGTTCCGCCTGGCCATTGGAAGCCAGCTTGAACGGTGCTGTCCAGATGTGTTTGATACCATTGCCCGACATAAACTCCTGGAATTCATGGCTGGTGAAACATGGGCCATTGTCGCTGACCAGGATGTCCGGCAAGCCGTGGGTCACGAAAACTGTACGCAGACTCTCCACAGTGATGGATGTCGTGCACGAGTTTAATATGATGCACTCGATCCACTTCGAGTATGCATCGGCAACGATCAGGAACATTTTCCCCATGAACGGGCCCGCATAGTCTACGTGAATACGTGACCATGGCCTGGTGGGCCAGGACCACAGGCTGAGTGGGGCCTCCCTGGGGGCATTGCCCAGCTGGGCACACGTCTTGTACCTGCGAATCCAGTGTTCCAGGTCTGAGTCAATCCCCGGCCACCATACATGTGACCGGGCAATGGCCTTCATTAACACGATGCCAGGGTGCTCGCTGTTGAGTTCCCTGATGAACGCTTCCCTTCCTTTCTGGGGCATGACTACCCAGCTGTCCCATAGCAGGCTGTCGGCTTGGATGGAGAGCTCATCCATCCGTCTCTGAAACGGTCTGACTTCCTCGGAGCACGCCCTGTGTGCGGGTGCCCAATCCCCAGTCAGGACACATTTCTTTATCATGGATAGGAGGGGGTCTCTGTTGGTCCAGAGTTTGATCTGGTGGGGGAGCCTGCGGTGTCAAAAGCCTCAACGGCCATGACCATCTCGGCGCTCTGCTCCGACGCCCCCTCGGTGGTGGCCAGTGGGAGCCTGCTGAGCGCGTCAGCGCAATTTTCGGTGCCTGGCCGGTGCCATATGGTGTAGTCATACGCAGCCAGCATGAGGGCCCATCACTGTATGCGAGCTGACGCATTGGCATTGACAGCCTTGCTGTCGGACAACAGGGATGTTAACGGCTTGTGGTCCGTCTCTAGCTCGAACCGTCTACTGAAAAGGTACTGGTGCATCTTTTTCACACCGTAAACACAAGCGAGTGCTTCCTTTTCGACCATGCCGTATCCACGCTCTGCCTGGGAGAGTGACCTGGAGGCATAAGCCATCGGTTGGAGTCGGCCGTCATCATTACCCTACTGCAACACACACCCAACCCTGTAGAATGATGCATCGCACATTAAAACTAGTTTTTTACAGGGGTCATACAAAGTCAACAGTTTGTTAGAACACAGCAGGTTCCTCGCCTTGTTGAAAGTCCGTTCTTGACAGTTCCCCCAAAGCCATTCACAACCTTTACGCAGGAGCCTGTGAAACGGTTCCAACAATGTGCTTAAGTTCGGCAGAAAGTTCCCGAAATAGTTCAAAAGTCCCAGGAATGATCGCAACTCCGACGTATTGCCGGGCCTGGGCGCCCGGCGGATCGCCTCCGTTTTTGATTCAGTGGGCCGGATCCCGTCTGCGGCAACCCTCCTGCCCAAAAACTCGACCTCTGGGGCCAAAAACACACACTTGGCCTTTTTCAGCTGCAAGCTTACCCGATCCAATCAGCGTAGCACCTCCTCCAGGTTGTGGTGGTGTTCCTCGGTGTCTCAACCCATTATAAGAATGTCTTCTTGGACTACGATTGTTCCAGGAATGGATTTGAGCAAGCTTTCCATGTTCCGCTGAAAGATAGCCACTGCCGAACGAATGCCAAACGGACACCTGCTGTAGATAAATAATCCCTTGTGCGTCGTGATGGTGGTCAGAAGCTTGGATTCTTCAGCCAGTTCCTGAGTCATGTAGGCCGAAGTGCTTCATGAACAGCTTGCCACCTGCCAGTGTGGCAAAAAGGTCCTCCGCTCTCGGGAGCGGATATTGATCTTGCAGCGACACTCGGTTGATGGTGGCTTTGTAGTCACCACAAATTCTGACCGAGCCATCCGCTTTGAGAACAGGAACGATGGGACTTGCCCAGTCACTGAATTCAACGGCCGAAATTATGCCCTCTCTGAGCAGCCTGTCCAATTCACTTTCAATTTTCTCACATCACATACGGCACCGCTCTGGCTTTGTGGTGTACTGGTCTGATGTCCGGAGTGATCTACTTTAGTGCCCTTGAACATTCCGACACCGGGTTGAAATAGTGACCCGAGTTTTTGTAGGACCTGTGAGCATGAAATTTGCTCCACAGATGAAATAGCGTGCACATCCCCCCATTTCCAGTTCATCTCAGCTAGCCAACTCCTCCCCAAGAGCGTGGGGCCATTTCCCGGGACAATCCAGAGTGGCAGCCGGTTCTGTGATCCATTATGTGTTACCACCAAGTTTGCACTGCCCAGCACTGGGATGATCTCTTTGGTGTATGTCTGTAGCTGCGTGTCAATGCGTTCAAGTTTGGGCCTGCTAGCTCTGTGTGGCCATAGTCTCTCAAATTGTTGGGCGCTCATAAGTGACTGGCTAGCTCCCGTATCCAGCTCCATGTGCACCGGGATGCCATTCAATAAAACTTTCATCATCATGGGTGGCGTTTTAGTGTATGAGCTGTGGACGTCCGCCACATGAACTCGCTGAACAGCATTCATGGCTTTTCCCCAGGCATCATCCTGCATTGCAGACCCCTCGTCTGGTTCCTCTGTCTCGCAGATTAGCCTCCTGACCAAGTGTCCACTGACGTTACAAATCCTACAGGTATATTGCTGAAATCTGCAGCTTTTTGCAGTATGTCTATCCCCGCACCTCCAGCATGAGCTGAGATTGTTGTTAACAAAGGGACTGTTACCAGGCATTCCTCTCTGATTGCCCATTTGGTTGTTTCTAAGCGCTCTCATGGTGGATGTTAACGGTCCCATCGCGTGACGCATTGTTCCTCGTGATGGCGTGAATTGCCGATCCCCTTTCCATTGTTCCTGTTGCAGGCCCACCCTAGAGTCTGTTGCTGCCTGGGCGGTTTCGAAATCCCCTTGCCTGCCTGCGGGGTCACGAGCCGCATTCACCATGTTAACTCCCTGGTCCATCGCCACGTTGGGACCAGGGCTGCACGCGTAAATTAGCTTGGTCTCCTCTTCCCCTGCCATGAAGGTCTAAGCTATCAACGCCGCCCCTTCTAAAGTCAAGTCCTTGGTCTTTACGAGCTTCCTGAAAATCCCAGCATGATTAATGCCCTCAATGAAGAAATCCCTTAACATCTCCCTCCTGCAGGCTTCTGTGAACTTACAGAGACTGGCCAAGCGCCGCAGGTCCACAACGAAGTCCGAGATGTTTTGTCCCTCCCACCGCCGGTGTGTGTAGAACCGGTGCCTGGCCATGTATACGCTATCCGCCGGCTTGAGGTGCTCACTGATCAGTTGGCTGAGCTCTTCGAAGGACTTGTCCGCTGGCTTTTGGGGTGCGAGCAGGTCTTTCATCAGCGCATACGTCTGTGGTCCGCAGCTGGTCAGGAGATGCGCCCTCCGCTTGTCAGCCGCTATCGCTCCCAGCTAGTCCTTCGTGACAAAGCTCTGCTGGAGTCTTTCCACGAAGTTGTCCCAGTCCTCACCCACACAGTAATTCCTCTGTGCTACCGGTGGCCATCCTCGTGGTTTGGTGATTCCCGTTTCTCGTCGCCAAATGTGGTGTCCCTGCACCTTACTACAAATTCACACGAGGCATGTACTGCAGACACAGTCACTCTGTGACCTTAACCTTTATTCCCAGGACCAAGCAGTGCTGACCCTGGGTAGGACCTCCCCTTTTATACCTGGAAACCCAGGGGGGGTTTCTCCCACAAGTTCACCCCCCGTGGTCAGGGTGTGCATTTATAGGGTATAAGTACAGTGTACAGGAGTTGCATAAAGGTTACAGTTACATGAAGATTACCATTGCATGATGGTTACATACACGATACAGTTACATCACCAATACCCTGTACAGTTGTAGCAGGACTTCTCTGCTATTATACTTTATCTCCCTTGCAATAAAGGCCAACATTCCATTAGCCTGACTGATTACTTGCTGTTCCTGCACACTAACTTTTTGTGTTTCATGCACAAGGACCCACAGATATCTCTGTACTGCAGCACTTTGCAATTTTTCTCCCATTTAAATTATAATTTGCTTTTCTATTATTTCTGCCAAAGTGGATAACCTCATATTTTCCCACATTATACTCCATCTGCCAATTTTTTGCCCACTCACTTAGCCTGTCTATATCCCTGTGCAGATTTTTTGTGTCTTCCTCACAATTTGCTTTCCCACCCATCTTTGTATCATCAGCAAACTTCACAACATTACACTCGGTCCCTTCATCTAAGTCATTAATATAGATTGTAAATAGTTGAGGACTCAGCACCGACCCCTGCGGCACCCCAGTAGTCACTTTTCCAATCGGAAAATGATCCATTTATCCTGACTCTCTGTTTTCTGTTTGTTAGCCAATCCTCTAATCATGCTAATATATTACCCCCAACCCCGTGAGCTTTTATTTTGTGAAGTAACCTTTTATGTGGCACTTTATCAAATGTCTTCTGGCAGACAAAAAGCAGGGAACTATGGACCAGTTAGCCTAACATCTGTGGTTTGGAAAATGTTGGAGTCTATTATTAAAGAAGCAGTAGCAAGACATTTGGAAAATCATAAGTCAGTCAGGCAGAGTCAGCATGGATTTACGAAAGGGAAGCCATGTTTGACAAATTTGCTGAAATTCTTTGAGGATGTAACGAACAGGGTGGATAAAAGGGAACCAGTGGATGTGGTGTATTTGGGCTTCCAGAAAGCATTTGACAAGGTTCCACATAAAAGGTTACTGCACAAGATAAAAGTTGACAGGGTTGGAGGTAATATATTACCATGGATAGAGGATTGGCTAACTAACAGAAAACAGAGAGTCGGGATAAATGGTTCATTCTCGGGTTGGCAATCAGTAACTAGTGGGGTGCTGCAGGGATCAGTGCTGGGACCCCAACTATTTACAATCTATATTAATGACTTGGAAGAAGGGACTGAGTGTAACATGGCCAAGTTTGCTGACGACAAAAAAATGGGAGGACAAGCAATGTGTGTGGAGGACATAAAAAATCTGCAAAAGGACATAGACAAGCTAAGTGAGTGAGCAAAAATTTGGCAGATGGAGTATAATGTTGGAAAGTGTGAGGTCATGCACTTTGGCAGAAAAAAATCAAAGAGTAAGTTATTATTAAATGGAGAAAGATTGCAAAGTGCTGCAGTACAATGGGACCTGTGGGTACGTGTGCATGAAACACAAAAGGATAGTATACAGGTACAGCAAGTGATCAGGAAGGCCAATGGAATCTTGGCCTTTATTGCAAAGGGGATGGAGTATAAAAGCAGGGAAGTCTTGCTGCAGTTATACAGGGTATTGCTGAGGCCACACCTGTAATACTGCATACAGTTTTGGTTTCCATATTTACGAAAGGATATACTTGCTTTGGAGGCAGTTCAGAGAAGGTTCACTCAGTTGATTCCAGAGATAAGGGGGTTGACTTGTGAGGAAAGGTTGAGTAGGTTGGGCCTCTACTCATTGGAATTCAGAAGAATGAGAGGTGGTCTTATCAAAACGTATGAGATTATGAGGGGGCTTGACAAGGTGGATGCAGGGAGGATGTTTCCACTGATAGGGGAGACTAGAAATAGAGGGCATAATCTTAGAATAAGGGACCGCCCATTTAAAACTGAGATGAGGAGGAATTTCTTCTCTCAGAATGTTGTATATCTGTGGAATTCACTGCCTTAGAGTGCTGTGAAAGCTGGGACATTAAATGGATTTAAGGCAGAGATAAACAGTTTCTTAACTGATAAGGGAATAAGGGGTTATGAGGAGTGGGGGGGAAGTGGGCCTGAGTCCATGATCGGATCAGCCATGGACGTATTAAATGGCGTAGCAGGCTCGAGGGGCCGTATGGCCTACTCCTGCTCCTATTTCTTATGTTCTTATGTAAATCAAAATACTCCACATTCACTGGTTCCCCCCTTATCCACCCTGTTCGTTACATCCTCGAAGAACTCCAGCAAATTTGTCAAACATGATTTCCCTTTCATAAAGCCATGTTGACTCTGCTTGATTGAATCATGCTTTTCCAAATGTCCAGTTACTGCTTCCTTAATAATGGACTGCAGCATTTTCCCAACGACAGATGTTAGGCTAACCGGTCTATAGTTTCCTGCTTTTTGACTGCCTCTTTTTTTAAATAGGGGTATTACGTTTGCGGTTTTCCAATATGTTAGGACCGCCCCAGAATCCAGGGAATTTTAGTAGATTACAACCAATGCATCCACTATCTCTGCCAATGCAGCCAATTTGCTTACAGCAAGTTAAAACAAACAGCAATGAAATAAATGAATATATCATCTGTTTTCGGTGATAGTTGAGGGATAAATGTTGGCCAGGACAGCGGGAGATGTCACCTGCTCTTCTTCGAATAATATAACACGATCTTTTATGTCAACCTCAGTTTAACATCTCATCCAAAATATGCCATTTCCAACTGTGCAGCTCTCCATCAGTACTGCACTGGGTTGTCAGCCTAGATGGTGTGGTTGGAGTGGGAATTAAACCCACAGCATTCTGACTCAGAAGCAAGAGTGGTCTGAGCCATGGCTGAACAAGCCAGGATTAATTGGTATACGTCTCATCTTTAATAAGCTGAGACATTAATTTCAATTAATTTGTCTGAATTATCTGCTTGTTTTTATTGTTGTGATTTGTCCAAAAACAAAAGTAAAACCTTTATAACGTCAGTGAGTTTAAAATCACTTGAAATTATTTGAACTGTGAAAGAAGTGCAGTATGTTTTTTTCCCAATATACATAGGTGCCACAGAATTGTTAACATACATTACACTCTGACTACTTTGAGACGGGGCAATACCTTCAATTTGTATTGTGTTCACACTGTGAACTTGTTAAAAGATCTGAAAAAATCCCATTCCTAGTTATGTTTAACATTAACGGAATAATATATCATATACAGTAGTTAAGTTCACCTGTTTAGATAACTGCTCCTCACAGAGTTTGTACAGCGTATAAAACTTGCGACTAAGGATTTGGTTGTCACGGAAACCGGCACTAGCCAACTTGACTCGCATGATAATAGCACGATCTGGCACCATCATGGCCACTGAACGGAACTGAATCTTTAGATTTTCTGGTAGCTCCTGACGTCCTGCATAACCTGGGTTCTAAAATTAACATTCATTACTAAGCAATCATTAGCAAAGAATAGCCATGGCATTATTAATAAGTTATTACGTTGACATACTCATAAATTAAATATATGATCACATTTCTACTGCAGGAAGTTTAAAAAAAAATGCCAAATTAATATTCAGAAGAAAACTGCAAGTTAATGTGTGAAAATTAATTTTATTTTTTGATACAGAACTGTCTCTTACCATGGTTAGGAAGATACCAAACTCTCTGTCCATTTCTACCAGGTCTCCATCAGTGAAGTAAAACTGGGACTTTTTGTTCTTCTTACATTGCAGTACAATATAGATTTGTTGAGCAGCTACTGACAGCACAGGCAATTCAATACGATTAAATTCGTCAAAGCAACCCCACGAACCAGACTGAGCGAGACCTAAAGAGAAAGTACAGTAATTCAAAGGTCTGAAACTTAAAATTGCCTGATTGATTGTTTACCAAAAAAATGACTAATCTGGCATTACATTACAACAGTAACTACACTTCAAAATTACTTAATTTGTCTGTAAAGCGCTTTGGGACATCCTGAAGTCATGAAAGGCTCTATATAAATGCAACTTCTTGCTTGTTTCATCTCTGAAAATATCAAGTATCCCTGAAATTCTGGGATATTTACTAAAAAAATACCATACTACCCTACCCAATTTGATGAATCATAAGCTGCACATGCTCAAAGAAAACAAGGATATCCCATTTACCTTTATAGATACGACCTAAGCCTCTGTAGTCCATCTGATCTGAGCAATTAAACACAACAACATATTTTCCGAGACATTTGCCCATGTCTTTGGTGGTCTCTGTTTTTCCTGTACCTGCAGGTCCTGCTGGTGCACCACCCATACTCATCCCTAAGGCCTGAGACAGTGTAATGTAACATCTGAAATGTTTATATAAAGAAACTTGTTTAATAATCTGAAATAAAAATAAAAGTGTCCCAGTGGTAGGGGAGTTGATAAAATCCCGACTAAAGAAACCAAAAATATAATGACCCAGAAATTCCTGCCTCCCGGGCCTGTACGAAGTTTCTACGGACCCGGGAAGGCATCAGAAAAGCTGGTTTTCAGCGCGCAATGCACATGCGCTGAAAACCGGCTTTTCCGATCTGTCAAGTTTCTGGTTTGACAGATCCTCTGTATCTCGGGAGCGAGGACATTTGCATGGGCAAAATTGCAGTATTTACGATATCTTGCCCAGCAAATGTCCTCAAAACTCTTGCGCCTGATAAAAGCAGGCATATAACCTACTTTTACAGGCGTAAGAGTTTAAAAACATATAAAAATATAAATAAAGTAAAGTAAAAAAACACATATTTTTTAAAACCTTTGCCAATACATTACATTTATTTTTAACCATAATTAAAACTTTTTTAAAACAATCGGCACATTTTTTTTCTTTAAAAAACATTTCTAACAACTTTAATTTCTATTAATGTATTTATGTGAGGTGTTTCTTTAAATGTTTTATGTAGTGTTTGTGAGTTTGGGGGTGTTTTTCATTCATAGTAATAGGAGTTTCAGATTTGCGAAACTCTTATTACTATGAATGAGAAAATACTTATCCATGATTGGGTGTCCAGCCTACGTGACTACTGCAGATGTCCCAACGTGAACGCGCTCCGTTGCGCAAGAAGAGGAGGCCTCGAGTCCGGGATCTCGGGCGGGCATTCGACCAAAAGGTAAATGCACATCTTTTCTCTTACTTTTAGTCGAAAGCCCACGGGAAGAAGAAACAGGAATTTCTGGGCCATCAATTAATAGTCAGCATGGATTTCAAAAGTCTTGCTTAACCAACCTCATCAAATTCTTCTGAAGAGATAACAGAGAGAGTAGACAAGGGTAATGCAGTAGGTGTAATTTATCAGGATTCAAAAGGGTCTTCAATAAGGTGCCACATAATAGACTAAAGAATAAGGTCAGAGCATGCGGAGTCAGGGGACAAGCAGCAGAATGTATAGCTAGCTGCTTTAAGACAGAGAGTAGGAGTAGAAGGTAGCGATTCACAGTGGCAGAAGGTGTGAAGTGAGGTCCCACAAGGATCAGTGCTGGGACCACTGTTGTACACAATTTATATTAACAATTTAGACTTTGGAATCAAAAATACAATTTCTAAATTTGTGGATGACACAAAATTGCAGTCAATAATGAGGAGGACTGCAACAAATTACACAAAGACATTAATAAACTTGCAGAATGGGCATAAAATTGGCAATGAATTTCCACACAGATAAATGTGAGGTATTACATTTTGGTAAGAAAAATAAGGAGGTAACATATTACCTGAAAAATAAGAATCTAAATGCGGTAGAGGAGCAAAGGAATCTGAGTGTACAAATACACAACTCACTAAAAGTAGTGATGCAGGTTAATAAGGCCATAAATAAAGCAAACAAAGCACCAGGGTTTATCCAGAGGCCACCATAACCAGTGCCTGTGAAGAGACGCTCGGTCACTCGACCAGGAAACACCAGGACTGGTTTGATGAGAATGACCAGGGGATCCAAGAGCTAATAAATCGCAAGCGCAGGGCATTTCTGAACCTAAAGCAACCCAACTCGGGAGCAGCAAAGCAGCTTTACAGAAGGGTAAGGCCGAGGTCCAACAAAAAGCCCGCGACCTAAAAAATAGATGGTGGGTGGAGAAAGCACAGGAGATTCAGAAGCTGGCCGACAGCCATGATGTGCAAGGATTCTTCACCACAGTCAAGTCCACCTATAGCCCAAGCACCCAAGTCTGGCCAAGAATGGAGAGACACTCATCAAGGATACCGAGGTAGTCAGGACCCACTGGAAGGAGAACTTCGAAGATGTCCTTAATCGAGACTCTGCCTTTGACACGAGTGTCCTTGACTCCATCCCGCAGCATGCTAGCCGCCACAATCTCAGCAAAACCCCAGCCCTGCACGAGGGAGAAAAGGCCATCAGTCAGCTCAAGAACAAGGCATCGGGAGCGGAAAGAATCCCCGCTGAGACACTAAAATATGGCAGAGATGCATTACTGATACAAATGCACGCCCTCATCTCTCTCATCTGGAAGGAGGAGAGCATGCCAGGAGATCTCAGAGATGCAGTAATCATGACCATCTTTAAAAAAGGGGACAAATCCGACTGCGGTAACTACAGAGGAATCTCCCTGTTATCAGCCACTGGGAAGGTTATCGCTAGAATCCTCCTCAACCGGCTTCTCCCTGTGGCTGAGGAGCTCCTCCCAGAGTCACAGTGATGACTCCGTCCACTACAGGGCACAACGGACATGATCCTTTCGGCACGACAACTGCAAGAGAAATGCAGGGAACAGCACCAACCCTTGTACATGGCTTTCTTTGACCTTACAAAGGCCTTTGACGCTGTTAACCACGAGGGACTATGGCGCATCGAAAAGTTTGGCGCCATCCTCCGCCTGCTCCACGACGACATGCAAGCCATGATCCTGACCAACCGATCAACCACAGACCAAATCCACGTCCGGACCGGGATCAAGCAGGGCTGCATCATCGCGCCAACTCTCTTCTTGATCTTCCTTGCTACAATGCTCCACCTCACACTCAACATCTCCCTGCTGGAGTAGAACTAAACTATAGAACCAGTGGGAAACTGTTCAATCTTTGTCGCCTCCAGGCCAGATCCAAGGCTGTCCCATCCTCTGTCGCCGAGCTACAGTACGCGAATGATGCTTGCGTCTGCGCACAGTCAGAGGCTGAACTCTAAGTCATCGTCAACATCTTCACCGAGGTGTATGAAAGCATAGGCCTTACACTAAACATCCGTAAGACAAAGGTCCTCCACCAATTTGACCCCGCCACACAGCACTGTCCCCCAGTCATCAAGATCCATGGCATGGCCCTGGACAACGTAGACCACTTTCCATACCTCAGGAGCCTATTATCAGCAAGGGCAGACATCGATGACAAAGTTCAACACCGCCTCCAGTGCGCCAGCGCATCCTTCGGCCGCCTGAGGAAGAGAGTGTTCGAAGATCAGGCCCTCAAATCTGGCACCAAACTAATGGTGTATAGGGCTGTAGTGATACCTGCCTTCCTGTATGGCTCAGAGACGTGGACCATATACAGTAGACACCTCAAATCGCTGGAGAAATACCACCAACGATGACTCCGCAAGATCCTGCAAATCCCCTGGGAGGACAGATACACCAACGTTAGTGTTCTCGATCAGGCCAACATCCCCAGCATCGAAGCACTGACCGTTGGGGGGGGGGCACATTGTTCACATGCCCGACACAAGACTCCCAAAGCAAGCGCTCTATTTGGAACTCCCACACAGCAAGCCAATCCAGGTGGGAAAACATTTCAAGGACACCCTCAAAGCCTCTTTGATAAAATGCAACATCCCCATCGACACCTGGGAGTCCCTGACCAGAGACCGCCCTAAGTGGAGGAAGAGCATCCGGGAGGGCGCTGAGCACTTCGAGTCTCGTTGCCGAGAGCATGCAGAAAGCAAGCGCAGGCAGCGGAAGGCATGTGCGGCAAACCAGATTCCCCACCCATCCTTTCCTTCAACGACTGTCTGTCCCACCTGTGACAGAGACTGTAATTCCCATATTGGACTGTTCAGTCACCTGAGAACTCACTTGTTGAGTGGAATCAAGTCTTCCTCGATTTCGAGGGACTGCCTATGATGATGAAATAAAGCAAACAAAGCACCAGGGTTTATTTCTGGAGGGATAGAATTGAAAAATAGAGAAGTTATGCTAAAATTGTATCGAACCTTGGTTAGACCACATTTGGAGTACTGTGTACAGTTCTGGTTACCATATTATAAAAAAAAGGATATAGTGGCACTAGAGAAAGTGTGAAAAAGATTACAAAGATAATACCAGAACTGCAAGGTTATACATATCAAGAAAGGACGAACAGGTTGGGTCTCTTTTCTCTTGAAAAGAGAAGGCTGAGAAGTGACCTAATGGAGGTCTTTAAAATGATGAAAGGTTTTGATAGAGTAGACACAGAGCGAGTGTTTCCCTTTGTGGGGAAGAGCAAAACTTGAGGCCATCAATATAAGATAGTGACCAAGAAATCAAATGGGGAATTCAGAAAAAAAGTCTCTACCCACAGAGTGGAACTCACTACCACAGGGAATAATTGAGGCAAATAGTATAAATGCATTCAAGAGGAAGCTGGATAAGCAATAAGGGAGAAGGGAATAGAGGATTATGCTGATAAAGTTAGATGAAGAAGGATGGGAGGAAGCTTGAGTGGAGCATAAATGTCAGCATGGACTGGTTGGGCTGAATAGTCTGTTTCTGTGCTCTATATTCTATAATTTTATGTAATTCTAGTTTCTCATAGTTATTTTTCATCATATAATAACTGTTGACTATGTCTGGCAGTTCAATTTTTAATAGTTACTTCACTATACTGTGCTGGAGCTAAAAACATAATAGAGTATATTAAACAATGAACTAACTACATAAATAAAGTCCAGATTATATAGCTTAGTGCACAATATTCTCTTGAATGTACTGTAAATATTCAGTGTTATACAAATAATATATATTTTATTTTGGATGAATTTCTTACCTGTCAGTTAATGGTGTTATTACAAGTCTATCTGTACAGCCTAGATACTCATTGCAGTAGTTGAACTCAACATCTGTGATCTGAATAATACATTTGTCTGTGTCCTCTATAAAGTAAAACCGGGACTGTTTTTGCCATTCAAAATCGGATGGGGATTTAATGTTCATGCGAACCTAATGCAATATTGCAAGCAAATATTAGGATTATGTACATCCTGCATTATGTTTTGTCAACATTTGTTTTTGAAGGCAGCATTACATACCAGATCATCAAAAATGTCTTTCTGGTGTACATGAATGGTGATAAGTGTTTCATATTTTGTTCGTTCCATTTTTGTTAGTTCACGGGTTGTCATGTCGATCAAATCATTAAGGATATCCATAAATGTCTGATTAGTTGTTTGCATGATCTGCACCAAACAAATACTTCATGTCACAATGTTTTCAGTTGTACAGAGTTTGAATCCTCAGACTTTGTATTTGGTTAGATCTTACACCATAGTAGAGTCCTAATAAGGCCACCTTGCATAATGGTAATTCTTATTTGGCAATCTAAACTTTTTTCTGATGAATGTTTGAATGGCAACAAAATATATGAAGGATAATATACCTCCAATACGGTAATATATCCTGCAATTTGTGAGCAAATGGGTGCATATTTCTCAAACTTTAAAAAATGTTCTTCACTAAAATGCTTTAAATAAGTAAATTAACTTTTGAGTTAGTTTTAGAGTATGCATGGAAATCTTAAATAGAAAACAATTTCCTTTAACATCTGGGAGGGAATTAAAAAGTGTTTCATTTTCATGTAATATAAAAATCTTCGGAACTGAGTTAATATTTGAGGAGGAAATTAACACTGATTATTCTTCATCATGCTTGCATGCCTGCATATGTCATAATTATGCTATTTCCCAGAACCTGCTCCTTAGGAGGTAGTCGTGAGAGACCAATTTTCCTTTATTGCTCTTGAACATAAAGGAAAAGCGAGTAAGGAGGACTGCAGCCTGTAACAGCAGCCTGCACAACTTTCTATCCATTTAATTTAATGGATAGAAAATTAGGCAGGCTCCATAATGGATATACAATCATTGCCTGATTTCCCTTTATGCCAGATGATCCAATGTGCCCAAACGCAGCAACATGGAGGTCTGCCCTGGGAATTCTAGGTTTAGCTAGATTGGGAAAAAACAAGTTTCTCTTAATTGTTATGTGGACTGTTCAGTCACCTGAGAACACACTTTTAGAGTCGATTTTGAGGGACTACCTATGATGATGATGATGTGGAAATTAAAGCTGATATGTCAAATTTTCAGTGAGAATGATTGTCTGGTGGTTATTGCTGAAGCAAAAATGGGATAACATCTCGGCTGTTGTAGATGCAATGAAGGCTGGTTATGTGAATTACTAAACCAATTGTCCTCCATCTTATGCATGTGTTAGGTTGCTGTAGCTTTCCTGAATGGTTTTTTAACCCTCCTACCTCCAAGACAGCTAAGCTCATCATACAGGTAAAGCCATATCATAGAATCATAGAATTTAACAGCACGGAAGGAGGCCATTTCGGCCCATCGTGTCCGTGACGGCCGACCAAGAGCTATCCAGCCTAATCCCACCTTTCAGCTCTTGGTCCGTAGCCCTGTAGGTTACGGCACTTCAAGTGCACATCCCAGTAGTTTTTTTTAGATGTGGTGAAGCTTTCTGCCTCTACCACCTTTTCAGGCAGTAAGTTCCAGGCCTCCACCACCCACTGGGTGAAGACATTTCCCCTCCTATCTCCTCTAAACCTCCCCGCAATTACTTTAAATCTATGCCCCCTGGTTGTTGACCCCTCTGCCAAGGGAACATACGAACATAAGAAATAGAAGCAGGAGTAGGCCATTTGGCCCCTCGAGCCTGCTCCGCCATTTAATAAGGTCATGGCTGATCTGATCATGAACTCAGCTCCACTTCCCTGCCCGCTCCCCATAACCCTTTATTCCCTTATCGCTCAAGAATCTGTCTATCACCACCTTAAATATATTCAATAACCCAGTCTCCACAGTTCTTTGGGGCAGAGATTTCCACAGATTTACAACCCTCAGAAGAAATTCCTCCTCATCTCAGTTTTAAATGGGCGGCCCCTTATTCTGAGACTATGCCCCCTCATTTTAGTTTCCCCTATGAGTGGAAATATCCTCTCTGCATCCACCTTGTCGAGCTCCCTCATTATCTTAAACGTTTCAATAAGATCACGTCTCATTCTTCTGAAATCCAATGAGTATAGGCCCAACCTACTCAACCTATCTTCATAAGTCAACCCCCCTTATCTCCGGAATCAATCCAGTGAACCTTCTCTGAACAGCCTCCAATGCAAGTATATCCTTCCTTAAATAGGGAGACCAAAACTGTATGCAGTACTCAAGGTGTGGCCTCACCAATACCCTGTACAGTTGTAGCAGGACTTCTCTGCTTTTATACTCCATCCCCTTGCAATAAAGGTCAATATTCCATTTCCCTTCCTGATTACTAGCTGTACACACTAACTTTTAGTGTTTCATGCACAAGGACCCCCAGGTCCCTCTGTACTGACACACTTTGCAATTTTTCTCCATTTAAATTATAATTTGCTTTTCTATTTTTTCTGCCAAAGTGGATAAACTCACATTTTCCCACATTATACTCCAGCTGCCAAATGTTTGCCCACTCACTTAACCTGTCTATATCCATTTGCAGATTTTTTGTGTCCTCCTCACAATTTGCTTTCCCACCCATTTTTGTATCATCAGCAAACTTGGCTACATTACACTGGGTCCCTTCATCCAAGTCATTAATTTAGATTGTAAATAGTTGAAGACCCAGCACCGATCCCTGCGGCACCCCACTAGTTACTGTTTGCCAACAGAAAAATGACCCATTTATCCCGACTCTCTGTTTTCTATTAGTTAGCCAATCCTGAATCCATGCTAATATATTACCCCCAACCCTGTGAACTTTTATCTTGTGCAGTAACTTTTTATGTGGCACCTTATTGAATGCCTTCTAGAAATCCAAATACACCACATCCACTGGTTCTACCTTATCCACCCTGCTTGTTACATCCTCAAAGAACTCCAGCAAGTTTCCCTTTCATAAAACCATATTGGCTCTGCTTGATTGACTTATACTTTTCCAAATGTCATGCTACTGCTTCCTTAATAATATACTCCAGCATTTTCCCAAGGACAGATGTTAGGCTAACTGGTCTATAGTTTCCTGCTTTCTGTCTGCCTCCTTTTTTAAATAGAGGCGTTAAATTTGCGGTTTTCCAATTCGCTGGGATCTCCCCAGAATTCAGGGAATGTTGGTAGATTACAACCAATGCATCCATTATCTCTGCCGTCACTTCTTTTAAGACCCAAGTCTGCAAGACATCATGTCCAGGGGACTTGTCCGCCTTTAGTCTCATTATTTTACCGAGTACTACTTCTTTAGTGATAGTGATTGTATTAAGTTCCTCCCGGCCTATAGCCCCTTGATTATCCACTATTGGGATGTTTTTAATGTCTTCTACCATGAAGACAGATACAAAATGTTTGTTCAAAGTCTCTGCCATTTCCCTGTTGCCCATTATTAATTTCCCAGTCTCATCCTCTGAGCGGACCAACATTTAGTTTAGCCACTTTTCCTTTTTATGTACCTGTAGAAACTCTTAGAAACATAGAAAATAGGTGCAGGAATAGGCCATTCGGTCCTTCGAGCCTGCACCACAATTCAATAAAATCATGACTGATCATCACCTCAGTACCCCTTTCCTGCTTTCTCTCCATACCCCTTGATCCCTTTAGCCGTAAGGGCCATATCTAACTCCCTCTTGAATATATCCAACGAACTGGCATCAACAACTCTCTGCAGTAGAGAATTTCACAGGTTAACAACTCTCTGAGTGAAGAAGTTTCTCCTCATCTCGGTCCTAAGTGGCTTATCCCTTATCCTTAGACTGTCTCCCCTGGTTCTGGACTTCCCCAACATCGGGAATATTCTTCCTGCATCTAACCTGTCCAGTTCCGTCAGTATTTTATATGTTTCTATGAGATCCCCTCTCATTCTTCTAAACTCTGGTGAATACAGGCCCAGTCGATCCAGTCTCTCCTCATATGTCACTCCTGCCATCCCAGGAATCAGTCTGGTAAACCTTCGCTGCACTCCCTCAATAGCAAGAACGTCCTTCCTCAGATTAGGAGACCAAAACTGAACACAATATTCCAGGTGAGGCCTCACCAATGCCCTGTACAACTGCAGTAAGACCTCCCTGCTCCTATACTCAAATCCCCTAGCTATGAAGGCCAACATGCCATTTGCTTTCTTCACTGCCTGCTGTACCTGCAGGCCAACTTTCAATGACTGATGTACCATGACACCCAGGTCTCGTTGCACCTCCCCTTTTCCTAATCTGCCGATATTCAGATAATATTCTGCCTTCGTGTTTTTGCCACCAAAGTGGATAACCTCACATTTATCCACACTATACTGTATCTGCCATGCATTTGCCCACTCACTAAACCTGTCCAGGTCACCCTGCAACCTCTTAGCATCCTCCTCGCAGCTGACACCGCCACCCAGCTTAGTGTCATCTGCAAACTTGGAGATATTACACTCAATTCCTTCATCTAAATCATTGATGTATATTGTAAATAGCTGGGGTCTCAGCACTGAGCCCTGCGGCATCCCACTAGTCACTGCCTGCCATTCTGAAAAGGACCCGTTTATCCCAACTCTCTACTTCCTGTCTGCCAACCAGTTCTCTATCCACGTCAATACATTACCCCCAATACTTTGTGCTATCTGTTGTTATATTTCGTGCTAGTTTGCTTTCATAATCTATCTTCCCTCTTTTTATTTTTTTTGTAGTCATTCTTTGCTGGCTTTTAAAAGTTTCCCCATCCTCTGGCCTCCCACTAATCCTGGTCACTTTGTATGCCCTTGTTTTTAATTTGGTACCATCCCTTATTTCCTTAGTTAGCCACAGATGGTTATCCCTTCTCTTACAGTCTTTTCTTCTCATTGGGATATATTTTTGTTGAGAGTTATAAAATATCTGCTTAAATGTCTGCCACTGCTCATCAACCATCCCACACTTTAATCTATTTTCCCAGTCCACTTTAGCCAACTCTGCCTTCATACCTTTGATGTCTCCTTTGTTTAAGCTTAGGACACTGGTTTGAGATCCAACTTTCTCACCCTCCAACTGAATTTGAAATTCAACCATGCTATGCTCACTCATTCCTAGAGGGTCCTTTACTAGATCGTTTATTAATCCTGTCTCATTACACAGCACCAGATCTAAGGCAGCCTGCTCCCTGGTTGGTTCCGCAATGTACTGTTCAAGGAAACTATCTCGATACACTCTATGAACTCTTCCTCAAGGCTGCCCTGGCCAATTTGCTTTGTCCAATCAATATAAGGGTTAAAATCGCGCATGATTATTGCTGTTCCTTTTTTACAAACCTCCATTATTTCTTGATTTATACTCCATCCAACAGTGTAGCTACTGTTGGGGGGGTCCTATAGACGACATCCACCAGTGACTTTTTCCCCTTATTATTCCTTATCGCCACCCAACCTGATTTAATGTCTTGATCTTCTGAGCCAATATCTTTTTTCATGAACGCACTGATCTCATCCTTTATTAACAGAGCTACCCCACCTCATTTTCATTTCTGTCCATCCTTCTAAATTGTCAAATTCCCCTGAATATTTAGTTCCCAGCCTTGGTCACCACCTTGCAATCACGTCTCTGTAATGGGTATCAGATCACACCCATTTGTATCTATGTGTGCCGTCAACTCATCTATTTTGTTACAAATGTTACATGCATTCAGATAAAGAGCTTTTTAATTTGTTTCTTTACCATTTTTTCCTGCTTTGACCCCACTTTCTGATACACTTTTATGTTTATACATTTTGTCCCTTCCTGTCACGCTCTGGCTTTCATTTCCCCCAGTGCTACCCTGCTCTATTGCCTTCTCCTTATTCTTTGACTTTTTAAATTTCAGATCACCTGAACTCTCCCCCCCCACTAACTAGTTTAAAGCCCTCTCTACTAGTGCCAGTGTCCCACGAACCAAAACACATTTCTCCCACATCAGCCTTTGAGTCACGAGTTTAACTCTCTGATCTTATTTACCCTATGCAAATTTGCTCGTGGCTCGGGTAGTAATCCAGAGATTATTACCTTTGTGGTTCTGCTTTTTAATTTGGCCCCGAGCTGCTCATACTCCCTTAGCAGAACCTCTTTCTTTGTTCTACCTATGTCGTTGGTACCCACGTGGACCACGGCAACTGGATCTTCCCGCTCCCACTCCAAGTTCCTCTCCAGCCCAGAGGAGATGTCCTTAACCCTGGCATCAAGTAGGCAACACAGCCTTTGGGACACACACTCGCGGCTGCAGAGAACAGTATCTATCCCCCTAATGATACTATCCCCTACCACTACAACGTTTTTACTCCCCCCACTTAAATGGCCCCTTGTACCACGGTGCTGTGGTCAATTTGCTCATCCTCCCTGAAGTTCCTGCTCTCATCCACAGCCTCGAACCTGTTGGACAAGAGCAAAGGCCGAGGCTCCTCCATCACTACATCCTGAGTCCCCATACCTGCCTCACTCATAGTCACACCCTCCTGTCCCTGACCACGGATCGAATTTGAATTAATTACTCTAATTGGTGTGACTAGCTCCTGGATTGCAGCTTCCAAGTAACTCTCCCCCTCCCTGATTGGAGCTCATCAATGCGGAGTCGAAGTTCCTCGAGCTGCAGACACTTGCTGCAGATATGGTCGCTGTGGACCTCAATGGTGTCCACCAGTTCCCACATGCAACAGCAGAAATACACCACCTGCCCTAATGTATTCAATTAGTTAAGATTTGAAGTTTAGAACATTTTGTTTGTATTCCTCGCTCTTAATTTAAACCAATGCCCAAAAGAGAGAAAAACTGACCAAACTGACCAACCCAGCAGCTAGTGAAATATCACTTACCTATTTTTAATTTTTTTATTGATTTTAATCTTCCCCCTCCTCTCCGAATTCCCACTCTTTCTAAATTCCCAAATAAACCACTCTGTTTAGCTCCACTCAGGATCCTTCCTATCCACTCTATTCAGGCCCGTCATAATTTTATACACCTCAATCAGGTCTCCTCTCAGTCTCCTCTGTTCCAAAGAAAACAGACCATTCTGCATCTTTTTTTGGCGTACGATGCTTTTGTTTGGAGCAGACTCAAATCTGCAAGTTTGGCCAAAGTTTCTGCGCCGTTCTAAAGTAGGTACGTCTGATGTTTTTAGTTACCCATTTTTTGACGTCACTGGGGGCGGAACCTGTCGGGTGCGCCAATTTTGGCCATTTAAGTGAGTTTGGCCAAGTACGATTTTTTCTAAAATGGCGCACTGCACCCTTCTGAAAAACCTTCCCTACACTTAAGGAAATCAGCACAGAGAAGAGAAAATTGATACAGAGCAGACGCCATTGTTTTAGCCGAGCTGAAGACACGGCACTGGCGGGGGTCCTTTCAGCCCAGGATGACAGCGGCACCAGGGGGGGTGGTCTTACGGCCAGCGATCCTGCCAGCTGTGCTCTGTGCCTCGAGTCTGGTGATCATCAGAGAGGGGAGAAAATCAGTTTGTTGCAGAGCTAACAATAAAAAGTGAATATTGTTCCCAGTCTTCATGTTATCCCGTGTGTTTTGTGCTGTGCGTGCCCCAAATCTCTGCTTTGAGTATCGCGTTACCATAGAAACCGAGCCTAGTGATGCGCATGCGCAGACCAAGATTTGGTCCATGGATTGGGCGTCAACCTTTTGCAGAGAGAAGGAAAAGGTGTGAGTGCTTTGTGTGAATAGTTTCATTTAGTTTGCAACTAAGAAAAAACAATGAGGGCGATCCTGGCAATGACTCATGTAGTAAGAGCGTTTTGCTTCATGGCTATGTAAAGGAGAAGATTAATAAGACAACAATATCTCAGGAACCAGAGAGCTCGAAGAATGATGGCGAGGAGGCCATACCTGGATCAGGTATTCAGGGAGAGGCACTCATACCTGTACCTGAGTGAGGCAGACTGCATTCGCAGGCTGTGCTTTCAGAAGGAGGTGATCACCGAGATCTGCCAACCGATCAGGGCAGACGTGCAGCCTGGAAGTGGGAGAAGGACTGCATTACGCATAGAGAGCAAGGTGACTACAGCACTTGCCTTCTATGCCTCCGGCTCATTCCAGGCTTCAACTGGGGACTTATTCTGCATCTCGCAGTATGCGACACATAGCTGCATTCGACAGGTCATGACTGCACTGCATGCCCACAAGGACAACTACATCAAGTTCCCCATGACCGCCCAGGCAATGCGTGACAGGTAGCTGTGGGCTTCTCGAGGATTGCTGGCTTCCCCAAGGTGCAGGGTGCGATAGACTTTACCCACATCACCTTGCGAGCACCTTTGAACAATTCAGAGGTTTACAGGAACAGGAAAGGGTTCCACTCACTAATTGTCCAGTTGGTCTGCGACGACATGCATCGCATCATGGCAGTTGATACCAAATACCCAAGGAGCACCCATGATGCGTTCATCTTATACGCGAGAGCACTATATGTACCATATTTCAGCAGCAGCCAGAAGGGCAGAGCTGGTTTTGCCCTTGCTGCCTCTATTCTTGGCCGGTGACCAAGTTGCTTTTTTCAAGCATCTCGTGGACAGCGATGTTCTTGTTGGCAGGTGTGGGCCCTAAGAGACGGCATTGTGGAAGGCCTGGTTCGGGCCTCCTCATCATCTTCCTCGGACTGTGGATGCACCGGCACACCACCTGAGGTTGGTCTGGGGATTGGAGTGCAAGTGTCACCAGTTGAATCCGTCATTCGCTGCTGGCCAATGAGAGCCTGGGCGTGTTCCTTTATTGCAGCAGCTAACTCCGACATTCCCTCCCTAATCTGCCCCAACAACGTTTCAGCTACCTCCGACATTCCCTCCCGAATGTGTTCCCATTTCTCCCGAGAGTGTCGTTACTTCTGATGACAATCCCGTTATCTCATGATGCACCTCATTCATGGTGTCCAGGGGTGATTGGGTAAGATCAATGCTCTCCCCACTCATTGCCATGAGCTGAACCACGTCTGTTGGACCCTGCATTTCAGGAGAGCGCTCTCGAGCTCTCCTTCCCCTCCTCACCCTGGGTGTGGCTCGCTGAAACTCACTGGGACTCTCAACCTCGGACTGTGGGACACCATGAAATGTCCCCTCGCTCGTAGCGGTCCGGAAAGGGGTTCGCACCTCCACGTGTGGCACCACCTCCTGCAGATGTAGTGTCACAATCTCAATATTGGGGCCTTGTCACTCCCCCTGATCCTCTTGCTCATTCTCGTCCTGATTTTCCTGATGGACGTTCTGCATTAAAGACTTTATCCTGGTCAGGCTCCTCCGCAAATGATTATTCTTCTGTGGCAGGGGCTTGTGTTTCCTCAGGGATGGGCGCAACTTCTGCAAAATATAACAGAGCAGACGATCAGTTAGCAGCAGGAGAGTGGGCAGGGTGGCATGAGTAGGCTCACACAGCGCAGGCTCATTTGAAGGACCATGATGAATGAGGACTTACCCTCTCTCTGTAAGCTGGGCCCAGCTTGTGCACCAGTTGTTGACCTTCTAGAGACAGCACCAATCATACCTGTGATCCTCACTTCCTAGGGTATCAACGGGTGTACATTTGCTGAACCTCCTCCAGTTTTTGTTCGCTCTCTGTTTATGCAAAGATGAAAATAGAATTTTTTAAAGAGAAAGGGTCTGCTGCGGTGGCACACACAGATGGTCACATTTACAATTGTAATTCCAGTCCATAAATGAAAATATTACTTACAAAAACTATTTGGCTGAGGTTCTGCCATTTCTTTTTGCACTGCCTGCTGGTCCTCGGGGTGGTCACCATTGCAGAGAAATCATCTCCAACTTTGTCCCAACATTTGTTCATCTCTCTAGGCTTTACTTTAACTGGAACTTTGTTCTGAAGCTTGTGCCATCTGCTCTCAATGATAGAAACCAGGGCCTCAGTTTCATCTGCTTGAAAATTATTGGTCTTTGCCCCATGATCCATATTATGGCAGCTCCGATTTTTATACTCACAAGCAGCTCTGAAAGTGCGCAGCACAACACACCCATCACATGCAAAACGGGAATTTTTTTTGGTGGGTGCCTTTCGGCCTGGGATAGCAGCAGCACCGGTACCTGGGGCAGGGGTCCTTTCGGCACGGGATAGCAACGGCATCATTTTCCATTTCCAGCCCTTCGTCAGTTTCAGTTTCCAGCCTCAGCCCTTCATCAGTTTCCGTTCCCAGCCTCAGCCCTTCAGAGCGTCCCATGTTACCATGGTAACATCAGCTTTTGGCCACAGAGCTTAAGGCCAATGTGTGCCGCGCCAAATTCAAAGTTAATTCCGGCAAAACTTGAAACTTTTTTTCTGGTGCAGTCGGATCACAAAAAAAAAATCAGACGTACCTATTCAACTGCGCCAAAATTCACAAATGTGGAAAATTGAGCCCCAATCATCTCCAATCTTTTCTCATTGCCAAAATTCTCCAATCCAGGCAACATATACCCATTATGATTTTGTCCATGGAATAAAAGTAACATGTGGAGTAATATCTGGCTAATACTTACCAATATCTTAAAAAATATACAGAAACTTTGACTTTAATCATTTGCAACAAATATAATATGCAGAGGAAAAAAGAATGAATAAAAAATATATACTGGCTTTTCTTCACATGGCTCTGGGAAGCTTCATATTCTTCAAAGCTTTCAAATTATTACATGGGAGAACCATTAATGTGTTTGTCTGAAATGCTCTCTACACTATTTTAGTGGAGCTATGAACCCTATTTATTTTAAATGAGTTAATAATGCTTCTGCTAAAATAGCCGAGGCAGAATTTTAGACAATTACATTAATATTTCATTCCATAGTATTATAGCATACTTTCAGGGGCTAGGGGCTAGAAACTCCACTTTTTTTATATGCTTAACGCCCACTTAACGCCCATTTTACCGCTGAAATGACGTATAACGCCCATATATCACCCAGTTAGCCAAAAATGGAAACCGACGCCCATTTCTCGAAAACTTATCACCGAGCATTACTTTCTCCATGTGCTTAACACCGAGAAAAAAATAATACAGCTCACTCACTTTTTTGGGGCGGAATCATCAGAATCGGCGAAATCAACGCCCATAATATTGGCCAGCATTAATTTCCACACAGAATTAATATCGAGATTCGATAATACCGCCCGCCCACTTTTTTTTGTCGTAAAGAGCATATTTACTGAAACTAGTGGCCATGAGATCGCCCAGCGTCACTTTCACCATCTCGCACACATATCGTCCACAATATCGCTCGCCCAAAAATACGCCCACAAAAAGTGGAACTAGCCAGAACTAATCACAGCGTTATGGATGCCATGTTCTACATCACATATTGCATCCTTTAAAAGGCTGGTGTGCTTCAACCTCGGGCAAGTTCGGATGTACTCTGGAGTTCGTTGGAGTTGATGTGAACATCTCTACAAACATCTTGACCATACTGTGACCGATTGGAATTTAATAGGTGTCTTCGTCGGGACATTCATTGTTTGTGACCAATCGGTGGAAAACAGAGAGCTACTGCAATGTGGCCTGTCCTTTCTCACCTTCTCTTGGTGACCAATTACATGCGGCAGACTCGAGATCGCCGAAGGTATGCTCCACAGCATTATGTGCCCAATGTAAGATGTGCTAGACTGATGAGGAGGACCAGACGTTACAGCCCCCACAAGTACAGCGAGAAGCAGTCTTATCTCGACTTGCCCGACACCACCTGCCTTCAGAGACTGCGCTTCCACAAAGAGGTTATCACTGAGGTATGCCAGCTGATAAGGTGAGATCTGCAGCCTGCCAGCACCATCAGTACTGCACTGTCTGTCGAGGTCAAAGTCACCGCAGCACTGTCGTTCTACGCCTCGGGTTATTTTCAGGCCACAGCTGGCGATATTTGTGGAATTTCTCAGCTTGCCACATATTGCTGCATTAGACAGGTCACTGAAGCTCTGTACACACGCAGGAGGGCTTTGATCAGCTTCCCTATGACCAGGGAGGCACAGAGTGAGAAGGCTCTAGGATTTTCCAGAATTGCAAACTTCCCCAAGGTGCAGGGAGCAATAGACAGTACGCACATCACGATGTAGGCACCTTTTCAGGATGCAGAGGTTTTCAGGAACCGCAAGGGATTCCACTCCCTGAATGTCCAACTCGTTGTCAACCACCAACAAATTATACTGGCAGTGAATGCTCAATTTCAGCATCCATGATGCTCACATCCTATGTAAGAACACTGTATCTGACTTGTTTAACAATCAGCCACAAGGTCAATGCTGAATGCTTGGTGACAAAGGATATGGCCTTGCCACCTGGCTGATGACACCCACACCGAAGCCGAGAGGCGATACAACGAGAGCCACAGAGCCACTCGCAATATTGTGGAGAAAACCATTGGAGCGCTTAAGCAACGCTTTAGATGCCTGGACACTCAGGAGGTGAGCTCCAATACCACCTATAGCAGGTAGCTCAATTTGTGGTGGTGTGCTCCATGCTGCACAACTTGGCTATCAGGAGGGGACAAGAATTGCCTGATGAGTCTGACAGTCCATCTCACCAGAGAGAGGAAGAGGAGGATGAGGAGGCAGACGCTGACATCATCCTAGACAATCAGGCTGACACTGAAGCCATGGCCCCACCCTCCTGTAGACCGCATGAAAGGGCCCTTGGTGGCATGATAGCTGCAAGAGCCTTACGTCAGGAGCTCATCAATGATTGCTTTGCCTGAAAGAACGTTGGTGTTATTTACAAAGCTAACATACTGCTGGGTGTGCATGTGATACATCAATGGTGGGCATCACCTTGGTGACAGTTAAAGTTTAAGTTGATTGAAGTTAAGTATAATTATACCCTTTGCTGTTAAGGAATCACCAGCGTGCAACAGTGCAGCTATCTGAGTCAATGCGCAACAAGGTTTTGTTAAATAAAAAACATTTAAACTGAACATTTGTCTGAAATCAGTATTTCTGTAAAAAGAACCCTCCCCCACCCGCCCCCCCCCCCCCCCACCGCTACCCCTTCCCCTTCCCCTCCTGACTCCAAGCCGCCTGGCCGAGGAGCTCCTCAGGCGATGCTTCATTGGGGGGGGGGGGGAGATGACAGCTGAAACGCTGCTTGGATGGATACGGGAGAGGACGGTCCCGAGGTGGGAACGTGCTCCAAGCCAGAAGCAAGATGTTGCTGCTGGCTCTCATGTGTGGTTGGCAATGGGGGTGTGGCAATGTGGTGCAGTGCCGCGCTCCAGGACCACTGGAAGCCCTCTGCCACCAGTGTTCCTGGCTACCAGCTCCACCGTCCCTTCCATGTTAGATTTATTTGTTGGACAAAAACTCGGTGCCAACTATGTTCTTGATGCTTAGTAGACTTTTTGCTGCTGGTAAATCGCCCTCGTGCCTCCCACAACAGCCAAACAAGCACACACTACAGCCACACACGCCTTCAGTCCCTCTGAGCTCCCTCTCTCTCTGTCTCCTCTTCTGCGCATGTCATGATGACCCTTGAACTCCTGAATCGCAGGAATCGAGCACAACGCTTCTGCCCATTTCATATTGCTCGCGGTAATGCCCATTTAAAAAGATGGAGGCTAGGTGCTTTGAGAATGGGCAAGAAGCCGGCGATCTGAAAATCCATTTTTACCACCCACGCCGGAAATAATGCCCATATTTGGGCAACAAGCACAAAAGTGGAAAATCTAGCCCCAGGGTGTTTATAGACAATTTGGAAAAGAAAAGTGAAAAGGATTTGGCCATTTATTTGCTAGAATCTTCTGAATATAACTTGACTTTGTCCATCTCCATGACATTGGGAAGAAGCAGTATTCCTGGATGGTGGAAAGTGCAGAATTGATTGGTTATGGTCTGAAAAGTATCCTGTTGTGGCTATTTTTGGCCAATAGTCAGCAATATTTATTCCTATTCCTGTAATGCATGTTTTCTATAAAAGACAAAAGTAGCCTCTGTTAGCTCTCATAAAATGTCAGTTGTGCCAGAACTGCATTCCATGACTAGGGAAACTAATCTGAATCTTTAGCCAGGTCATCAGATGGAACACCTCACATGAACAAGACTATCCATTCTGGAGGTGGGGGGAAGAGAATTGGATGCACATTATTTATAATCTCAAAACTGCAAGTATTTGCCTATGCAGTTTGCCTATACAGTACCATGGCAATAAGTGACTCAAACGTATTAACTATAAATAATGCAAAAGCAAAATACGGTGGATGCTGGAAATCTGAAAAATAATCAAAAAATGCTGGAAATACTCAGCAGGTCAGTATCTGTGGAGAGAGAACAGAGTTAACATTTCAGGTCAATGACCCTTCATCAGAACTGGAAAAAGTTAGAGATCTAATAGGTTTATAAGCAAGTATAGGGGCAAGGAAAGGGCAGAGGGGAGGAAAGAACAAAAGGAAGGTCTGCGATAGGGTGGAAGGCTGGAGTGATTAAATGACAAAAGGGATGATGGTGCAAGGCAAAAGGAGATGGGAATGGGGCAAGTTAAGAAACAAAAGACGAGTCTAGATATGGTGTAAAATGCAATTCAAATTTATTAATTAATGGCCATTACCTTCTTATCAACTTTGGCATTATTTAAAGCTTCTTCAGAGTTTTTCGTCCAGATCATCTGAATACCCAGCAAACCTATCTGAGCAGGGTACATGGCCTGAAACTCAAAAAGTTTCATCTCTTTATCGGTGACTGCTATTGAAGCCTGGCGAATAACACTGTGAATTGTCTTTCTGACCTCATTCAGGAGCTGCCCCAGCCAGACTTCCACGTTGCCCTAAAACACAAGATAATTAAAAGAAATCAGATAACATGACAGGTTTCAGAAAATTTGCATAGCAGAAATCAATCTAAGCAACAATGGTCCAAAAAGTCTAATTGCATTATGAGAAACATCATCATCCACATTTTTCCCCAAACTCCTTTCATTTTCACTTGTCAATAGGGACATAAATTTAACTGTACCCTTTATTTGCACTAAAGTGTGGAAATGATCAAATAAAGCACACAAAAACAATACCTAATCCACTGCAGAACAGCAATCAGAAAAGCCAAATAATGTTGAACTATGTACCCAAAACAATCAAGGAAGTTGAGATCAAATTGTACAGAGCACTGGTTAGACAACACCGTGAGCACTGCGGCTAGGTCTGGCTATTGAGACACAACTAAAATATTCAAGTGCTGAAGGGAATGCAGAGGAAAGCTACAAGGCTTGAGCTTTTCAGAATCAGAAGGGAATTTCTGAGCAGTCAGCTTATAGAGGTGTATGTAAGATAGTTAATGGAATGGAAAAAGGAATATATTACTTTTAATTAAATTCAGAGAGTAGAACACGAGGACAGAGGTTCAAACTAGTAAAAGGTAAATTTAGGACTGTTATCAGGAAGTTCTTCTTCATACATGAAGTGATTAACATGTAGTACTGAATCCTGGATACAGCAAACACCCCAGAATTGTTAAGAAACTGGTGGCTGCAATGGGGAGCACTTTAGGGTCTTTCTGGATGGATGAGCTAAGAAGGGCTGAATGACCTATTTCATCTATAATTATATTGCAATCTATTTTAAACTGTTGCATGTTTTCTCACCTGTGCTATAACTGGTTGAATGAGGTCAACTTTTTCTCCTTCCTGAGATTCAAAGTAGAGCATCTGATCGTAATTTGTTTCATTGAACCCCACTTTATTAACATTGTCAAAAAGACTTAGCAAGTGAGCCTGAAAGTCAAAATATTTTATTTTAATATGCTTACACATAACAACATCATCTTGTATTTGTATAGTGCCTTTAACATAGTAAAATGTTCCAAGGTGCTTCACAGGAGTATTATTTAAAAAAATTGACACCGAGCCACATAAGAAGACATTAGGGCAGATGACAAAAAAAGGTAGGTTTTAAGGAGCGTCTTAAAGGAGGAAAGAGAGGTAGAAAGGTGGAGAGGTTTAGGGAGGGAATTCCAGAGCTTACGGCCGTGACAGCTGAAGGCACAGCCACCAATGGTGAAGCGATTGATTTTGGGGCTGAGCAAGAGGGCAGAATTAGAGGAGTGCAGATATCTTGGATCCATGGAGGGATTTGAAAACAAGGATGAGAATTTTTTAATCGAAGCATTGCTTAACCAGGAGCCAATGTACATCAGTGCGCACATGGGTGATGGATGAATGAGATTTGTGCAAGTTAGGACAAGGGCAGTAGTGTTTTGGATGACCTCAAGTTTATGGAGGGTAGGGCGGCCAGGAGTGTGTTGGAGTAGTCAAGTCTAGAGGTAACAAACGCATGGATGAGGATTTCAGAAGATGAGCTGAGGCAGGGACAGAGTCGGGCGATGTTCCAGAGCTGGAAATAGATGGTTTTAGTGATGGCATGGATATGTAGTCGGAAGCTCATCTTGGGGTCAAATATGACACCAAGGTTGCTTCAGCCTGGTTCAGCCTCAGACAGTTGCCAGGGAGAGGAATGGAGTCGGTGGCTAGGGAACAGAGTTTGTGGCGGTGACCAAAGACAATGGCTTTGGTCTTCCCAATATTTAGTTGGGAGGAAATTTCTGCTCATCCAATACTAGATGTCGGACAAGCAGCCTGATAATTTAGATACAGTGGAGGGCTCGAGAGAGAGAGAGAGAGAGAGAGAGGTAGTGGTGAGGTAGAGCTGGGTGTCATCAGCGTACATGTGGAAACTGACACTATATTTTCAGATGATGTCGCTGAGGGGCAGCATGCAAAGTTCCCTTAAATTTAAAGGGCTGTGCTGGCCATTCAAAATACCGCGCACCTACGGTTTTTACAGTGATATGCCGGCAAACCGGTTGCACGGGTTCCCTGGAGCGCTGAGCGACCGCGCAGCTTAAAGGGAACATTGGCAACATGTAGATGAGAAATAGGAGGGCCAAGGGTAGATCCTAAATATGTCTAAAATATGTTTAATTTTTGTGTTAAACATTATCTTACATTACATTTTCAGTGTATTTTAAAATTTAAAATGAGCATTATCTGTATCAATGTAACATAATTTCCCCCCACTTTTGTAACTATTATTGTATGTGCTATTTGCTTATGGGTTGTCAGTATTTTTAGGCATGCTTGACATGGACCTGCGAAGTTTATTTAAACCAAGCCACTATTAGGATAGATTATGAGACACCCAATTTATGTAAACCTAAAATAAAAATAGAAAATGATAGAAAATGTGTGCCCTGAAGTGTATATACCTGAAACATTGACCTGTCTTTTCCCTTTATAGATGATGACTGAATTGCTGTGCATTTCAGTAATTTGTTTTTGTCTCATATTTCCAGCTTGTTTGTTTTCATGCAAGTCTAAATTACATTTTCTATTTGTTGAAGTGACAGTGGGGAACATTAGTTTCAGCCAGTACCCTATCCCATTTTCAAAATGTTTGTAATTTATGGATTCTTTAATATAATTAATGAATATTTTAACATATTTCACAATTTTTTGACAAAAGTGCAAAGCAAGAAAATATTCACATTTAATGATGCCAGGATATTGGTCCAAATTGTCCTCATGAAAACATAAGAACATTAGAATTAGGAGCAGGAGTAGGCCATACGCCCCTCATCCATTCAACAAGATCATGGCTAATCTTCGACCTCAACCCCACTTTCTCGTCCAATCTCCATATGCCTTGATTCCCTTGATTCCCAGTGTTCCACAGATCTCTCGCCATAACTGGCAGACGGAAAAATTACCTGGGAAAGCCATGGAGACCTAGTTGCACCAGCTTCTGTCATTTTCGGAAGTTTCATGCTTACCTTAAAGGGACAGAACTTCAGTCGGCCCTTACAAGGCAAATAAGGGCTGGAGTTAGAGCCAGGTACAGGGACTCTGCACCAAGAGTTCCCACTCCTTAGACTGGGCAGGGACCCAGTATACCAGTAGACCAGTATGCCAAGTGAGTGGAAAGATATTTACTTCCACGAGAGTGCATGTGGGTGCCACCAATGGCAGCCATGACCCCAGAGAGAAGGCAGATTAAAAAAAACTTTTAGCACATAAGTTCTCTTGCTCGTAACTGAACAAATTACTTTTCATCATATTCCAGCTGTTCTTGTGAGAAACCGTATGCAAACAAAGTACTGGTATAGTGGGAGTAGTGAGGTTGGAAATACACAACCTCATACTAGTAACCTGTACAGAAACAAGAGAATCCCAGAGGTCAGAGTAAAATCATCGTACCTGTATAGTGTGAGAGTCAGAGGCTTGACCCAGGATTTCCAACAGAGCAGGGTCAGAAACAAAGAAAAATCTGGGAAATAAAAGACGTTTCTTTTCCAGATACCCAGTTAGTGATTTCTGACACATCTCTAACTGCTCCAGTAAATGTGGTAGAAGCTGAGCTAAAGTCTCATCGCCTACACAGCATAGCACAATGTTCGTATTGTCATGAGCTCTCTGCATGATCTTCTGCCATGACTTGTCAATGTTCTGGAATCTTTTGGCCTCCTGGAGCAGAGCAGAGGGATTAGGTTTAACCAAAATAATTACAAGCGTGCTATATATTGTAATATTTAATTTTTAAAATCTTTTATTTATAGACTTCTATATCACTTCAAAAAATATTTAAACTATGCAAACTAATGAAAATAAAAGATGGTATAGCACCAATTTCCAAATGGTGACAACAGCTATTACAAAACATCCAGGATTAAAAGTAGAGTTAGATACTGCTATGTATGTGCAATTGTCATGTTTTGAGATTGTTATCTGACTGGCCTGGAAGCAATTATGATGTTGCTATGAAATTAAATTTGATTGATGAAAGACAAAAATTATCCAGGATATTGATTAGATTCATTAGTTGGGGCACCAATTTAAGCAGTTAATGGAATTGGTTATTCTCACAAAACTATATCAGTTTTTATCGACTTTCAAAGATACTAAACAATCCCTTAATACTCCTCTCTCAGTATATTTATCTCATCTAATATTTCACACTCCTCCTTAACTACAATGTTTGCATCGTTCCTCTCTTTTGTGAAGACAGACGGAAAGTATCCATTAAGAACCATACCCACGTCTTCCGCCTCCATACACAAGCTGCTTTTTTGGTCTTTAATAGGCCATACTCTTTCTTTAGCTATCCAGTTATTTGTGGCAGAAGGTCAGAACTGACTTACTTTAATTGAAAGGAGTTGCATACCAACTGATTGTAAACTATTTCTCAAATCAGCCTGACATATCCATTATAGGGAAAGTGTTGAAGGAACAAATGATGAACTATCCCAAGCGATACAGAACTACAAGATGAAATTAGCAAGCCTTTATAAGAGGAAGTAATTTAAGGAGATAAAAAATCTTACTGACAGGGGAAATTAAGTGGATATGGTTTATTTAGATTTCAGCAAAGGTGCCATGTAAGAGATTGGTCCACAAGGCTGAAAATGTTTCTGTAATGAATAAAATATAGAAGCAGAGAGTTGTTTTGCCTGGCGCTAGATCAGCATGGAAGCACTGATTCCCTAGACACCCCACTAGTTACATCCTTCCATACTGATCTAGTCAGCACCTGTATCCTTGATAGCTCCATCTTATAGTATGACGGAATTGGCACTGGCTCAGAGCAGCTCCGATGGATGTGGTGTATTTAGATTTTCAAAAGGCATTCGATAAGGTGCCACACAAAAGGTTACTGCAGAAGATAAAGGTACGCGGGGTCAGTGGAAATGTATTAGCATGGATAGAGAATTGGCTGGCTAACAGAAAGCAGAGAGTCGGGATGAATGGGCCCTTTTCGGGTTGGAAATCGGTGGTTAGTGGTGTGCCACAGGGATCGGTGCTGGGATCACAACTGTTTACAATATACATAGATGACCTGGAAGAGGGGACAGAGTGGAGTGTAACAAAATTTGCAGATGACACAAAGATTAGTGGGAAAGCGGGTTGTGTAGAGGACACAGAGAGGCTGCAAAGAGATTTAGATAGGTTAAGCGAATGTTTGGCAGATGGAATACAGTCGGAAAGTGTGAGGTCATCCACCTTGGGGAAAAAAAACAAAAAAAGGGAATACTATTTGAATGGGGAGAAATTACAACATGCTGCGGTGCAGAAGGACCTGGGGGTCCTTGTGCATGAATCCCAAAAAGTTAGTTTGCAGGTGCAGCAGGTAATCAGGAAGGCGAATGGAATGTTGGCCTTCATTGCAAGAGGGATGGAGTACAAAAGCAGGGAGGTCCTTCTGCAACTGTATAGGGTATTAGTAAGGCTGCACCTGGAGTACTGCGTGCAGTTTTGGTCGCCTTACTTAAGGAAGGATATACTGGCTTTGGAGGGGGTACAAAGACGATTCACTAGGTTGATTCCGGAGATGAGGGGGTTACCTTATGATGATAGATTGAGTAGGCTGGGTCTTTACTCGTTGGAGTTCAGAAGGATGAGGGGTGATCTTATTGAAACATTTAAAATAATGAAAGGGATAAACAAGATAGAGGCAGAGAGGTTGTTTCCACTGGTCAGGGAGACTAGAACTAGGGGGCACAGCCTCAAAATACGGGGGAGCCAATTTAAAACCGAGTTGAGAAGGAATTTCTTCTCCCAGAGGGTTGTGAATCTGTGGAATTCTCTGCCCAAGGAAGCAGTTGAGGCTAGCTCATTGAATGTATTCAAGTCACAGATAGATAGATTTTTAACTAATAAGGGAATTAAGGGTTATGGGGAGAGGGCGGGCAAGTGGAGCTGAGTCCACGGCCAGATCAGCCATGATCTTATTGAATGGCGGAGCAGACTCGAGGGGCTAGATGGCCTACTCCTGTTCCTAATTCGTATGTTTATGTAGCTCCCCATAGAGAAAATTGGCTACGGTACAGTGCCACTCAATCCTTCCCCAACCATCATTGCTCCTCTCCTCCACCCACGTCTCCCTTTCATCTGCCTCCCCTTACTGTGAAGAATGGTCCCCAGCCCAGTAGCACACACACCTTTGTTGTATTCTGTTGTCCCCTTACCTCCACCACTCCACCAGCCCTGTCCCAATCCTTTAACTTGTCCTTTTCCCTCTCTCAGTCTCCTTACCGATCCCCCTCTCCTTCTCTCTGTCTTTTTTTCTCTCATGTCGTCTCTCTCCCTCCCCTTTTCTCTTCTTCCCCCTCTCCTCTCCCCCACCTGTATCAGTTATGCCAGTGCTTTCTAACCTGCTTGACCTAAACACTGTACTTGGCATTGACATCCCATGTGTAAAACCACAGGAGATCAACTAATTTCAAAACTAACAAGTCTTCATCAGATGTTCAGGCAATAATTGTACCTCATTGCCTGCAAAGAAAAAAAATCCTTCTGGCTCTCCCATAGGGTTTTAATTGTGCTTGTTCAATGGTGCTGGGACTTTTGTGTTGCATGTTGTGCTACAAGCACAGTGGAGCAGTAATTTGCCTACTTGCAATATAATGTTGCATAAAATATAGCCATAAGTAAATTTGTTTGTGGAAGATTTAATTTATGTCGGCTAGAGCACCAACCAACTGTGGCATGGAGGGGTAAGATCCAGATTCTTATGCTTGCTGAGTTATTTATGTTAACCACACCACCATGAGCAACACAGTCCAACACTTGACCACAGGCATGGATGGAAAGCATAAGAACTAATAATTGCAGAAGGATAAAAATAGTCAGTGTTAGTCATTTACTTTCTTATTTACAAATAATCAAAACTTACTTGACCATTATAATTTTGGACATCAATTGCAAAGACAACAGAATTTTAATTTTGAAAGCATTGCACTGAATTCTCAACAGATTTAACTTTCCCAGATTATACAAACCTGCGGCAGTTGTTTTGCAATATCTCCACCAACAAACACGGCTTCCAGGTAAATCCAAAGGTTCTGAACCGTGAGCCAGTTTTCAATTATTTCTGTGGTATTTGAGAGCTTCTGCACCCACTGTTGAATAGTGGGCTTGAAAGGTGCATTGTACCTGTCAGCAAAGCACCATAACTTTAAAATAAATCATCTACTGCAACAAAGATGCTTTGATACTACATGGATTTTTTTTATTGTGCTCCTTGATCAAACCGTTCATCATAAAATAACAAGTTGAATGAATAAAATCTATCAATTTCCTTCAGAATTTTCAACATTGCTTTTGAAACTTAATTAGGAAAAAAGATTTTCAAAGTATTTTTGCTCCCCTGATGATTTCACGTAAGTATTCAAAATTCAACACACACCAGGATAGGAAGGGCTCAGACTCAGAGCAATGACCTGATTGGAGATAGAATCATAGAATGGTTACAGCACAGAAGAAGGCCATTCAGCCCGTCGAACCCATGCCGACTCTGAGCTAGTCCCACTCCCCTGCCCTTTCCCCGTAGCCCTACAAATGTTTTTCCTTCAGATACTTATCCAACTCCATTTTGAAAGATAAGATTGGGTCTGCCTCCGCTACCCTTTCAGGCAGTGCATTCCAGAACCCAACCAATCGCTGCGTAAAACAGTTTTTTCTTACATCGCATTTGGTTCTTTTGCCAATCACTGTGTCCTCTGTTTCTTGACCCTTCTGCCAATGGGAACAGTTTCTCTTTATCTCCTCTGTCCAGACCCCTCATGATTTTGATCACCTCCATTAAATCTCCTCTCAATCTTCTCTGCTCCAAGGAGAACAAACTCCAGCCTCTCCAGTCTGTCAATGTAACTGAAGTCCCTCATTCCTGGAATCAATCTCGTAAATCTTTTCTCTAAGGCCTTCACATTCTTCCTAAAGTTTGGTGCCCAGAATTGGACACAGTATTCCAGTTGGGGCCAAACCAGTGTTTTAAGAACATAAGAACATAAGAATTAGGAACAAGAGTAAGCCATCTAGCCCCTCGAGCCTGCTCCACCATTCAATAAGTTCATGGCTGATCTGGCCGTGGATTCAGCTCCACTTACTCGCCCGCTCCCCGTAACCCTTAATTCCCTTATTGGTTAAAAATCTATCTATCTGTGATTTGAATACATTCAATAAGCTAGCCTCAACTGCTTCCTTGGGCAGAGAATTCCACAGATTCACAACCCTCTGGGAGAAGAAATTCCTTCTCAACTCGGTTTTAAATTGGCTCCCCCGTATTTTGAGGCTCTGCCCCTAGTTCTAGTCTCCCCGACCAGTGGAAACAACCTCTCTGCCTCTATCTTGTCTATCCCTTTCATTATTTTAAATGTTTCTATAAGATCACCCCTCATCCTTCTGAACTCCAACGAGTAAAGACCCAGTCTACTCAATCTATCATCATAAGGTAACCCCCTCATCTCCGGAATCAGCCTAGTGAATTGTCTCTGTACCCCTTCCAAAGCCAGTATATCCTTCCTTAAGAAAGGTGACCAAAACTGCACGCAGTACTCCAGGTGTGACCTCACCAATACTCTATACAGTTGCAGCAGGATCTCCCTGCTTTTGAACTCCATCCCTCTCGCAATGAAAGCCAACATTCCATTCGCCTTCCTGATTACCTGCTGCACCTGCAAACTAACTTTTTGGGATTCATGCACAAGGACCCCCAGGTCCTTCTGCACTGCAGCATGTTGTAATTTCTCCCCATTCAAATAATATTCCCTTTTACTGTTTTTTTTTCCAAGGTGGATGACCTCACATTTTCCGACATTATATTCCATCTGCCAAACCTTAGCCCATTCGCTTAACCTATTTAAATCTCTTTGCAGCCTCTCTGTGTCCTCTACACAACCCGCTTTCCCACTAATCTTTGTGTCATCTGCAAATTTTGTTGCACTACACTCTGTCCCCTCTTCTAGGTCATCTATGTATATTGTAAACAGTTGTGATCCCAGCACCGATCCCTGTGGCACACCACTAACGATCGATTTCCAACCCGAAAAGAACCCATTTATCCCGACTCTCTGCTTTCTGTTAGCTAGCCAATTCTCTATCCATGCTAATACATTTCCTCTGACTCCGCATACCTTTATCTTCTGCAGTAACCTTTTGTGTGGCACCTTATCGAATGCCTTTTGGAAATCTAAATACACCACATCCATCGGTACATCTCTATCCACCATGCTCGTTATATCCTCAAAGAATTCCAGTAAATTAGTTAAACATGATTTCCCCTTCATGAATCCATGTTGCAACTGCTTGATTGCAATATTCCCATCTAGATGTCCCGCTATTTCTTCCTTAATGATAGCCTCAATCATTTTCCCCACTACAGATGTTAAACTAACCGGCCTATAGTTACCTGCCTTTTGTCTGCCCCCTTTTTTAAACAGAGGCATTACATTAGCTGCTTTGCAATCCACTGGTACCTCCCCAGAGTCCAGAGAATTTTGGTAGATTATAACAAATGCATCTGCTATAACTTCTGCCATCTCTTTTAGTACCCTGGGATGCATTTCATCAGGACCAGGGGACTTGTCTACCTTGAGTCCCGTTAGCCTGTCTAGCACTACCCCCCTAGTGATAGTGATTATCTCAAGGTCCTCCCTTCCCACATTCCCGTGACCAGCAATTTTTGGCATGATTTTTGTGTCTTCCACTTTGAAGACCGAAGCAAAATAATTGTTTAAGATCTTAGCCATTTCCACATTTCCCATTATTAAATCCCCCTTCTCATCTTCTAAGGGACCAACATTTACTTTAGTCACTCTTTTCCGTTTTATATATCGGTAAAAGCTTTTACTATCTGTTTTTATGTTTTGCACAAGTTTACTTTCGTAATCTATCTCTCCTTTCTTTATTGCTTTCCTGGTCATTCTTTGCTGTCGTTTAAAATTTTTCCAATCTGCTAGTTTCCCACTAACCTTGGCCACCTTATACGCATTGGTTTTTAATTTGATACTCTCCTCTATTTCCTTGGTTATCCACGGCTGGTTATCCCTTCTCTTACCGCCCTTCTTTTTCACTGGAAAATATTTTTGTTGAGCACTATGAAAGAGCTCCTTAAAAGTCCTCCACTGTTCCTCAATTGTGCCACCGTTTAGTCTGTGTTTCCAGTCTCCTTTAGCCAACTCTGCCCTCATCCCTTACACAGGTTCATTGTAATTTCCACACGTTTGTACTCTATGGCCCCAAGTTTCGGGCCGCGCCGAAGACGGCGCAGCCCCGAGCTGGACGCCTGTTCTTCGCGCCTAAAAGTGCGCAGGAAAAAAACTGTGAGATTCTCCGGCTCCTCGGAGCTCGAACTCAGCTTGGCACGGCGCGCACATCACAGCGGGGGGCGGAGCCAGACACTCGCGCCGATTCTCTAAGCAATGGGTGGCGGGTCTAATTCAAATGAGCCAACATCATGTCGGCAACCCTGCGCGTGCGCATTGGCGCATGCGTGCATGCGCAGTGTGAAACAAACATTGGCACTCGGCCATATTTAAAGGGACTGGAGAAAAAGTGAAGATTTGTCTCTTGGAACCCTGGAAAGGCTTGTAATTTAATTTTTGTGATATTTCTGTGTGTGAGGGAGTGCTTTTAGCAGCACTGTTGAATAAATCACCTGCTGAAATCAGTGAGTTCAACTTTTCACTGCTAAACTTGCAGAACCGGTGCTGCATTGGTGCATGCAAATTAAGGACTGTGTGTTTTGAGAAATAAGAATGCCAATTCAACTTTCCAATGGATCAACATCCACCAAGAACAAAGAATTTCTTGCATGAGAAAGTAGAGATATTAGTCAACGTAATTGAGCAGAGATGGCAGGAGCTAGATACCAGCAACAGAGGTCGCATAAAAGTGCCACCAAAAGAAATGAAGAAACGGTGGAACCAAGTTGCAGAAGATTACTGCGCAGTGATGCATACCATAAGATCTGGAAGCCAGTGTAAAAAGAAATGGCACGACCTTGGTCAAGTAGTTAATGTAAGTAATATTTCCCATTTTTAATTTAATCGTAATTGTAACCTGGCTATCTGTATGTCCCACCTTGCAGACTGACACACTCTGTAAAAAATTATATTTTACTCTTTGCAGAAGAAATTGGCCCACAACAAAAGGGAGGCAACTCGGACAGGAGGAGGCATGCCCAATCTGCATCCACTGACACCCTTGGAACAGAGGGTAGCTGCTATGATGAGTCGTACATGGAGAAAAGCAATCGATACAGCACAAGCTGGGCCCGCACGCGAGGAAGAGGGTAAGTCCTGAAAATGCATCGTGGCCCTTTAAATCAACCTGCTGCTTAACCTGCTATGTGAGAGTACTCATGCCACCCATCCGGCCCCCTCCCTTGCTGTTAAACATTTGACTGTTCTGATGTATTTTGCAGAACATGATGATGATGATGACGATGCTGCTGCTGCTGCTGCTGCCAACCCTGAGGATCCTGAGGGTACAGAACAAGAACCAGTACAACCAGCTGCAGACGAACCAGACTGGATGATGGCGGCGATGACTGAAATGTCTGCAGTGGAGAGCTTCCAAATTAATGTTTATGAGCCCCCATCAAGGGGCATCAGAGTTTCAACCCCTAGCATAGGTCTTGGTCCACCTTCCATGGTTTTGATTCCGATGTTGCGGGTCCCAGTGGTGCTGCTGGTATAATGCAGCATTTTACAGTCAGTGCATTACCGTCCCAGCCTGCGCCTCCCTCTCGCATAGGTTCTGGTTCCACCTACTATGGCTTTGATTCCGACGCTACAGGTTCCAGTGCTGCTGCTGATATCATGGAGCAGTTTACACCCATTCGTTCAACATCCCAGCCCATGGCTCGCACTCGAGTGCTGTCGCCTGGAACACCGAGCGCCCCACCATCCCAGCCCGAGCCTCTAGTACTGCCGTCTGCAACACAGAGCGTCCTACCGTTCTTGCCCGAGCCTCTCCCTCTAGTTCTGCCATCTGCAACACAGAGCATCCCACCATTCCAGCCCGAGCCTTTCCCTCCAGTTCTGCCGTCTGGAACACAGAGCAACCCACAGTCCCAGCCAACGCCTCCTTGTGTAGTGGTGCCACTTGCAACACTGAGCATCCCACCATCCGTGCCCGCGCCTCCCAGTGTAGTGGTGCCACGAGGCAGACCCAGGCAGAGGAGAAGGAGATTGGAGACACGCTCTCCTGAGATGCAGCGTGCAACAGATGCGGCTCAGGTTGTGGCATTGGGTATGGAGACCAATGAGCTTACCCGATCACTCATCGGTGGCGTCAGTGCAGTGGGTGAAGAGTTGACGGTCCTGACGGGAGAAATAGCAGTAATGACACGGGAACTTAGGGAGGGAATGTCCGAGGGAGTGCAATTGACGGCACAGGCCGTCAGGGAGGGCATGCAAGTGTCGGCACAGGCCGTCAGGGAGGGCCTGGTTGAGGTAGCTGCTGCAATAAGGGCACACAGCCCGGCCAATCAAATGACACCCTCATGAGGAAGTGAACATTCACTGAGATATGGATGAGACATGGTTGCAGCCTTTCTTTGCTGCTTTTGTTCTTGTTCTTGATGTAGCTGTAGTAGCGTTTTTCAAATTGAAATTGTTTTATAAGTTTTGTAACTTTACAACTTATAAGTGATCTTATGGTTTTTAAGTGATCTTACAGTGTAAATGCTCTCACATTTTTTTGTATCTTATTTAATTTTGCACTTAAAAAGTGATCCTGAAGTTTAAGTGTTCTTCAGAGTGTAAGGTTTTTCACATTGAAACTGTTTTGTATGCTTTGTAACTTTACAACTTATATGTGATCTCAGGATTTTCAAGTGATCTTATAGTGTTAATGCTCTCACATTCTGTAACTTATTTAATTTTGCATCTACAAAAGTGATCTTGAAGTTTAAGTGATCTTAAGAGTGTAAGATTTTTCACATTGCGATTGTTTTGTAACTTTACAAGTTTATAAGTGATCTTAAAGTTTTTAAGTGATCTTCAAGAGTCATATTAAAAAGTATAGTTTGATACAACAAATATTTTATTAGAGTGACGTTAACTTTTCAATAAAATATTTTTTCATTAAAACTGTTTCATGTTCCATTAACACAACACAAAGTAGGAACAACTGCAAAGAATAAACATGTCCATATGCAAAAGTGGTCGCAGAGCCTTCAGGCATCAGTAGTTGAAGCGTTCACGGATGAGCTGCTGGCGCAAGTCTCGAGCAATCGTTAAAGGGGCACGATGGACGGCCCTCCTCCGACCTCGTGCTTCGGCATCAAGCACTTGCATGCTTTCCTAATTGTCATTATCATCCACATCCTGGTCTTCCGTAATACTATCATCATGCATTGGACCCTCACGCCGGTATTCGGGTTCCACTACCAGCTCCTGCTGCCTCATGATGGCTAAGTTATGAAGCATGCAGCACACAACAGTGAAGTGACCGACAATCTGAGGAGAGTATTGCAACTGTCCTCCGGAATGGTCCAGGCATTGGAATCGCTATTTCAATATGTCAATAGTCCTCACAATGATGCTGCGCGTCGCAATGTGCGCCATGTTGTATTGACGGTCAGCTTCTGTCCGTGTCACGCGAATGGGCTTCATGAGCCAGGTGGTCAGGCCGTACCCTTTGTCTCCCAGTAGCCAGCTCTGCCCTTCTGGCTGCTGCTCAAACATGTCAGATAGAACGCTGTCGCGCAGGATGAACGCATCGTGGGTGCTGCCAGGGTATCTCGCATCGACTGACATGATGCGCTGCTTGTCGTCACACACAAGCTGCACATTGATAGAGTGGAAACCTTTCCTATTTCGGTACTGCTCAGATTCCTCCACGGGTGCTCACAAGGCTATGTGGGTACAATCAATGCAGCCCTGTACCTCTGGGAAGCCGGCAATCCTGAAGAAGCCCACAGCCCTCTCATGGATCGCTTGTGCGGTCATTGGGAAATTGATGAAGTCATTCCTTTGTGCATACAGTGCAGCCGTGACCTGGTAAACGCAGGCATGTATTGCACGTTGAGAGATGGCACACACATCTCCAGTTGTAGCCTGAAACGATCCCGAGGCATAGAAAGAAAGTGCAGCTGTTACCTTCACTGCAACAGACAGGGTAGTTGTCCTTCTGCTTCTGGGCTGCAAATCTGCTCTCAGCATATCTCAGTGACAAGTTCTCTGCGAAAACGCAGCCTTTTCACACAATCAGCCTCGCTCATGTCCAGGTACGAGCGCCTGGTTCGATATTGTCGACGTGGGTAAGGTCTCCTGCCCATCAACCTACGGGCTATGACATTCCTGGTGCGGTGAGCTCTAATCAATTCTCTCCTATGCAGTGAATTGATGGCGAACCATTGCATAATACGTGGTGTTGACAATGCAGCACCATTATGCAAATTTAAATATAAAACTGTCTATGTGGCTGCCTCTTCCTGTCCAAATGGCCTCAGTCCCCCTCACAGCTCGAAGGCTGCTTGATTGCTGTGTCTTTGCCTGCCGTCCAGTCACTGACGATGCCCCTATCCCGTGGCCGAAACGCCTCAAGCCTCTTGGAAAGCTGCGTGCGTGCGTGTTGATTCTTCGGCTGCCGTCGAGCCACTGACACCACCCCTATCGCATGGCTGAATGGCCTCAACCCCTTTCAAAAGCTGCGTGCGTGTTGATTCTTCGGCTGCCGGCCAGCCACTGATGCCGCCCCTATCGCATGGCCGAATGTCGTCAACCCCCTTCGAAAGCTGCGTGCGTGCCTGTTGCTTCCTCTGCTGCCAGCCAGCCACTGACAGAATGAAGGCCTGCCTGAAGCACTGCAGCTCAGCTCGAAGGCTGCTTGCTGCCACTGTTGGGGCTGCCGTCGAGACACTGACACCACACCCCTGCCTGTCTCCAACATGAAAGGCCTGCCTGAAGCACAGCAGCTCGAAGGCTGCTGCTGTTTCACACAGGTATGAACATGGATTATTTAATCTTTTCTTTGCTTATAAATTTTTATTCAGGTTGGATTTATTTGTATAATATTTGCATAAGTATGACAAAGGATTGATTGTAGAATTTAATGACTTCCCTTCCCCGCCCCCTTTCCCCCCCCCCCCCCCACCTCGTTCCCTACGCCTAATTTGTAACCTACGCCTGATTTTCTAAAGTGTACACAAGGTTTTTTCGAACGTACAAAATCTTCACTTACTCCAATTTAAGTTAGTTTGGAGTAAGTTTTCACTGCCTAAACTTTGAAAACAGGCATAAGTGGCCGGACACGCCCCCTTTTGAAAAAAAATTCTGTTCAAAAGTGAAACTGTTCTAAGTGACTAGAACTGGAGCAAACTAAGTGCCAAGAATTCAAATTTCTAAGATACTCCATTCTAAACCAGTTGCTCCAAAAAAACAGGAGCAACTCAGGCTGAAACTTAGCCCCTATACCTCTATTTATGAAGTCCAGGATCCCGTCAGCCTTTTGAACTGCGTTCTCAATCTTTCCTGCTACCCTCAACGATTTGTACACACATACCCCCAGGTCCCTCTGTTCGTGCACCCGCTTTAGGATTGTAGCATTTAGTTTACATGTCTTTTCCTCATTCTTTCTACCAAGCAGGAGTCGAGCAGTTCGAGCAGTCAGTCGAGGTGGCGGGAGCTCAGAGCAGAGCGAGTCTGGGGTCGGCAAGAGGCCTATAAAGGCCAGTGGGAGTCGAGCAGTTCGAGCAGTCAGCCGAGGAGGCAGGAGCTCAGAGCAGCGCGAGTCCGGGGTCGGCAAAAGGCGTACCGGTGCAGCTGCAGCGGGGACAGAAGGCAAAAAAGTAAAAAGAAATCGAAAGGTGACGTCACAGCCAAGGGGGTAAGTGATTGGCTGGTGATTGGTAAGTAGCTTTTCTTTTCCTTTTCTATTTCAGTAAGTAACCTTTAGCATTGTTGTTGCCAAATTAAGTTAATCTAGGGGATAAGTCATGGCAGGAGAGCTCGGACACGTGGTATGCTCCTCCTGTACCATGTGGGAAATCAGGGACGCTTCCGGTGTCCCTGACCACTACGTGTGCGGGAAGTGTATCCGCCTCCAGCTCCTGACGAACCACGTTGCGGAACTGGAGCTGAAGGTGGATTCACTCTGGAGCATCCACAGTGCTGAGAATGACGTGAATAGCACGTTGAGTGAATTGGTCTTACCGCAGGTAAAGGGTACACAGCTAGATAGGGGATGGAAAACCAACAGAAAGAGCAGTGTAAGGAAGGTAGTGCAGGGATCCCCTGCGGTCATCCCCCTGCAAAACAGATAAACTGCTTTGGGTACTGTTGAGGGGGATGACTCATCAGGGGAGAGCAGCAACAGACAGGTTCATGGCACCATGGCGGGCTCTGCTGCACAGGAGGGCAGGAAAAAGAGTGGGAGAGCAATAGTGATAGGGGATTCGATTATAAGGGCAATAGATAGGTGTTTCTGCGGCCTCAACCGAGACTCCAGGATGGTATGTTGCCTCCCTGGTGCAAGGGTCGAGGATGTCTTGGAGCAGGTGCAGGACATTCAGAAAAGGGAGGGTGAACAGCCAGTTGTCGTGGTGCATATAGGTACCAATGATATAGGTAAAAAACGGGATGAGATCCAATGAGACGAATTTAGGGAGCTAGGAGTTAAATTAAAAAGTAGGACCTCAAAAGTAGTAATCTCAGGATTACTACCAGTGCCATGTGCTCGTCAGAGTAGGAATCGCAGGATAGCTCAGATGAATACGTGGCTTGAGCAGTGGTGCAGAGGGGAGGGATTCAAATTCCTGGGACATTGGAACTGGTTCTGGGGGAGGTGGGACCAGTACAAACCGGACGGTCTGCACCTGGGCAGGACCGGAACCAATGTCCGAGAGGGAGTATTTGCAAGTGCTGTTGGGAGGGGTTAAACTAATATGGCAGGGGGATGGAAACCTATGCAGGGAGACAGAGAGGAATAAAATAGAGACAGAAGTAAAAGATAGAAAAGAAAAGAGTAAAAGTGGAGGGCAGAGAAACACAAGGCAAAAAACAAAAAGAGCCACTTTAAAGCAGAATTCTAAAGGGTCAAAGTGTGTTAAAAAGACAGGCCTGAAGGCTTTGTGCCTCAATGCAAGGCGTATTCAGAATAAGGTGGACGAATTAACTGCGCAGATAGCAGTTAACGGGTAAGATGTGATTGGCACCATGGAGACATGGCTCCAGGATGATCAAGGCTGGGAACTCAACATCCAGGGGTATTCAGCATTTAGGAAGGATAGACAGAAAGGAAAAGGAGGCGGGGTGGCGTTGATGGTTAAAGAGGAAATTAATGCAATTGTAAGGAAGGACATTAGCTTGGATGATGTGGAATCGGTATGGGTGGAGCTACAGAATACCAAAGGGCAGAAAATGCTAATGGGAGTTGTGTACAGGCCACCAATAGTAGTAGTGAGGTTGGGGACAGCATCAAACAAGAAATAAGGGATGTGTGCAATAAAGGTACAGCAGTAATCATTGGCGACTTTAATCTACAGATTGATTGCGTTAACCTAACTGGTAGCAATGCGGTGGAGGAGGATTTCCTGGAGTGTATTAGGGATGGATTTCTAGACCAATATGTTGAGGAACCAACCAGAGAGCTGGCCATCCGAGACTGGGTGATGTGTAATGAGAAAGGATTAATTAGCAATCTTGTTGTGCGAGGCCCCTTGGGGAAGAGTGACCATAATATGATAGAATTCTTTATTAAGATGGAGAGTGATAAAGTTAATTCAGAAACTAGGGTCCTGAACTTAAGGAAAAGTAACTTTGATGGTATGAGGCGCGAATTGGCGAGATTAGACTGGCAAATGATACTTAAAGGGTTGACGGTGGATAGGCAATGGCAAACATTTAAATATCACATGGATGAACTTCAACAATTCTACATCCCTGTCTAGAGTAAAAATAAAACGGGGAAGGTGGCTCAACCATGGCTAACAAGAGAAATTAAGGATAGTGTTAAATCCAAGGAAGAGGCATACAAATTAGCCAGAAAGAGTAGCAAGTCAGAGGACTGGGAGAAATTTAGAATACAGCAGAGGAGGACAAAGGGTTTAATTAAGAGGGGGAAAATAGAGAAATAGAGTACGAGAGGAAGCTTGCAAAAGCTTCTATAGATATGTGAAGAGAAAAAGATTAGTGAAGACAAACGTTGGGTCATGCAGTCAGATTCGGGTGAATTTTTAATGGGGAACAAAGAAATGGCAGACCAATTGAACAAGTACTTTGGTTCTGTCTTCAAAAAGGAAGACACAAATAACCTTCCCGATGTACTAGGGGTCCGAAGGTCTAGTGAGAAGGAGGAACTGAAGGATATCCTTATTAGGCGGGAAATTGTGTTTGGGAAATTGACGGAATTGAAGGCCGATAAATCCCCAGGGCCTGATAGTCTACATCCCAGAGTACTTAAGGAAGTGGCCCTAGAAATTGTGGATGCATTGGTGATCATTTTCCAACAGTCTATCGACTCTGGATCAGTTCCTATGGACTGGAGGGTAGCTAATGTAACACCACTTTTTAAAAAAGGAGGGAGAGAAAAAACGGGTAATTATAGACCGGTTAGCCTGACATCAGCAGTGGGGAAAATGTTGGAATCAATCATTAAGGATGAAATAGCAGCGCATTTGGAAAGCAGTGATAGGATTGGTCCAAGTCAGCGTGGATTTATGAAGGGGAAATCATGCTTGACAAATCTTCTGGAATTTTTTGAGGATGTAACTAGTAGAGTGGACAGGGGAGAACCAGTGGATGTGGTGTATTTGGACTTTCAAAAGGCGTTTGACAAGGTCCCACACAAGAGATTGTTGTGCAAAATCAAAGCACATGTTATTGGGGGTAATGTACTGACGTGGATAGAGAACTGGTTGGCAGACAGGAAGCAGAGAGTCGGGATTAATGGGTCCTTTTCAGAGTGGCAGACAGTGACTAGTGGAGTGCCGCAGGGCTCAGTGCTGGGACCCCAGCTCTTTACAATATATATTAATGATTTGGATGATGGAATTGAGTGTAATATCTCCAAGTTTGCAGATGACACTAAACTGGGTGGCGGTGTGAGCTGTGAGGAGGATGTTAAGAGGCAGCAGGGTGATTTGGACAGGTTAGCCGAGTGGGCAAATACATGGCAGATGCAGTATAATGTGGATAAATGTGAGGTTGGGGGCAAAAACACAAATGCAGAATATTATCTGAATGGCGGCAGATTAGGAAAAGGGGAGGTGCAGCGAGACCTGGGTGTCATGATTCATCAGTCATTGAAGGTTGGCATGCAGGTACAGCAGGCGGTGAAGAAGGGAAATGGTATGTTGGCCTTCATAGCTAGGGGATTTGAGTATAGGAGCAGGGAAGTCTTACTGCAGATATACAGGGCCTTAGTGAGACCTCACCTGGAATATTGTGTTCAGTTTTGGTCTCCTAATCTGAGGAAGGATGTTCTTGCTATTGAGGGAGTGCAGCGAAGGTTCACCAGACTGATTCCTGGGATGGCAGGACTGACATATGAGGAGAGACTGGATCGACTGGGCCTGTATTCACTGGAGTTTAGAAGGATGAGAGGGGATCTCATAGAAACATATAAAATTCTGATCGGACTGGACAGGTTAGATACAGGAAGAATGTTCCCGATGTTGGGGAAGTCCAGGACCAGGGGACATAGTCTTAGGATAAAGGGTAAGCCATTTAGGACCGAGATGAGGAGAAACATCTTCACTCAGAGAGTTGTTAACCTATGGAATTCCCTACCGCAGAGAGTTGTTGATGCTAGTTCATTGGATACATTCAAGAGGGAGCTAGATATGGCCCTTGCGGCAAAAGGGATCAAGGGGTATGGAGAGAAAGCAGGAACGGGGTACTGAAGGAATGATCAGCCATGATCTTTTTGAATGGTGGTGCAGGCTCGAAGGGCCGGATGGCCTACTCCTGCACCTATTTTCTATGTTTTTAAAATGTAACACTTCACATTTTTCTGCCTTAAATTCTATCTGCCACGTGTTTGCCCATTTCACCAGCCTATTTATGTCTTCCTGACGTCTACTTCCAAGTTTTGTGTCATCTGCAAATTTTGAAATTGTGCCCTGTACACCAATGTCACCCTGTACACCCAGAAGGTGGACGAATTAACAGCGCAGGCAGCAATTAACGAATATGATATAATTGGCATCACGGAGACTTGGCTCCAGGGTGACCAAGGCTGGGAACTCAACATAGAAACACAGAAACATAGAAAATAGTTGCAGGAGTAGGCCATTCGGCCCTTCGAGCCTGCACCACCATTCAATAAGATCGCCAGGGCCTGATGGTCTGCATCCCAGAGTACTTAAGGAGGTGGCCTTGGAAATAGCGGATGCATTGACAGTCATTTTCCAACATTCCATGACTCTGGATCAGTTCCTATGGAGTGGAGGGTAGCCAATGTAACCCCACTTTTTAAAAAAGGAGGGAGAGATAAAACAGAATTATAGACCGGTCAGCCTGACATCGGTAGTGGGTAAAATGATGTAATCAATTGTTAAGGATGTCATAGCAGCGCATTTGGAAAGAGGTGACATGATAGGTCCAAGTCAGCATGGATTTGTGAAAGGGAAATCATGCTTGACAAATCTTCTGAAATTTTTTGAGGATGTTTCCAGTAGAGTGGACAAGGGAGAACCAGTTGATGTGGTATATTTGGACTTTCAGAAGGCTTTCGACAAGGTCCCACACAAGAGATTAATGTGCAAAATTAAAGCACATGTGATTGGGGGTCGTGTGCTGACATGGATTGAGAACTGGTTGGCAGACAGGAAGCAAAGAGTAGGAGTAAATGGGTACTTTTCAGAATGGCAGGCAGTGACTAGTGGGGTACCGCAAGGTTCTGTGCTGTGGCCCCAGCTGTTTACATTTTACATTAATGACTTAGACGAGGGGATTAAATGTAGTATCTCTAAATTTGCGGATGACACTAAGTTGGGTGGCAGTGTGAGCTGCGAGGAGGATGCTATGAGGCTGCAGAGTGACTTGGATAGGTTAGGTGAGTGGACAAATGCATGGCAGATGAAGTATAATGTGGATAAATGTGAGGTTATCCACTTTGGTGGTAAAAACAGAGAGACAGACTATTATCTGAATGGTGACAGATAGGAAAAGGGGAGGTGCAACGAGACCTGGGTGTCATGGTACATCAGTCATTGAAGGTTGGCATGCAGGTGCAACAGGCGGTTAAGAAAGCAAATGGCATGTTGGCCTTCAGAGCGAGGGGATTTGAATATGGGGCAGGGAGGTCTTACTACAGTTGTACAGGGCCTTGGAGAGGCCACACCTGGAGTATTGTGTACAGTTTTGGTCTCCTAACTTGAGGAAGGACGTTCTTGCTATTGAGGGAGTGCAGCGAAGGTTCACCAGACTGATTCCCGGGATGGCGGGACTGACATATCAAGAAAGACTGGATCAACTTGGCTTGTATTCACTGGAGTTCAGAAGAATGAGAGAGCACCTCACAGAAACGTTTAAAATTCTGACGGAATTAGACAGGTTAGATGCAGGAAGAATGTTCCCAATGTTGGGGAAGTCCAGAACCAGGGGTCACAGTCTAAGGATAAGGAGTAAAGCCATTTAGGACCAAGATGAGGAGAAATTTCTTCACCCAGAGAGTGGTGAACCTGTGGAATTCTCTACCACAGAAAGTTGTTGAGGCCAATTCACTAAATATATTCAAAAAGGAGTTAGATGTAGTCGTTACTACTCGGGGGATCAAGGGGTATGGCGAGAAAGCAGGAATGGGGTACTGAAGTTGCATGTTCAGCCATGAACTCTTTGAATGGCGGTGCAGGCTCGAAGGGCTGAATGGCCTACTCCTGCACCTATTTTCTATGTTTCTATGTTTCTATGGCTGATCATTCCCTCAGTACCCCTTTCCTGCTTTCTCTCCATACCCCTTGATCCCCTTAGCCGTAAGGGCCAGATCTAACTCCCTCTTGAATATATCCAATGAACTGGCATCAACAACTCTCTGAGGCAGGGAATTCCCACAGGTTAACAACTCTGTGAGTGTAGAAGTTTCTCCTCATCTCAGTCCCAAATGGCCTACCTCTTATCCAAAACTGTGTCCCCTGGTTCTGGACTTCCCCAACATCGGGAACATTCTACCCGCATCTAACCTGTCCCGTCCCATCAGAATCTTGTATGTTTCTATGAGATTCCCTCTCATCCTCCTAAACTCAAATGTATAAAGGTCCAGTTGATCCAGTCTCTCCTCATATGTCAGTCCAGCCATCCTGGGAATCAGTCTGGTGAACCTTCGCTGCACTCTCTCAATAGCAAAAACGTCCTTCCTCAGATTAGGAGACCAAAACTGAACACAATATTCCAGGTGAGGCCTCACCAAGGCCCTGTACAACTGCAGTAAGACCTCCCTGCTCCTGTACTCAAAACCCCTAACTATGAAGGCCAACATACCATTTGCCTTCTTTACCGCATGCTGTACCTGTATGCCAACTTTAAATGACTGATGAACCATGACACCCAGGTCTCGTTGCACCTCCCCTTTTCCTAATCTGCTGCCATTCAGATAATATTCTGTCTTCGCGTTTTTTGCCACCAAAGTGGATAACCTCACATTTATCCACACTATACTGCATCTGCCATGCGTTTGCCCACTCACCTAACCTGTCCAAGTTCCCCTGCAGCCTCTCAGCGTCCCCTTTACAACTCACGCCGCCACCCAGTTTAGTGTCATATGTAAACTTGGAGATATTACACTTAATACCTTCATCTAAATCTTTGATGTATATTGTAAAGAGCTGGGGTCCCAGCACTGAGCCTTGCGGCACTCCATTAGTCACTGCCTGCCATTCTGAAAAGGATCCGTTTATCCCGACTCTCTGCTTCCTGTCTGCCAACCAGTTCTCTATCCACGTCAGTATATTACCCCAAATACTATGTGCTTTGATGTTGCACACCAATCTCTTGTGTGGGACCTTGTCAAAATCCTTTTGAAAGTCCAAATACACCACATCCACTGGTTCTCCCTTGTCCACTCTACTCGTTACATCCTCAAAAAATTCTAGAAGATTTGTCAAGCATGATTTCACTTTCATAAATCCATGCTGACATGGACCTATCCTGTCACTGCTTTCCAAATGCACTGCTATTTCATCTTTAATAATTGATTCCAACATTTTCCCCACAACTGATGTCAGGCTAACCGGTCTATAGTTACTGGCTTTCTCTCTCCCTCCTATTTAAAAAGTGGTGTTATATTAGCTACCCTCCAGTCCATAGGAACTGATCCAGAGTCAATAGACTGATGGAAAATGATCACCAATGCATCCACTATTTCTACAGCCACTTCCTTAAATACTCTGGGATGCAGACTATCACGCCCCGAGGATTTATCGGCCTTCAACTCCATCAATTTTCCTAACACAATTTTCCACCTAATAAGGATATCCTTCAGTTCCTCCTTCTCACTAGACCCTCGGTCCCCTAGTACTTCCGGAAGGTTATTTTTGTCTTCCTTCGTGAAGACAGAACCAAAGTATTTGTTCAATTGGTCTGCCAGTTCTTTGCTCCCCATTATAAATTCACCCGAATCCAACTGCAAGGGACCTACATTTGTCTTCAATAATCTTTTTCTCTTCACATATCTATAGAAGCTTTTGCAGTCAGTTTTTATGTTCCCGGCAAGCTTCTTCTCATACTCTATTGTCCCCCTCTTAATTAAACCCTTTGTCCTCCTCTGCTGAATTCTAAATTTCTCCCAGTCCTCAGGTTTGCTGCTTTTTCTGGCCAATTTATATGCCTCTTCCTTGGATTTAACACTATCCTTAATTTCCCTTGTTAGCCATGGTTGAGCCACATTCCCCGTTTTATTTTTACTCCAGACAGGGATGTACAATTGTTGAAGTTCATCCATGTGATATTTAAATGTTTGCCATTGCCTATCCACCGTCAACCCTTTCAGTGTCATTTGCCAGTCTATTCTAGCCAATTCACGCCTCAAAGCATCGAAGTTACCTTTCCTTAAGTTCAGGACCCTAGTTTCTGAATTAACTGTGTCACTCTCCATCTTAATAAAGAATTCTACCATGTTATGGTAACTCTTCCCCAAGGGATCTCGCACAACAAGATTGCTAATTAGTCCTTTCTCATTACACATCATGCAGTCTAGGATGGCCAGCTCCCTGGTTGGTTCCTCGACACATTGGTCGAGAAAACCATCCCTAATACACTCCAGGAAATCCTTCTCCACCGCATTGCTACCAGTTATGTTAGCCCAATCAATATGTAGATTAAAGTCACCCATGATAACTGCTGTACCTTTATTACATGCATCCCTACTTTCTTGTTTGATGCTGTCCCCAACCTTACTAGCACTGTTTGGTGGTCTGTACACAGCTCCCACTCGCGTTTTCTGCCCCTTGGTATTCCGTAGTTCCACCCATATCGATTCCACATCATCCAAGCTAATGTCCTTTCTTACCATTGCATTAATTTTCTCTTTAACCAACAATGCCGCCCCACCTCCTTTCCTTTTCTGGCTATCCTTCCTAAATGTTGAATACCCTTGGATGTTGAGTTACAAGCCTTGGTCACCATGGAGCCATGTCTCCGTGATGCCAATTACATCATACCCATTAACTGCTATCTGCGCAGTTAATTCGTCCACCTTATTCCGAATACTCCTCGCATTGAGGCACAGAGCCTTCAGGCTTGTCTTTCTAACACACTTTGCCCCTTTAGAATTTTGCTGTAATGTGGCCATTTTTGCTTTTTGCCTTAGGTTTCTCTGCCCTCCACTTTTACTTTTCTTCTTTCTATCTTTTGCTTCTGCCCCCATTCTACTTCCCTCTGTCTCCCTGCATAGGTTCCCATCCCCCTGCCATATTAGTTTAACTCCTCCCCAACAGCACTAGCAAACACTCCCCCGAGGACATTGGTTCTGGTCCTGCCCAGGTGCAGACCGTCCGGTTTCTACTGGTCCCACCTCCCCCAGAACCGGTTCCAATGTCTCAGGAATTTGAATCCCTTCCTTCTGCACCATTCATCTGAGCTATCCTGCGATTCCTACTCTGACTAGCACGTGGCACTGGTAGCAATCCTGAGATTACTACTTTTGAGGCCCTACTTTTTAATTTAGTTCCTAACTCCCTAAATTCATCTTGTAGGACCTTATCCCGTTTTTTTACCGATATCGTTGGTACCTATATGTACCACAACAACTGGCTGTTCACCCTCCCTTCTCAAAATGCCCTGCACTTGCTCTGAGACGTCCTTGACCCTTGCACCAGGGAGGCAACATAACATCCTGGAGTCTCGGTTGCGGCCGCAGAAACGTGGATCTATTCTCCTTACAATTGAATCCCCTATCACTATAGCTCTCCCACTCTTTTTCCTGCCCTCCTGTGCAGCAGAGCCACCCACGGTGCCATGAATTTGGCTGCTGCTGTCCTTCCCTGATGAGTCATCCTCCCCAACTGTACCCAAGGCGGTGTATCTGTTTTGCAGTGGGATGACCGCAAGGGACCCCTGCACTACCTTCCTTGCACTGCTCTTCCCGTTGGTCACCCATTCCCTATCTGGCTGTGTACCCGTTACCTGCGGTAGGACCAACTCACTAAACGTGTTATTCACGTCATTCTGAGCATCGTGGATGCTCCAGAGTACATCCACCCGCAGCTCCAGTGCCGCAATGCGGTCCGTCAGGAGCTGCAGGTGGATGCACTTCCTGCACACGTAGTCGTCAGGGACACCGGAAGCATCCCTGACTTCCCACATAGTACAGGAGGAGCATAACACGTGCCCGAGCTCTCCTGCCATGACTTAACCCTTAGATTAGCTTAATTTGGCAACAACAATGCTAAAGGTTACCTACTGATAAAGAAAAGAAAAAGAAAAACTACTTACCAATCACTTATCCCCTTGGCTGTGACTTCACCTTTCGATTTCTTTCTACTTCTTTTTTGCCTCCCTGCTGCAGCTGCACCGGCTGGCCTCCTCGAACTCCCGCCTCTCCGAACTCCCAGGACACCCGACTGCTGGGCCTTTATAAGTCACTGCCTCCTCGAACTCCCCCCTCTCCGAACTCCTCGGCTACCCGACTGCTGGGCCTTTATAAGTCACTGCCTCCTCGAATTCCCACGTCTCCGAACTCCCCGGACACCCGACTGCTGGGCCTTTATAGGCCGCTGCCTCCACAAACTCCCGCCTCTCCAAACTCCCCAGACACCCGACTGCTGGGCCTTTATAGGCCGCTGCCTCCTCGAACTCCCGCCTCTCCGAACTCCCCGGACACCCGACTGCTGGGCCTTTATAGGCCGCTGCCTCCACAAACTCTCACCTCTCCGAACTCCCCGGACACCCGACTGTGGGGCCTTTATAGGCCGCTGCCTCCATGACCTCCCGCCTCTCCGAACTCCCCGGACACCTGACTGTGGGACCTTTATAGGCCGCTGCCTCCTCGAATTCCCACCTCTCCAGGGGTATTCAACATTCAGGAAGGATAGACAGAAAGAAAAAGGAAGTGGAGTGGCGTTGCTGAAATTAATGCAATAGCAAGGAAGGATACTAGCTTGGATGATGTGGAATAGTATGGATGGAGCTACGAAATACCAAAGGTCAGAAAACACGAGTGGGAGTTGTGTACAGACCACCAAACAGTAGGAGTGAGGTTGGGGACAGTATCAAACAAGAAATTAGGGATGCAATAAAGGTACAGCAATTATCATGGGTGACTTTAATCTACATATAGATTGGGCTAACCAAATTGGTAGCAATACGGTGGAGGACGATTTCCTGGAGTGTATTAGGGATGGTTTTCTAGACTAATATGTCGAGGAACCAACTAGAGGGCCGGCCATCCTAGACTGGGTGGTGTGTAATGAGAAAGGACTAATTAGCAATCTTGTTGTGCGAGGCCCCTTGGGGAAGAGTGACCATAATATGATAGAATTCTTTATTAAGATGGAGAGTGACACAGTTAATTCAGAGACGAGGGCCCTAACTTAAGTAAAGGTAACTTTGATGGTATGAGTCGTGAATTGGCTAGAATCGACTGGCGAATGATACTTAAAGGGTTGACGGTGGATAAGCAATGGCAAACATTTAAATATCACATGGATGAACTTCAACAAATGTACATCCCTATCTGGAGTAAAAATAAAACGGGGAAGGTGGCTCAACCGTGGCTAACAAGGGAAATTAAGGATAGTGTTAGATCCAAGGAAGAGGCATATAAATTGGTCAGAAAAAGCAGCAAACCTGAGGACTTGGAGAAACTTAGAATTCAGCAGAGGAGGAAAAAGGGTCTAATTAGGAGCGGGAAAATGGAGTATGAGAAGAAGCTTGCTGGGAACATAAAAACTGACTGCAAAAGCTTCTATAAATATGTGAAGAGAAAAAGATTAGTGAAGACAAATGTAGGTCCCTTGCAGTCAGATGCAGGTGAATTTATAATGGGGAACAAAGAACTGGCAGACCAGTTGAACAAATACTTTGGTTCTGTCATCACGAAGGAAGACACAAATAACCTTCCGGAAATATTAGGGGACCGAGGGTCTAGTGAAAAGGAGGAACTGAAGGAAATCCTTATTAGGCGTGAAATTGTGTTAGGGAAATTGATGGGATTGAAGGCCAATAAATCCCCGGGGCCTGATGGTCTGCATCCCAGAGTACTTAAGGAAGTGGCCCTAGAAATAGTGGATGCATTAATGATCATTTTCCAACAGTCTATCAACTTTGGATCAGTTCCTATGGACTGGAGGGTAGCTAATGTAACACCACTTTTTATAAAAAGGAGGGAGGGAGCAAATGTAGATTGGTTAGCCTGACATCAGTGGTGGGGAAAATGTTGGAATCAATTATTAAAGATAAAATAACAGCGCATTTGGAAAACAGTAACAGGATCAGTCCAAGTCAGCATGGAGTTATGAAAGGGAATGAATGCTTGGCAAATCTTCTAGAATTTTTTGAGGATATAACTAGTAGAGTGGACAAGGGAGAACCACTGGATGTGGTGCATTGGAATTTCAAAAGACTTTTGACAAGGTTCCACACAGGAGATTGATGTGTAAAATTAAAGCACATGGTATTGGGGGTAATGTACTGATGTGGATAGAGAACTGGTTGGCAGACAGGAAGCAGAGAGTCGGGATAAACGGGTCCTTTTCAGAATGGCAGGCAGTGACTAGTGGGGTGCCGCAGGGCTCAGTGCTGGGACCCCAGCTATTTACAATATACATCAATGATTTAGGTGAAGGAATTGAGAGATTGAGAGTAATATCTCCAAGTTTGCATATGACACTAAACTGGGTGGCGGTGTGAGCTGTGAGGAGGATGCTAACAACAGGGTGACTTGGACAGGTTAGATAAGTGGGCAAATGCATGGCAGATGCAGTATAATGTGGATAAATGTGAAGTTATCCACTTTGGTGGCAAAAGCACGAAGGCAGAATATTATCTGAATGGCGGCAGATTAGAAAAAGGAGCTGTGCAATGAGACCTGGGTGTCATGGTACATCAGTCATTGAAAGTTCGCATGCAGGTACAGCAAGCGGTGAAGAAGGCAAATGGTATGTTGGCCTTCATAGCGAGGGGATTTGAGTATAGGAGCAGGGAAGTCTTAGTGCAGTTGTACAGGGCATTGGTGAGGCCTCACCTGGAATATTGTGTTCAGTTTTGGTCTTCTAATCTGAGGAAGGATATTCTTGCTATTGAGGGAGTGCAGCGAAGGTTCACCAGACTGATTCCTGGGATGGCAAGACTGACATATAAGGAGAGACTGGACCAACTGGGCCTGTATTCACTGGAATTTAGAAGGATGAGAGGGGATCTCATAGAAACATATAAAATTCTGACGGGACTGGACAGGTTAGATGCTGGAAGAATGTTCCCGATGTTGGGGGAGTCCAGAACCAAGGGACACAGTCTAAGGATAAGAGTTAAGCCATTTAGGACTGAGTTGAGGAGAAACTTCTTCACTCAGAGAGTTGTTAACCTGTAGAATTCCCAACCGCAGAGAGTTGTTAATACCAGTTCATTGGATATATTCAAGAGGGAGTTAGATATGGCCCTTATGTCTAAAGGGATCATGGGATATGGAGAGAAAGCAGGAAAGGGGTACTGAGGTGAATGATCAGCCATGATCTTATTGAATGGTGGTGCAGGCTTGAAGGGCCAAATGGTCTACTCCTGCACTTATTTTCTATGTTTCTATCTCCAAGTCATTGATATATATCAAGAAAAGTAGTGGTCTTAGAACAGACCCCTGGGGAACACCACTGTATACTTTCCTGCAGTCCATAAAACAACTGTTCACCACTATTCTGTGTTTTCAGTCACTTGGACAATTTTGTATCCAAGCTACCACAGTCCCTTTTATTCCATGGGCTTCAACTTTGCTGGCAAGCCTATTATGTGGCACTTTGTCAAATGCCTTTTGGAAATCCAAGTATACCAGGTCAACTGCATTTCCCTCATCAACCCTCTCTGTTATCTAATTAAACAACTTGATCAAGTTGGTTAAACACAATTTGCCTTTAACAAATCCATGCTGGCTTTCCTTAATTAATTCACACCTTTCCAAGTGACTCTTAATTTTGTCCCTGATCACTATTTCTAAAACCTTCCCCACTACTGAGGTTAAACTGACAGGCCTGTAGTTGCTGGGTTTATCCTTAAACCCTTTTGTGAACAATGGTGTAATATTTGCAATTCTCCAGTCTTCTGGCACCACCTCCATATCAATGGAGGATTGAAATATTATGGCCAGTTCCTCCGTGATTTCCACCCACAATTCCCTCAGCATCCTAGGATGCATCCCATCTGCTCCTGGTGACTTATCTACTTTAAGTACAGCCAGCCTTTCAAATAGCTCTTTTTTTATCAATTGTTATCCGATCAAGTGTCTCCATTACCTCCTCCTTCACTATGTCTATGGCAGCATCCCCTTCCTTGGTAAAGATAGATACAAAGTACTCATTTAGTACCTCAGTCATACACTCTGCCTCTATGCATCAGCCCCACCCCTCCTCTTACTATCCTTTTACTATTTATATGCCTATAAAAGACTTTTGGATGACCTTTTATGTTGGCTGCCATTCTATTCTCATACCCTATCTTTGCCCCTCTTACTTTCTTTTTCACTTCTCCTCTGACCTTTCTATATATAGCCTGATTCTCAGCTGTATTTGCAACCTGACATCTGTCATACACACTCTTTTTCTGCTTCATAATATTCTCTATCTGTTTTGTCATCCAGGGAACTGCAGTTTCCCTGCCTTTCCCCCTGGTGGGAATGTACCTCAATGGTACCTGAACTATTTCCTCTTTAAAGGCAGCCCATTGTTCCATTACAGTTTTGCTTGCCAATCTTTGGTTCCAGTTTACCTGGACCAGTTCCATTCTCATCCCACTGAAATTGCCCTTCTCTCAGTTAAACATTTTTATTGGAGACTGCTCCCGGTCCTTTTTCATAGCTAATCTAAACCTTATGATACTATGATCACTGTTCTTTAAATGTTCACCTACTGACACTTATATTTGTCGTTGCACAACTCAGCTATGGGAATCAGCGATCACATCGAACAATTATATTCAAATCCTTAATATTGTACGGATAATTAAACCTGAGGCCTAGTGTGAACTATAGGATTCTTCGTCAGAAATAACTACACATTTTAAAACATCTATTAACATTTTCCTACCTAAAGTAAACAACAAAAAGGTTACTACAATATTTAAGTGCAAGAAAATGAGTTAACTGCTGTATTTCAATCCAAACATTGGAGGATATTTATAAACTATTTGATTCTTATGGTTTAAGTCTGGTGAAGCCTTGAACCAAATTACAGTTTTGTAATTCAATTCCATTATTTGATGTATTACAAAAAATATACACTATTTTCCAGTTACCTGTTACTCATTAATGAGCCAAGTATCATCAGGCTGTCCTCCATGAGTGCAATGTTTTCCATGGTATCTGATCCTTTGAGGAGTAATTCACCCCTCATCTTGAATGGAGCAAAAGTGAGCACATGACCACTCCATTCATTAATAACAGCTTTCAGCTTTGCTTCAATATCCTTTTCTTTTCCTGCACTGATACAAATGTCCTGAAAAACAATTTTTGTTTATTTAGGAACCAGTGTATTATATTCACTGTATTATCTATTGAAGCTTTGTAAGTTTATTTTTATACATTCTCAGAATGTGGGGATTGCTGGATTGCATTTTTCATTTCACAAAAAAGATGTTGGCAGGACTTCTTCTTGAACCACGATACAACTGAGTGACTTGCTCGGCCATTTCAGAGAGTAGTTCAGAGTCAACCACATTGGTTTGGGCAGAGCCGGCACAACCATTAGGTGAATGAGATGGACGTCTAGGGCATCAAAATTTGGGAGGGTGCCAAAAAATGGAATTAAACGAATCATTCCAAGGGATGTGCTGGGAAATGGGTTTGAATCCAAGGGAATTCTCCTAACTACTGCCCTTAATAATGAACCTACCTTGAGTATTTTGTAACCAGGGCACAAATGGCAGTGCATTTAGTGTTATATTGAACACCAAGGTCCCTCAGAACTGAAAGGGAGCAGGTTGGGGAGGGGGGCAGGGGGGAGGAAATAAAGGTACCCAAGTGATACCGCCCTCTTTCATCATGGGTCGATAATCTGACGCTGGCCTGTGCTGTTCTTTCATTTAAACACCTTGACATGTTTGAAGATCAGGGCAAAGTGCCAAGATTTGGAACTGGAAAAAAGATGTAGCCTGGTACTGCTGGTTGCTGAGCAATGGGGGAGCATCAAAGTTAGCAGTGGGTTCCCAGCTTTCCTTTTTATTTAATTTTCTTTTGATTTTCTTCGCTGTGGAGAGTCTGGTTTTTGTTTTACTGTTCACAGGGCGCACAGTCTGTTTGCCCCCCCTCCTTGGTGTAGCCCAGCCAGCCTCCCAGAGACGGGGAGTGAAATGGACACTGTGAAACTGACAGCGGGAGGCAGCAGACACACTCCCGCCATCCCATGCAGATCAGCGCAGCTCAGCTCAGCTCAGAGCAGATGAGACAACCATCCAGCCCCACGCATTAAAAGGTCAAGCACTGTATGAACAATGGGTGAAAACATCTTTTAAATGGAGACAGCTCTGTTGCACAGAGTTTGGCCGCTGCTTCTGATTTATCCTTTTAAGATCCCTTTTGTCTTCCGAATGAATTCCCATTACAGATACTAATCTTGAAAATTTCCTACTCTCTCCCATCTTTATCACACTTCTCTTTCCCCAGTAAATCATCAACTCTCTACCAACTGTAGTGCTGTATGTCTTTTAGCATCGCCTGGTCCAAAAAAACAAAGGAAGTGCCATTTGATATAATTTACTTTAAATACAACAGTGGTTGTCCTCTGCAGAGTGAAACATATCTGGGTCATGATACATGGATGGTCACAGGATAGTCGCCAATACAGATTGTGTTGTATATACTGGTATATAGTACTACTGGTGTATGGTACTATAGTTGCACAATTAACATTCACAGAGGTATACTTATAAAACATAATATACAAATGTATATTATATGTGCACTGTAAGCATTATTGGACAACCTGATTATGCAACAAGTTGAATATATTTTATCACAATAATGCCTATTGCAGCTTTTGATCGCAAGGTTTTACTGTGTTAGCAGTGATCAGCTATCATCCTTTCTCCAGTGTTTGGAGCTTTCAAGCAATATTAATCAGCAGACTGTAAGTCATGTACTTACAATATATCCCAGCATGCTGTGAGCACACAAAATAATCACTGCTAATTTCAATTTTCCCAATTTATAACCAAACATTGTGCAGCAAGCTCGGGTGTTTCCTGTCTCACACAATCTTCACCATGGCGAGGAATTCGCAAGAAGCTTATGGAAAAAAAGAAACTCTTCTCCCAGTTTGTAGAACATCTCCTGGACAGTGTTTGGTCATAAATTGGGAAAATTGAAACATGTAATTAATAATGAAATCAATATTAAATCATTAATAATTTTACTTTGGATATAATAATAAACCAGTACATGTAAGACATCTTGCCATTTTTTTTCTTTATATTGGAATTGGTTGAGGTGGAGGGGATTGGCGGGGTGCCAGGTGAACAGTTTTGCCGAGGGCAGCAATTACACGTGCGCTGGCCCTGGCTGTGAGGCTGGAATCACATATAGCTCATACCAGATAAAGACAGCAGGTTTCTTTCCATAAAGAATGTTAGTGAACCAGTTGGGTTTTTATGACAATCCGCAGGTTTCATGATCACTTTTACTGGCACCAGTTTTTTTATTTCCAGATATTTTAAACTAAATTAAAATTCTCAATCTGCTATGGGATTTGAACTCACATTCTCTGGATTATTAGTCCAGACTTCCAGTAACATACCACTTAACTACCATACTCCTGGTCCTGAGCTAATAACATTGTGGTGAAATCAGTTGCTTTGGGAGGACAAAGGGATCAGGCCATTACAAAAATAAACAACAATAAATTAAAGCATATTTCAAAATCTTTTACAAATAAACTGTGATGTTTTTATCATCTGACATCGGCTTAAGGTTTAGATTAAACTACAGCCTAAATTGACCTATAATTGTCCAATCAATTAAAATTATATTTTGCCAAAATTACTTAAAATTTTTAATTTAGGTTGTCTTTTTTATCATGAATTTTGTTTGTAATATTCTATTTCAGACATTTGACGGGATGCAATAATTGTTGAGATGAGGCCCACTTTATAGAAGGTTCCCTCCCATCGGCCAATTACAGAATTTATTTGAAAGTATGTCTTAACCAGGGTTCACAATATTGTGTATATAAGTTTAAAGACTAAAAAATAAGCATGTTACCTCAATGTCCTCTTTGTATTTTAGTAATGGAGCTTCTGTTATATTTTTGAGAGAGAACTGGTCAGATTCAACATCAAAAGTATGACCAGTGACCTGTGCAATCCTTTCCCAGTGTCTTGACATCATAGCCTACAGAGTAAGAAATAAATACACAATAATTGCGAAAAGTGTTTACATTCGTGTAATGAAGAATAATTGTTGCTTAATCTTTTCTTTTCTTCTCAAACTTTAATGACATCTTTTTGGTGTAACTAATGGAATCTGATAAAGGCAAAAAGATCAAGAAAATGGAACCTTGAGGAAAGCTACCCACAAACTTTTAGCGTCTCTGTGGTGTGGATTTCACCTTTCCCAAGGTTAATTTCATTCTGATCCATTTATATTCTGGTGTCCAGCAACAGTGATGTCATCAAGCAGGCTCAGCAGCCAAACACATTGAAGAATTCTCACAGTCAGCAAACCAGGAAGTAACAAGCAGGTTTTATCATTCACATTTTATAATTTTACAGAAAGCGCAATAAAGATGTAGACATACACTCAAGGTAAAGACTGAAATATCATATACAAACTTTAAAAAATAAAACAAAAATTATTTTTTATTATTAAAAAAAAGATGGAATTTTTAGTACGGAATGGAGAAATTTGACATTCCACAAATATAAAATTAGCTTTCAGGGTCAGAGAGGTTGTTCAACAGTAAAATAGCTGAGACAGTGGATGCATTGGTTGTAATCTACCAAAATTCCCTGGATTCTGGGTAGTTCCCAGAGGATTGGAAACCTGCAAATCTAACGGCCCGATTTAAAAAAGAAAGCAGACAGAAAGCAGGAAACTATTGACCACTTAGCCTAACATCTGTTTTGTGAAAATGCTGGAGTCCATTATTAAGGAACCAGTAGCAGGACATTTGGAAAAGCATAATTCAATCAAGCAGAGTCAGCATGGTTTTATGAAAGGGAAATCATGTTTGACAAATTTGCTGGAGTTCTTTGAGGATGTAATGAGCAGGATGCATAAAGGAGAACCAGTGGATGTGGTGTATTTGGATTTCCAGAAGGCATTCGATAATGTGCCACATAAAAGATTACTGCACAAGATAAAAGTTCATGGGGTTGGAGGTAATATATTAGCATGGATAGAGGATTGGCTAACTAACAGAAAACAGAGAATCGGGATAAATGGGTCATTTTCCGGTTGACAACAGTAACAAGTGGGGTGCTGCAGGGATCGGTGCTGGGGCCTTAAATATTTACAATCTATATTAATGACATGGATGAAGGGACCGAGTGTAATGTAGCCAAGTTTGCTGATGATACAAAGATGAGTGGGAAAGCAAATTGTGAGGAGGACACAAAAATTCTACAAAGAGATATAGGCAGGCTAAGTGAGTGGGCAAACATTTAGCAGGTGGAGTATAGGGCCCAAGTTTCCACAAGAAAAAAAACGGGCGCCCCTCCAAGCTAAAAATCCTCGGCGCCTAAAAAAATCCTCGGTATTCTCCACCGACTTTCAGGTCCTGTGGCACTCGGCGCAGCCGGCACGAGCTGTGGGGGGGGCGGAGCCAGGTCCCTGCGCTGAAAACAGTGCTGGGACCTCTGCACATGTGCGCTACAGTCGGCACGCAAGTGCAGTAGCTCCAGGCGCCGAACTGTGTGGGAGGGGCCCGAAGCACGCAGCCCCTAGCCCTGGCTGAATGGCCTCACTGGGGCTGCGTAAATGAGGCTCCTCCCACGGCCAGCTCCTGCTCCCCCCCCCCCCCGATCAGACCCGACACCCCCCCCCCCTACCGCCGACCCGACCCGACCCCCGCTCCCCCCCGACCCGAGACCCGAGACCAGCTCCCCCGCCCCGACCCGACACCCGCTCTCCCCCCCCCGCCCCGACCCGACACCCGCTCCCCCCCGCCCCGACCGAGACCCGAGACCCGCTCTCCCCCCCCGCCCCGACCCGAGACCCGCTGCCCGCCCTGACCCGAGGCCCACTCCCCCCCCGACCCTCTCCCCGACCCGAGGCCCGCTTCCCCCCCCCCACCGACCCGACCCGATACCCACTCCCCCCCCCGACCCGACACCCGCTTCCCCCGACCCGACACCCGCTCCCCGCTCCCCCCCGACCCGACACCCGCTCCGCTCCCCCCCCCCGACCCGACACCCGCTCCCCTGACCCGACACCCGCTCCTGTTCCCTGACCCTCCCCCTCCTCCCTCTCCCTCCTCCCTCTCCCTCCCCCTCCTCCCCTCCTCCCTCCCCTCCTCCCTCCCTCTCCTCCCCCTCCCCTTCTCCCTCCCTCTCCTCTCTCTCCCCTTCTCTCTCCCTCTCCTCCCTCTCCCTCAGCGGCACGAACAGCTGCAGAATTCTCCCTGGCTGAAGCACTTTCACACAGGTAGGAAGATGGTTTATTTAATCTTTTCTTGGCTTATAAATGTTTATTCAGGTTGGATTTATTTGTGTAATATTTGTAGAAGTATAAATAAGGATTTATTGTCGAATTTAATGAGTTCCCTTCCCCCCCACCTCGTTCTGGGCGCCTAATTTGTAACCTGCGCCTGATTTTTTAATATGTAGAACAGGTTTTTTCAGTTCTACAAAATCTTCACTGGCGCCATTCTACTTTAGTTTGGAGTACATTTTCACTGTGGAAACTTTGAAATCAGGCGTCAGTGGCCGGACACGCCCCCTTTTGAAGAAAAAATTCTGTTCTAAACTAGAACTGTTCTACCTGACTAGAACTGCAGAAAAAAAAATGTGGAGAATTGCGATTTCTAAAATAATCCGTTCTCCACCAGTTGCTCCTAAAAATCAGGCGCGAATCATGTGGAAACTTGGGCCCATAATGTGGGAAAATGTGAGGTTATCCACTTTGGCAGAAAAAAATAGAAAAGCAAATTATAATTTAAATGGAGGAAAATTGCAAAATGCTGCAGTACAGAGGGACCTGTGAGTCCTTGTGCATGGAACACAAAAAGTTAGTATGTAGGTACAGCAAGTAATCAGGAAGGCAAATGCAACGTTGGCCTTTATTGCAAGGGGGATAGAGTATAAAACCAGAGAAGTCCTGCTCCAACTGTATAGGGTATTGGTGAGGCCACACCTAGAGTACTACAGGTACAGTTTAGGTCTCCGTATTTAAGGAAGGATATACTTGCATTGGAGGCTGTTCAGAGAAGGTTCACTAGGTGGATTCTGGAGATGAGGAGGTTGACTTATGAAGATAGTTTGAGTAGGTTGAGCCTATACACATTGGAGTTCAGAAGAATTAGAGGTAATCTTATCGAAACATATAAGATAATGAGGGGGCTCGACAAGGTGGATGCAGAGAGAATATTTCCACTCATAGGGGAAATTAAAACTAGGGGACATAGACTCAGAATAAGGGGCCACCCATTTAAAACTGAGATGAAGAGGAATTTCTTCTCTCAGAGGGTTGTAAATCTATGGAATTCTCTTCCCCAGAGAGCGGTGGAGGCTGGGTCTTTGAATATATTTATGGCCGAGATAGACAGATTTTTGAGCAAGAAGGGAATAAGGGGTTATGGGGAGCGGGCAGGGAAGTGGAACTGAGTCCATGATCAGATTAGCCATGATCTTATTAAATGGCGGAGCAGGCTCGAGGGGCCAAATGGCCTACACCTGCTTCTATTTCTTATGTCTTATGTCTTAAAATGACTTAGTACAGCGTTAAAAACTCAGTTACACCTCATTCAACAACGCTTATCTTTTTTAAGGTACAATACAGTGAGAATAGAGAGTAAAAGTTGAAGTTCACGTCAAATTAAGTGACTTCTAATTGATTCCATCTTCAGGGACTACACCAGCACACCCTGTGGAGGAGAAAAGTATTACTGACATCAACATCAGGATTTCTGATTTTAAATGCGCATGTGCAGATTCCAGAAGTTGCTGACACTTTCGCCGTCATTACAACCGCAAAGTCTGGGACATTGCAATATGCAATTTGTGCCTACATATAGCTTTAATCTTTATTTGTGTTATTACACTCACGGAAGCCAAATTATAAATAGAAATGATAGGCGTATGCCACTTTGCATCTGTAAAAATGAGTCTTCAACATTTCTCAGACAGCTTGCGAGCAACATAACCAGTACAAAAGTTCAAAATATTATGAATCCAGCTATGGGTTTTGCAAAATGTCAGGGAAATGACATGGCAACAAGGCCTGAAATTTAACTTGACCAACCATTATCTGTCCTAGTAGACACACAATGATGAAGTGTCAGCACCAATTTCATGTGGTTCTTGCAACCACGTGAACAGGCACATGCAACGAATGCCCCACCTTCTGTACAAGTGAATTTAATTGTTTTTCAGTTTCCAGTTTCTTGTGTCAATCAAACTGAATTAGAAAAGTTCTTAGCTCTATCACCATGATGAATATAGCTCAAAGGGATTTGGATTTCATCCAGACTTCAACAGTATATTATTCATTTATTTAGATTCAAAATTGGAGAAGATCCAGGAAATGTGTTCTTCACCTCATTTGTTTATTATTTGTCACTAAATTTGTGTAGCTTGAGGCTGTTTTGCTTTAATTGATTGGTTAAGAGTCAGGGTTCATAATTCTCCATCCAGTTTGACATTATTAATGACTCTAATCACTGCACTTTACTGAGGTGGCTATATGCAGTTCCTTTACACTATTTAATTAGCAGGTGGCACACTTGTAGCTATAGGCCTGTGGGTTGTGATTTATTAAACTAAGACTGTCCAGATTACTTTAAGATCCTCAAGGATTCACCATTATTTAAAAAAAACAATTTTCCTAAGTATGTTTCTCCCTGTTTTTCTCAAATCCCTTGTCATACATGTCATTCCCCGAGCAAGATAGCAACATATAGCTTTGTTGTCAGGCTTTTATGAATGCTATTCTAAGTTGGACAGTAGGATGGCGCACTCTCACTTGACTTGCTCTGTCATGTATTTCCATAAATCATGCCTCTGTTTTCTTCAGGACAGGAATTCTCCCATCTGAAAAATGCCCACACCTGTTGGGGAAGCAGGAAATCAGGTGTGTCTGACGCCACTTAACAGCAGACTGCACCTCTTAAAAGGGATGAACTCTGACTTAAGACAGCAGGGAACGCTTCTGAGGGAGAATAATGGCTGCAAGTGCTGCAGACTGGGAACCCAGGTTCTCTGATACCGCTTTCAAGGCCCTGGTCCATGCAGTGAACAGGAGGAAGGAGATCCTGGCAGAAAGTCCCCCAGAAATACCTCGTTAGATATCTCAGCCCCGATCTTTACTGGGGTGGGATTTCCAAGAAGGGAACAGGAGTTCTGGTTGGGAAATCGGCTTTCCCAGAACGCCATGGAGGTTTAACAGCGTGCGTGTGTTTTTTTTAAAAACAGGTTCCCTGCCTAGAAGCCAGGCTGATTGACAGAAGAGGCCGCACACGAGAAGCTGGTAGGTTTCCTGCTGCTTGGGGTTGAGATCACGAGGAGTCAGAGAGATCAAGGGCAGAGATGGGGGTTCTGGGGGGGAGGGTAGTTGGTGATTACTGCGGGGTTGGGGGGGCGGTGATCGTGCGGGAGGGGTTCAATTAGCGCGGAGTCGGATTCTGATTGTTTGGGGGGGAAGTCCAATTGCATGGAGTGAGAAACAGGTTTGCTTGGGGTGCTGGGAGGAAGCACCCCTGCTCATCCTGGCCCATAAGCAGTTCTTGTCTCCCTTTAGTTGCTTGGTTTCCCCGAGGCTTGGGAAACTTGGTTGGCCAGCATTAAAGCTGGAAGAGAGATAAAACCTGAGGCAAGCAGCCTCATTAAAATATTTTTCCTCCTGGGAGCAGGACGGTTACCTGCACTCTCACTCCCATCCAAAGCCGAGGATGGGATGGGAACGGGGAGTGGTTCGAGGCGGGTTGGGTTCGGGTTTGAGATTTTTTACATTTTAACATCCCACCTGACCCAAACTCATCCGTTTTGGGGAGTTAAAAGTCACCCCCCATCTCTTTCAAAAAATAACATTTTGGGATGCAGTAGATGTGTAATTTGAGACATGATGGGCTGGATTTTGGGCTTTTTGGATTTTGGGGTGTTAATCATGGTGGGGTGTTAAAGCTAGCGCCTGAAAATAGTTTGCGCCTTCGACTGCATGTTTTAGCGAAAAAGTAAGTTGGAGGAGGGTTGGCGTTAAGTCAGGCATTGCACAACACCCGAGCCTAAACTTGTGTCGTTAAAGGAAATGGGCATTTTGCCCAAGCACAGTGTTTTTTTTCCACAAGTCGCAAACGCTAATGCACACAGGCACATATAAACCGCCCCACTTCTGCAGAGATGGAGGAGCAGGAGGGAAGGCAGCATGCCAGGCACTTCAGCAATGAGGCAAGTGAGGCCTTAACCAACACAATGGAGAGGAGGTGGTCCTCACTCCATCTTGCTGGGGGAGCCAGACCACTCCTACCTGTATTTAAGAGGGTGTGGAGGGACATTGCTCAGGAGGTGTCTGCTGCAGACATTGTGCCAAGAACTGGGACACAATGTCAGAAAAAGTTCAACGACCTTACGAGAGTTGTCAGGGTGAGTACCATTCACATTTATGTATGCCTCCTTTCCTTCTAACATGAATCTCACACATGATGTGAAATCTTTCATGAATATGGTCGCGCTCAAAAGTCTTTCTGTCTGTGGGGTGGGTTTCACAATGCATTCGAAAGATGAAGGCTTACTTCTGCACCCATTACCTTCTAATGATCGATGCATATGAACTCATTAATTTACATCCTTCCTCGCAATACACTCCCACTGCTGCTATGGCTCTCAGAAAGATCACCTGCAGGTTACATGCCTCTAACCTCCTAGCAATTGCTCACTGAGCTCATGCAACATCAAACTGATTGAACGGAAGCCGCTGGAACATTCACAGCGTCTCACCGAGAGTCATGGTGAATCAAATAACTAGGGCTGTAGAGAGGGCTTTAAACTAATTAGTCGGGGGGGAAGATTCAGCTCAGCAAAAATTTTAAAAGTTCAAAGAACAAGGGGAAGGCAATAGATCAGTGTAGCACTGGGGGAAATGAAAACCAGAGTGCAATAAAGGTACAGCAGTTATCATGGACGACTTTATTCTACATATTGATTGGGATAACCAAACTGGAAGCAATGCAGTGGAGGAGGATTTCCTGGAGTGTATTAGGGATGGTTTTCTAGACCAATATGTCGAGGAACCAACTAGAGAGCTGGCCATCCTAGACTGGGTGATGTGTAATGAGAAGGGACTAATTAGCAATCTTGTTGTGCGAGGCCCCTTGGGGAAGAGTGACCATAATATGATAGAATTCTTTATTAAGATGGAGAGTGACACAGTTAATTCGGAAACTAGGGTCCTGAACTTAAGGAAAAGTAACTTCGACAGTATGAGGTGTGAATTGGCTAGAATAGACTGGCAAAGGATACTTAAATGGTTGACGGTGGATAAGCAATGGCAAACATTTAAAGATCACATGGATGAACTTCAGCAATTGTACATCCCTGTCTGGAGTAAAAATAAAACAGGGAAGGTGGCTCAACCATGGCTAACAAGGGAAATTAAGGATAGTGTTAAAGCCAAGGAAGAGGCATATAATTTGGCTAGCAAAAGCAACAAACCTGAGGACTGGGTGAAATTTAGAATTCAACAGAGGAAGAATAAGGGTTTAAGTAAGAGGGGAAAAATAGAGTACGAGAGGAAGCTCGCAGGGAACATAAAAACTGACTGCAAAAGCTTCTTTAAATATGTGAAGAGAAAAAAATTAGTGAAGACAAACGTAGGTCCCTTGCAGTCAGATTCAGGTGAATTTATAATGGGGAGCAAAGAAATGGCAGACCAATTGAACCAATACTTCGGGTCTGTCTTCACGAGGGAAGACACAAATAGCCTTCCGAATGTACTAGGGGACAGTGGGTCTAGTGAGAAGGAGGAACTGAAGGATATCCTTATTAGGCGGGAAATTGTGTTAGGGAAATTGATGGGATTGAAGGCCGATAAATCCCCGGGGCCTGATAGCCTGAATCCCAGAGTACTTAAGGAATTGGCCCTAGAAATAGTGGATGCATTGGTGATCATTTTCCAACAGTCTATCGACTCTGGATCAGTTCCTATGGACTGGAGGGTAGCTAATGTAACACTACTTTTTAAAAAAGGAGGGAGAGAGAAAACGGGTAATTATAGACCGGTTAGCCTGACATCAGTAGTGGGGAAAATGTTGGAATCAATCATTAAGGGTGAAATAGCAACGCATTTGGAAAGCAGTGACAGGATCGGACCAAGTCAGCATGGATTTATGAAAGGGAAACCATGCTTGACGAATCTTCTGGAATTTTTTGAGGATGTAACTAGCAGAGTGGACAAGGGAGAACCAGTGGATGTGGTGTATTTGGACTTTCAAAAGGCTTTTGACAAGGTCCCGCACAAGATATTGGTGTGCAAAACCAAAGCGCATGGTATTGGGGGCAATGTACTGACATGGATAGAGAACTGGTTGGCAGACAGGAAGCAGAGAGTCGGGATAAACGGGTCCTTTTCAGAATGGCAGGCAGTGACTAGTGGAGAGCCGCAGGGCTCAGTGCTGGGACCCCAGCTCTTTACAATATACATTAATGATTTAGATGAAGGAATTGAGTGTAATATCTCCAAGTTTGCAGATGACACTAAACTGGGTGGCGGTGTGAGCTGTGAGGAGGATGCTAAGAGGCTGCAGGGTGACTTGGACAGGTTAAGTGAGTGGGCAAATGCATGGCAGATGCAGTATAATGTGGATAAATGTGAGGTTATCCATTTTGGGGGCAAAAACACAAAGGCAGAATATTATCTGAATGGCGGCAGATTAGGAAAAGGGGAGGTGCAACGAGACCTGGGTGTCATGGTTCATCAGTCACTGAAAGTGGGAATGCAGGTACAGCAGGCGGTGAAGAAGGCAAATGGTATGTTGGCCTTCATAGCTAGGAGATTTGAGTATAGGAGCAGGGAGGTCTTACTACAGTTGTACAGGGCCTTAGTGAGGCCTCACCTGGAATATTGTGTTCAGTTTTGGTCTCCTAATCTGAGGAAGGATGTTCTTGCTATTGAGGGAGTGCAGCGAAGGTTCACCAGACTGATTCCTGGGATGGCTGGACTGACATATGAGGAGAGACTGGATCAATTGGGCCTTTATTCACTGGAGTTTAGAAGGATGAGAGAGGATCTCATAGAAACGTATACGATTCTGATGGGACTGGACAGGTTAGATGCGGGAAGAATGTTCCCAATGTTGGGGAAGTCCAGAACCAGGGGACATAGTCTTAAGATAATGGGCAGGCCATTTAGGACTGAGATGAGGAGAAACTTCTTCACTCAGAGAGTTGTTAACCTATGGAATTCCCTGCCGCAAAGAGTTGTTGATGCCAGTTCATTGGATATATTCAAGAGGAAGTTAGATATGGCCCTTAAGGCTAAGGGGATCAAGAGGTATGGAGAGAAAGCAGGAAAGGGGTACTGAGGGAATGATCAGCCATGATCTTATTGAATGGCGGTGCACGATCGAAGGGCCGAATGGCCTACTCCTGCACCTATTTTCTATGTTTCTATGTTACTATGTTTCAGAGCGTGCGAGGAAGAGACAGAATGTATAAACATACAGGTGAATCAGAAAGTGGGGTCAAAGTAGGAAAAATAGTAAAAAATATTAATTTAAAAGCTCTTTATCTGAATACACATAGCATTCGTAACAAAATAGATGAATTGACAGCACAAATAGATACAAATGGGTATGATCTGATAGCCATTACAGAGACGTGGTTGCAAGATGACCAGGACTGAGTACTAAATATTCAGGGGTATTTGACAATTAGGAAGGACAGACAGAAAGGAAAAGGAGGTGGGGTAGCACTGTTAATAAAGGATGGGATCAGTGCATTAGTGAGAAACGATATTGGCTCAAAGGATCGAGATGTTGAATCAGTTTGGGTGGAGATAAGGAATAATGGGAAAAAGTCGTTGGTGGGTGTAGTCTATAGGCTCCCTAACAATAGCTACAGTGTTGGTTGGAGTATAAATCAAGAAGTAATGGAGGCTTGTAATAAAGGAACGGCAATAATCATGGGCGATTTTAATCTTTATATTAATTGGACAAAGCAAATTGGCCAGGGTAGCTTTCAAGAAGAGTTAGAGTGTATCCAGGATAATTTCCTTGAACAGTACGTTGCTGAACCAACCAGGGAGCAGGGTATCTTTGATCTGGTACTGTGTAATGAGACAGGATTAATAAATGAACCAGTAAAGGATCCTCTAGGAATGAGTGACCATAGCATGGTTGAATTTCAAATTCAGTTGGAGGGTGAGAAAGTTGGATCTCAAACCACTGTCCTAAGCTTAAACAATGGAGACTGCAAAGGTATGAAGGCAGAGTTGGCTAAAGTGGACTGGGAAAATAGATTAAAGTGTGGGACGGTTGATGAGCAGTGGCAGACATTTAAGGAGATATTTCATAACTCGCAACAAAAATATATCCCAATGAGAAGGAAAGATTGTAAGAAAAGGGATAACCATCCATTGCTAAATAAGGAAATAAGGGATGGTAGCCAATTGAAAGCAAGGGCATACAATGTGGCCAAGACTAGTGGGAGGCCAGAGGATTGGGAAACTTTCGAACGCCAGCAAAGGACAACTAAAAAAATGATAGAGGGAAGATAGATTATGAAAGTAAACAAGCACGAAATATAAAAACAGATAGTAAGAGTTTCTACAGGTACATAAAAAGGAAAAGAGTGGCTAAAGTAAATGTTGATCCCCTAGAGGATGAGACTGGGGAATTAATAATGGAGAACAGGGAAATAGCGGAGATGTTGAACAAATATTTTGTATCTGTCTTCACGGTAGAAGACACTAAAAACATCCCAATAGTGGATAATCAAGGGGCTATAAGGAGGGAGGAACTTAATACACTATCACTAAAGAAGTAGTACTCGGTAAAATAATGGGACTAAAGGTGGACAAGTCCCCTGGACCTGATGCCTTACATACTAGGGTCTTAAAAGATGTGGCTGCAGAGATAGTGGATGCATTGGTTGTAACCTAGCAAAATTCCCTGGATTCTGGGGCGGTCCCAGCAGATTGGAAAACCGCAAATATAACGTCCCTATTTAAAAAAGGAGGCAGACAAAAAACAGGAAGCTATAGACCAGTTAGCCTAACATCTGTCATTGGGAAAATGCTGGAGTCCATTATTAAAGAAGCAGTAGCGGGCCATTTGGAAAAGCATAATTCAATCAAACAGAGTCAACATGATTTCATGAAAGGGAAATCATGTTTGACAAATTTGTTGGTATTCTTTGAGGATGTAACAAGCAGGGTGGATAAGGGGGAACCAGTGGAGGTGGTGTATTTGGATTTCCAGAAGGCATTCAATAAGGTGCCACATAAAAGGTTCCTGCACAAGATAAAAGTTCATGGGGTTGGGGGTAATATATTAGCATGGCTAGAGGATTGGCTAACTAACAGAAAACAGAGAGTCGGGATAAATGGATCATTTTCCAATTGGCAAACAGTGACTCGTGGGGTGCCAAAGGGATCAGTGCTGGGTCCTCAACTATTCACAATCTATATTAATGACTTAGATGAAGGAACTGAGTGTAATGTAGCCAAGTTTACTGATGATACCAAGATGGGTTGGAAAGCAATTTGTGAGGAGGACATAAAACATCTGCAAAGGGATATAGACAGGCTAAGTGAGTGGGCAAACATTTGGCAGCTGGAGTATAATGTGGGAAAATGTGAGGTTATCCACTTTGGCAGAAAAAAATAGAAAAGCAAATTATAATTTAAATGGAGAAAAATTGCAAAGTGTGTCAATACAGAGGGAACTGGGGGTCCTTGTGCATGAAACACAAAAAGTTAGTATGCAGGTACAGCAAGTAATCAGGAAGGCAAATGTAATGTTGGCCTTTAATGCAAGTGAGATGGAGTATAAAAGCAGAGAAGTCCTGCTACAATTGTACAGGATATTGGTGAGGCCACACCTAGAGTACTGCATACAGTTTTGGTCTCCTTATTTAAAGAGGGATATATTTGCATTGGAGGCAGTTCAGAGAAGGTTCACTAGGTGGATTCCTGAGATGAAGGGGTTGACTTATGAAGAAAGGTTGAGCAGGTTGGGCCTGTGCTCATTGGAGTTCAGAAGAATGAGAGGTGATCTTATCGAAACATATAAGATAATGAGGGGGCTCGACAAGGTGGATGCAGAGAGGATATTTCCACTCATAGGGGAAACTAAAACTTGGGGACATAGTCTCAGAATAAGGGCCACCCATTTAAAACTGAAATGAGAAGGAATTTCTTCTCTCAGAGGGTTGCAAATCTATGGAATTCTCTGCCCCAGAGAGCTGTGGAGGCTGGGTCATTGAATATATTTAAGGAGGAGATAGGCAGATTTTTGAGCGATAAGGGAGTGAAGGGTTATGGGAGCAGGCAGGGAAGTGGAGCTGAGACCATGATCAGATCAGCCATGATCTTATTGAAGGCTCAAGGGACCAAATGGCCTTCCCCTGCTCCTATTTCTTATGTTCTTATGTACTATGGTATGCATATGTGCCACAACAGGAGAGGAACCCTTTCTATTTTTCTCTTTGCAGTCGAAGCACTCCTACAACAGGAGTGAGCAGCTGCACACAAGCGGGGTGCTGCTTCAAATACTGGAACTGAATGATATTGAGGAATGGGTGTCAGCCCTAATTGGAGTAGCAGCTCGGGCAGTTGCAGAGGGCAATGCTGAGCCCCCTTCAGGTATTGAGGGTATGTAAATGGATAGGGCACCTGAAGAGTCTGCATTGAGTCGTATAGTGAAGTGGTGGCAGCCCTTCAAATTAACATGTACAATGCCACCTTCCTCATGTCATCCTGCCCCCTCCCCTGCTGATAACCACACGTATGTATTTTTGTGCTTGGAGATGATCAGCCACAATCACAGCCTTCCCGGGATGCATCGACATCTGCCATGGCAGTGATGATGAGGCTGCGGACACAACCAACATCACTGAGCCGCAGAGCCCACCAGTTACTCCGTCTTCACGCTCGTCATCTGGCGGCAATGAGATCTTTGAGGGGTTTGAGTCTTCGGAGGCTCCTAGCCCCAGTCGCCTACGGCAACACAATGAGAGAGGGCAATCTCGCAGGCCAGCTCTCTGGAGGGTGAGTCGGCAAAGTTGGTCTGCTCAACGAAGGCAGAAATGCAACTGGGGACTTGGTGGAAATATCCAGGGAAAATACAGAAATGCACCGTGAGCTTATGAATGAATTGGGATGGATCTCAGAAAGCATCGACAAGCTTACTACGACTGTTGCGGAAGCAGCGTCACGGATTGTCATTGCTACTCTGAACACTAGCGAGGCCATCATTGCTCACACACAGAGGCTGGTGACCTCGAGCAGTGACAATGGCATCCCAGAGTGTGTGGCGCGTGCCCTTGAACACATTGCAGCATCGCACGAATCGCAGGCACAAGCTACGCTTCAGCTTGGTGATGTGATACGGTCGATGACTACTGCCATCCTCTCTGCGTTCCCCACTGTTTAATGGGAAAGGGACGGTGCCGAAGCAGATGAGCAAGCTGTGGAGACACATCGTGCTCCAGATGTTGAGGCCCAGCCCCGTCATAGAGTCAGTGGCTCCCAGGAAATGAAAGGTGCTGTCCTTCCTCAGGCTGACAGCATTCCGGCCCCCACCACTGACTCGCCAACCATGCACCATACACAGTTGACAACCCAGCCACCAGTGACTGCTTCCGCCGATGAAGAGGCGCAGCAGTTCATAGGCCAGGCCTTCCAAGCTAAGAGCTGGTCCAGGGTGTCCTTAGACGCCGTCTGCATTGTCTTTCCCCCACCTCCCATCAACATAGCATCTCTCTAGCAACCTTGCTGTAGGCACCTCATTGAGGAGGAGCAGCCGGCGTCAGAGGGGGCTGTCGGGAAGAGTGGGGGGGCGGGGGGCGGGTGGAAGTATGGCTCAGAGCTATTAAGGCCTGGCACAAGTTTCAGCTCATGTGGAAATGCTGATATTGTAAATAGTTGTATCTTAATAAATGGGGTAGTTTGCATTGACTTGCTGTAGAAAGCGGTTTTGTGTTTATTTAGTTTTGATTTTATCATTGTATCGTTTTGGGTTGTAGGGCGGGGGGCATTGTTTGTTATTGCTGTTCATTAAAATGTTTCTTGGACCTTTACCATTGGTGTCTTGTGACTCATTGCAGTATTCAGTGTAGATGAGCCATCATGGTGTCAGAGTCACGAGTCAAAGCTGCAGTCCCACCTTCCCCATTCAAGCAAACCCAGTCAATGATGAGCTGGCAACAGGAGCTCTTGCTGCGGCCGCACCTCCACGCCACCGCCCCTGTGGTTGTGGTGGATCTGCAATGGGTTCCTCGCCAGGCTCGTCTTCCTCGCCCTTCTCCTCCTGAGGTGGTCCTGCAATCTCCACTGGCAATGCCTGGCCCCTCATGATGGCTAAGTTGTGTAGCATGCAGCACACCACAATGAATTCAAAGACCTGTTGAGTGGAGTATTGAAAGCTGCCTCCAGAGCGGTCCAGGCTGCTTGAGCACACAAATTGTCTGTTTAATGATGTTGCAGGTGACTGCATGGCTGTCATTGTAGCGCTGCTTGGCTTCTGTGACCGGGTTCCGGAGGGGGGTCATGAGCCAGGTGGCCAAGCCGTAACCTTTGTCCCGATCAGCCAGCCTTGCCCTTGCCTTTGTCGCTAAAACATTCGTGACACAGTGCTCTCACGCAAGATGAAAGCATCATGTGTGCTCCCTGGATAGTGAGCATTCACTGTGAGGATGCACTGCGTATGGCCGCGGACCGGCTGTATGTTTATGGAGTGTTATCCCTTTCGGTTTCTGAACACCTCTGCATTGTGTAATGGTGCTCGCAAGATGACATGTGTGCAATCACTGGCTCCTTGAACCTTGGGGAAGCCTAAAATTCTACCAAAGCCTACAGCCCTCTCATTCTGGCTGTCCCTGCTCAACGGGAACTTTATGAAGTCCATTCTGTGTGCGTACAGTGCCCTTGTTACCTGGCAAATGCAGCAATGGGCAGTGTGCTGAGAAATGCTGCATATGTCCCCTGCTGCCACCTGGAATACTACTTTTGATGTCCTACTTTTTAAGTTAAGTCTTAGCTCCGTAAATTCCCTCATCCCGTTTTTTACCTATATCATTGGTACCTATGTGCACCACGACAACTGGCTGTTCGCCCTCCCCCTCCAGAATGCGCTGCAGCAGCTCTGAGACATCCTTGACCTTTGCACCAGGGAGGCAACATACCGTCCTGGAGTCTCGATTGCGGCCACAAAAATCCCCTTACAATAGAATCCCCTACCACTATGGCTCTCCCACTCTTTTTCCTACCCTCCTGTGCAGCAGAGCCTCCTCACACCTGCACCATTTGCAGCCCCATTACTCACAATATTCCTTTCCCCTATCTTGTTTTATGCTTCTACAATCACTGCAACACATTCCACCTCTTTCTCCTCCTACTCACATGCTCTGCACCTCCTACTCTCCTACAGTATTGCAACCCCCCCATTTCCTCACACCTCACATCTTGCACACAACATCTGCCATGACAGGCACATTCTCAAATTAGCTCTCAAGGATGTCACTCCCTTATTTCTTGCAATTAGAGAAAGGAGGGCACAATTTATATCTCAGAGCTCTCAATGAAGTTGACATACTAAATAAAGACTCTTTAGACATGCCTGCTCTCCCCGCCACAGTCTCTCACTGTCAAAGACTTCTGCCAATTTCTTTCATAAGACATCAGTCCAAAGTTCCCATGCCATCTCTGTACTCCCAAACGTTGCAAGCATAACAGAAATGAACACATGATCAAGCCATGTTTACTTTCCATAACAATATTCACCAAATGAGAAAACACATTCACCCTAAGACAACTACTTCTTAACACCATGTTCCAGCTAATTTACTTGCTCTTGCTCCTAGATACTACTTCTATGAGATGTTACCAGAGAGGAATGGTGGCTGGGATGGTTCCACTAGAAGAGAAAGGCTGCTGGAAGCTAATCCCTCTGGGACAGCTACCTTCCTGAGATGAGAGACACCTCGGGCCTCTAAGTCTAGTCTAATGCAAGGGCGTATAAACAGAGAATGCTGGAAATCTCAGCGCGTCAGGCAGCATCTGTGGAGAGAAAAACAAAGTTAACGTTTCGGGTCAACGACCCTTTGTCGAAAAGAGCACATTCTTAAGCACTGAAAGGGGGAGGGGAAGAAAGAACAAAAGGGAAGGTCTGTAATAGGGTGGAAAGCAGGAGAGATTAGAGAGACAAAAGGGATGATGGGCCAAATTGAAATGGTAATGACAGAAGTTAGAAAAAGGTTAAGCTGGATAGGGTGCGAATGGCAGAGTAATGACCAGCTGCCATTAGAGACAAAGAGAAAAAAAAGAGAAGAAAAAATATAAAATGGGGGGGCGGGAGGGAGGGGAGGGAGCCAAAGATGGCCAGAGGTTATGGTCTGAAATTGTTGAACTCTATGTTGAGTCCAGAAAGCTGTAAAGTGCCGAAACGAAAGATGAGGTGTAGTTCCTCGCGCTTGCGTTGAGCTTCATTGGAACCGTGGAGGAGTCCGAAGACAGAGATATCGGAGAGGGGGTGGAGTGGAGAATTAAAGTGACAGGCAACCAGAAGCTCAGGGACACACTTACGGACTGAACGGAGGTGTTCAGCAAAGCGGTCACCCAATCTACGCTTGGGAGGTTGGGTCAAATCTTGAAAGTCCCTCATGTGCAGGCATTGGAGAGGATCTTAATGAAGTATGATCATTGCCACTCTGGAGAGACAGCAACATTTTTAACCACTCCTTCCAGTCCACAGGTGCTGGGCACAGTCTCAGAGCTCCTACTGATCAATTTCATTGCAGACCCCGCAGTCCCAACCAGGTCTTAGAAGCCCTGTGGAAGTGTGGTGTTCAGGCTGATCCTGAAGGTATCCACTGAAGCAATGGTAGCTGCCACTCCGAAAGCCACCAATATCCTTATTACCTCCTGCTGGCACCTTGTTACTGCACAAATCTCCTGGACTATCACTCTCTCCAGAGTGTTCTGTAAGTATGACAAACTTCCTGCAATGTGTTGCAAATGTGGGTAGTGGAGTTCTCCCACTTATCCATCAGCTCAACTATATATATATATATATAATATAATATATAAACCATCCCAACTGTCCGTGAGACTGATGGACAATAATCATAGCACTTCTGAAGATTGGAGCATCATTTCCTTTTTTTACATCAAGGATTAAACATCTACTCACTTTGTTTGCCATCATTTCAAGCAATGGACAAGTTTCACTGAAATCATCAATCTTCTTTTTCAGGTCATTGAAAGCTTGCCATTCCTTCAAGGCTTTAGGTAATTTCCGTATTCTGCACGCAAAAATGCAAAAGAAAATCAATAATTAACTAAGATAACTACCAGACAAAATGTTAAGCTGAGCATTATAGAATATTATGTGTGTATAAGTAAAATATTGTTGTATAAAATTCCAAAATATTCTTCGAAATTGTAAAAGTTATGTTGGTTTTGATCACTTCACAAATTGTGTCAATCAATTTCTATTTTATTTTCAGTCTATGAAAGGCCAAATACAAAACAGTAAGGTAAACATCAAAAGTTATACATTGAGAGAATTAATCCTGTTCTTTCCAACAGGCCAGTTATATTTGAACTATTATGAAACCAAACAAACATATGAAATCGCCGGAGAGAATCATCTCCTGGAAGGACTCCTCGTGGTGCTACACCACTCCCCCCGCCAAAAAAAAAATTAGCCTCCCAGGGGGTTCAGGCTTCCATCCCTGCCTTGACCATCAAGTGGCTCCCACTTACGCTGAAGTTACACCACGAGTACAATGGAACAACTGCAGATTTTCGGCAACAATCTTTTCTAATATTTTACTTCATTGCCCCTGTTAATTTTTCTCTATGAATCCCATTCCTTGCTGCTTCTAGATTCCTTGTGCAGTTTAAAAATAACTTTTCTTAGGCTTTAGATATGATTAGATCTCCTGATCCAAACACTGTAGTCTTGGTCTGCTATTTCTCTCATGATACATTTTTGTGTTACTTAAAATTTTTTATGATGTCATTGTTAACTCTGTTTTCCATTTCAGATGCAGTTATATTTTTTCTGATTTTCAGTGACGCAAAAGTGACGGTATTAATCCATAGTCAGATCCTATCTATTTAAAAAAATGCAGCAGTGTGACTGCCTTGGGCAGGCCATCTGCTTGGACTATACACTGAGTGAAGCATAATTCCATTGTGATAGCAATATAACTTTTACACTTCTTTAAACTCAAATAGAGGTACCAATTTTAACACTACCTTCCTGGCAGAAACCACGTGGGAGGACTGTTACTGTCCTGTCTGGGTCCCGTTGCTTTCAATTTTAACCTGCTCTTCTAAGCAGGCAACAAAGGTATCTGCCTGAAGCTGGTGTGTTCCTTCTTTAACTCTGCAAATCGGGGTCTGAGTACACCATTGGGCTCTGACCATGGTTTTAACTCCGACCTGAGCAGCAAAGGATTCAACTTTCCCAGCAGGTAAAATCAAGGAAGAAAAGAATCGGGAGCAAGAGAGAGCATACAAGATAAGTTTTTAAAACAACTTTTCCTTGTGGATCAGTACGAGAAACCCAAGCCTTTGAGTGTCAATGGGCGGCCAAGGGGCACCCAGATTTCCGCAGGCTGGCAACTGCTCCCACCCATTCCCGCCTGCCAGCAGCGGCCTCCCTTGATTCCATTGTTCCTCCTAGTTTGGTCATCTGGAATTTTTACCGATTTGCATTGAGTTTCTGAATCCAAGTAATTTATGTCAAGTAAAAACAGAAGTGGTCCGAAGAATGAGCCGTGGGACACCCATTAACAAGTACCCATTATTGTGTTCCTAAGTTTTAACATAAAACTTCACAGCTGTAAACTTAAGTGGTAGTCTCTAATTTTAAACTTTATCTGAGTACACAATGTTGGAGAGTTTACAACAGCTCTCTTTAACTAAACATGTGTAGAGTTCTTTCCAACTAAGTATGCACATCTCCCTCTACCAAGCATGAAAAGAGCTCTCACTCTCTCGAACCAGGTATCCACTAAGCTCTTTCTAATCAAGCAAGCACAGAGCTTTCTCTATACAAGCATGCAGAGCTTTCTCTAATGAAGCATGCGCAAAGCTCTCTCTAACCAAGCACATGCAGAGCTCTCTCTATCAGGCATGCAAAAGCACTCTCCAATTAAGCATGCCTAGAGCTCTCTAATGAACCAGAAGAAAAGCTCTCTCTAATCAGGTATGCAGAGTGCTATCCAAATATGTATATACAAAGCTCTCTCTAAACAAGGATGCACAGTGTATTTCTTCTAACCAAGCTTATGCAGAGCTCTCTCTAACCAAGCATGTACAGATTGCTGTCTAATCAAGCATGCAAAGAATTCTCTCTAATGAAGCATGTACCGAGTTCCTTGTAACTAAGCATGCACAGTTCTCTCTCTAACCAAGCATTTGCAGTACTCACCCAGAGAGGGAGAAGGCTAAATCATCCCTAGAAATATTCTCACTGCATGAATACAGATCCACCTCCCATTAGATTTGACATAACCATAATTTTGATGGATGAGATTACCATTTAATAAAGATGAATCTTTCTTATTCAGTCATTGTAAATCAATGGCCTTGATGTTATCCCCATATTGTTATAAAACATTGTATCCCCTGACTCACCATGAGCAACGCCAAAGGACAGCTATTAATTGAAATTAAGACCGCGAAAGCCGCGAGGTGGGAGTTCCTGCGCCAGGCGCGGAAGTCCCGCCCTGTGACCTATATTCGGGTTATCGCCCATAAGATGATGTGGAGCGCAAAATATTACGCTCCACTTCCTCAGTGGGGCGGAAGCGGGGTGCAAAGTCTCCGCGAAATTCGCAGCGCTACGTGGTGGGACACATAGCGCTGGTACGTAGACAGGGCTGGGCTAAGCTGCCGACTCTGCAAGCGGAAAACGGGGTCATCTCTGGACTACCAGGAAGCGGGGTGCTGTGGCAGCAGCACGGTACACAAGGGGAGTGCTGGGTTGGAAGATCGCGGTACGGACCTTGCGATCGACCAACAAGAAGGGAATTTTTTTTTTCCTCCCACACTTCCCCTTTAATTATCGGCCCACGAGCGGTCTAAAGCCCAGTATGTGCCCTGTAAAGCTGTCGCGGGCATCGGTACCAAATTTTCGCTCCGGGGCAAAAACAGGTCGCTGTGCACAATGATGATATCGTCATTGCCTGCGCAGCGGATGGGGGGTGCTGCGCTACCGGTTACCACTGTTGCTACACTCCCACGGAATTTGATGGGAGTCTGTATCGGTACCCAGGTGAAAAGTCGTTTGCGTCCCGTTACTGCCCCCGACAGGCACTAACAGGAGACGCAAATGACCCAAATTTCTCCCCTTAAGTATATTCTGTGTAAACTCTACATACTTGTTCTGAAAATCCAGAAGTTCATTATTGATTTTTTCAACATCCAACTCATTCCACAAAATGTCATTGTAACCATTGACATTATCGATGACTGAATTATAAAGACCATACAATTTCTGATGTAATGTGAGTTCACGCTTGATTCTCAGCAAGTCAGGATAATCTATTTCAGAACACAAAGAAAAACAATGTGTGCAATTTTATCCCCCAAAATGATACTTCAAAAAAGCATTTTTCTATATTTTATCCTTACATTTTTTTAACACAAATGCTGTCATGTCAGATATACATCATAAAATACTGTAACATATTAGCCCGAATTTTGCTGTGAGTGGCGAAGGGACAGCTTTCACCATTCACCTCGCGTACAGTTGCCCAGAGACTTTTTGGGGGCTTGTCCGCGGCAATTTCCATGTTTTCGGGTGTCTGATCCAGCACGCGCCCTCTACAAGGGACATGTGGCATTTAACATAGAAACATAGAAATTTACAGCGCAGAAGAAGGCCATCGTGTCCACGCCGGCTGACAAAGAGCCACATGGTCCTTGGTCAGCAGCCCTAAAGGTTACATATAAACCTATGAACAATGATAGAAAGGCAAAGAGCACCCAGCCTAACCAGTCCGCCTCACACAACTGCTACACCCCTTATACCGAAACATTCTACACTCTACCCCATGTGATCTCCTGGGAGAGGCAAAAACCAGATAAAAACCAGGCCAATTTAGGGAGAAAAAATCTGGGGAAATTCCTCTCCAACCCATTCAGGCGATCGAAACTAGTCCAGGATATCACGCTGGTGGTGTTCTATTCCCTGCAGTACTTACCATTATATCTGCGCCGTCCAACAAAAGATCATCTAGTCTAATCCCAATTACCAGCTCTAGGTGCGTAACCCTGCAGGTTACGGCACTTTAAGTGCCCATCCAACCATCTTTTAAATGTGGTGAGGGTTTCTGCATCCACCACACTTCCAGGCAGTGAGTTCCAGACTCCCACAGCTCTGTGCGTGAAGAAGCCCTCCCTCAAATCCCCTCTGAACTTTCAACCAACCACCTTAAAACTATGCCCCCTCGTAATAGACCCCTCCACCAATGGAAATAGGCCCTTGCTATCCACTATATCCAGACCCCTCAATATTTTGCACACCTCAATGAGATCTCCCCTCAACCTCCTCTGTTCCAATGAGAACAAACCTAGCCTATCCAATCTGTCCGAATAACTAAGCTTCTCCATTTCAGGCAGCATCCCAGTAAATCTCCTCTGCACCCTCTCTAGTGCAATCATGTCCTTTCTATAATACGGCGACCAGAACTGCACACAGTACTCCAGCTGCGGCCTAACCAGAGTATTATATAATTTAAGCATAACCTCCCTGCTCTTATAATACATGCCTCAGTCAATAAAGGCAAACAGGAAATTAGGGGTGCATGCAATAAAGGTGCAGCAGTTATCATGGGTGACTTTAATATGCATATAGATTGGGCTAACCAAACTGGAAGCAATACGGTGGTGGAGGATTTCCTGGAGTGCATAAGGGATGGTTTTCTAGACCAATATGTCGAGGAACCAACTAGGGGGGAGGCCATCTTAGACTGGGTGTTGTGTAATGAGAGAGGATTAATTAGCAATCTCGTTGTGTGAGGCCCCTTGGGAAAGAGTGACCATAATATGGTGGAATTCTACATTAGGATGGAGAATGAAACAGTTAATTCAGAGACCATGGTCCAGAACTTAAAGAAGGGTAACTTTGAAGGTATGAGGCGTGAATTGGCTAGGATAGATTGGCGAATGATACTTAAGGGGTTGACAGTGGATGGGCAATGGCAGACATTAAGAGACCGCATGGATGAGCTACAACAATTGTACATCTCTGTCTGGTGTAAAAATAAAAAAGGGAAGGTGGCTCAACCGTGGCTATCAAGGGAAATCAGGGATAGTATTAAAGTCAAGGAAGTGGCATACAAATTGGCCAGAAATAGCAATGAACCCGGGGACTGGGAGAAATTTAGAACTCAGCAGAGGAGAACAAAGGGTTTGATTAGGGCAGGGAAAATAGAGTACGAGAGGAAGCTTGCAGGAAACATTAAGACGGACTGCAAATTTTCTATAGATATGTAAAGAGAAAAAGGTTAGTAAAGACAAACGTAGGTCCTCTGCAGTCAGAATCAGGGGAAGTCATAACAGGGAACAAAGAAATGACAGACCAATTGAACAAGTACTTTGGTTCGGTATTCACTAAGGAGGACACAAACAACGTTCCGGATATAAAAGGGGTCAGAGGGTCTAGTAAGAAGGAGGAACTGAGGGAAATCCTTATTAGTCGGGAAATTGTGTTGGGGAAATTGATGGGATTGAAGGCCGATAAATCCCCAGGGCCTGATGGACTGCATCCCAGAGTACTTAAGGAGGTGGCCTTGGAAATAGTAGAAACATTGCCAACATTCCATAGACTCTGGATCAGTTCCTATGGAGTGGAGGGTAGCCAATGTAACCCCACTTTTAAAAAAACGAGGGAGAGAGAAAACAGCAAATTATAGACCGGTCAGCCTGACATCGATAGTGGGTAAAATGATGGAATCAATTATTAAGGATGTCATAGCAGCGCATTTGGAAAGAGGTGACATGATAGGTCCAAGTCAGCATGGATTTGTGAAAGGAAAATCATGCTTGACAAATCTTCTGAAATTTTTTGAGGATGTTTCCAGTAGAGTGGACCAGGGAGAACCAGTTGATGTGGTGTATTTGGACTTTCAGAAGGCTTTCGACAAGGTCCCACACAAGAGATTAATGTGCAAAGTTAAAGCACATGGGATTGGGGGTAGTGTGATGACGTGGATTGAGAACTGGTTGGCAGACAGGAAGCAAAGAGTAGGAGTAAATGGGTACTTTTCAGAATGGCAGGCAGTGACTAGTGGGGTACCACAAGGTTCTGTGCTGGGGCCCCAGCTGTTTACATTGTACATTAATGATTTGGACGAGGGGATTAAATGTAGTATCTCCAAATTTGCGGATGACACTAAGTTGGGTGGCAGTGTGAGCTGCGAGGAGGATGCTATGAGGCTGCAGAGCGACTTGGATAGGTTAGGTGAGTGGGCAAATGCATGGCAGATGAAGTATAATGTGGATAAATGTGAGATTATCCACTTTGGTGGTAAAAACAGAGAGACAGACTATTATCTGAATGGTGACGGATTCGGAAAAGGGGAGGTGTAACGAGACCTGAGTGTCATGGTGCATCAGTCATTGAAAGTTGGCATGCAGGTACAGCAGGCGGTGAAGAAAGCAAATGACATGTTGGCCTTCATAGCTGGGGGATTTGAGTACAGGGGCAGGGAGGTGTTACTACTGTTGTACAGGGCCTTGGTGAGGCCACACCTGGAGTATTGTGTACAGTTTTGGTCTCCTAACTTGAGGAAGGACATTCTTGTTATTGTGGGAGTGCAGCAAAGGTTCACCAGACTGATTCCTGGGATGGCGGGACTGACATATCAAGAAAGACTGGATCAACTGGGCTTGTATTCACTGGAGTTCAGAAGAATGAGAGGGGATCTCATAGAAACGTTTAAAATTCTGATGGGTTTAGACAGGTTAGATGCAGGAAGAATATTCCCAATGTTGGGGAAGTCCAGAACCAGGGGTCACAGTCTAAGGCTAAGGAGTAAGCCATTTAGGACCGAGATGAGGAGAAACGTCTTCATCCAGAGAGTGGTGAACCTGTGGAATTCTCTACCACAGAAAGTTGTTGAGGCCAATTCACTAAATATATTCAAAAAGGAGTTAGATGTAGTCCTTACTACTAGGGGGATCAAGGGGTATGGCGAGAAAGCAGGAATGGGGTACTGAAGTTGCATGTTCAGCCATGGACTCATTGAATGGCGGTGCAGGCTCGAAGGGCCGAATGGCCTACTCTTGCACCTATTTTCTATGTTTCTATGTTTCTATGCCTTCTTAACCATCTTATCCACCTGGCCTGCTACTTTCAAGGATCTGTGGACAAGCACTCCAAGGTCCCTTTGTTATCTACACTATTAAGTGGCCTACCACTTAATGTGTATACCCTTTCCTTATTAGCCCTCCCAAAGCCTGAGGATAATCTCACACTTCTACGAATTAAATTCCATTTGCCACTGCTCTGCCCACCTGACCAGTAGATTGATATCCTCCTGCAGTCCATGACTTTACTCTTATTATCAACCACACAGCCAATTTTAGTGTCATCTGCAAACTTCTTAATCATACTCCAAATATTCACATCTAAATCATTGATATATATCACAAAAAGCAAGGGACCAAGTACTGAGTCCTGCGGTACCCCACTGGAAATATCCTTCCAGTCACAAAAACAGTCATCAACCATTACCCTTTACTTCCTACTACTAAGCCAATTTTGGAACCAACTTGCCACTTTGCCCTGGATCCCATGGGCTTTAACCTTCATACTCGTCTACCATGTGGGACCTTATCAAAAGCTTTGCTAAAGTCCGTATACACTACATTGTACACATTACCCTCATCGACCCTCTTGATTACCTCCTCAAAAAATTCAATCAGGTTAGTCAAACATGATCTTCCCTGAACAAATCCATGCTGACTGTCCCTAATTAATCCTTGCCTTTCCAAATGTAGATTTATCCTGTTTTTCAGGATTTTTTCCAATAATTTTCCCACCACTGACGTTAGGCTGACAGGCCTGTAATTACTCGGTAATTTCTCCCTTTTTAAACAAGGGTATCACATTGGCAGTCCTCCAATCCTCCAGCACCATGCCCAAATCCAAAGAGGACTGAAAAATGATGGTCAAGGCCTCTGCTATTTCCTCTTTTACTTCGTTCAACAGCATGGGATGCATTTCATCCGGGCTTGGGGACTTATCTACTTTCAAAGCTGCTAACCCCCTTAATACTTGCTCTCTCAATATATTTATTTTATCCAGAATATCACACTCCTCCTTGATAGCAGAATCTGCATTGCACCTTTCCTTTTATTCATTCTGAGGGAATGAGACTTCACACTTGTATAATTATTTTTTCAGGGCTATAGAGGTTGTTCAACAATAATTGTCACTTATTACGCCATTAAAAACTCAGTTACTCCTGATTGCACAAGCCCCATCTTTTCCATCGGTCTTTAGTGTGAAATTAGTGGGTAATTAGCCTAAGTTCATGTCATTACAGTGATCTCTGCAAATTCCATCGGCAAAAACTGCAACAGCACAGCCTGTGGAGGAGCAGGGTATTACTGACATCAACGTTCAGAATTCCGTGTTTTACTGCACATGTGCGGATGCCAGAAGTTGTCAGTTTTACCCTGTGCCAACAGCAAGCGCTGACAGCCACGCCGTTATTAGCACAGCAAAATCCAGGCCAATAAATTAATTTTTTTTGTAGGGAAAAAGTTATTTTGCCTAATTATAGCACAAAGCTTTGCACTTATTTTACTTAAACTATAGAAAATTAAATGAGCAACAGGTGCACTAATAATAGACAGACAATGGTTACCAATAACAGGCAGCCCAAAAAGTTCTTCTCCTCCAGAATAAGTAGTAAATTTCCGCCAGAGCTCATTAAAGCTTGTCTGAAAGATCTGCAACCTGTCGCTAGCTTCTTGAGGTGGAAGGCCTTCAACACCGGGCCCTCTGCAATGAGAAATCACATAATTACACAAGTTACTACATTTTCTCACCAACACTTGGATTCCACCTCCCAAGAGTTTGGACAATATAAGAACTAATAAACTGTTCAGGAGGTTGAGGGTGTAACTTCCTTTTTCTTTAATAATTCTTCTTCAATTTGAAGATAAATCAAATAATCAATCACAGAATAATTCACCATACATAGCCCAGTCTATCTTTTAATTGTACCGATCCTTAAAAAGGAGTATTAGAAAATCTTCCCTTCCTGACAGGAATCATTTCTAAATACCTTATGCATCGTCACCTAAATATTCACCAAGGGTTCTGATAGATTTGGGCTGGTATTACTAGTTTTTAACCCTCAATATAACTTTTTTTTTACAAAGGGAGCCACCTTGCTGGTTTATATAAGCACACTGCATGGTGAAGCATAAAAAACATAAAAATCAAAAAGGTCACAGATTTGATTTCTACTTTGCACTGAGGTATCTAAAATCAGCCAGGGCAGCAATTTGCACACTATAAGCTCAGTGTACATGACCTAGAGAGGAAATAAAAATACATCTTGTATGTGTCTTCTCACATTCCTGCTATTTATCTACATTCAGCATTTAATCCGTGCAGTTCTTACCCATGTTGTCTTTTGTCACATTTTAGGATTGTTTGACCATTTCTCCATGGAAAGGATATGGAAATAAGTTACATTTAAATGTTGTGTTTTAAACTAAAATGGGTGTGCACAGGTTTAAAATTCTCCTTATAACCATATGCTACATCCACTGAAAACACAGAGCCTGAATTTTCCTTACCTTGGCAGGTCCGGTGCGGTCGGTGTCCGTGGCGGGTCTGATCCCGCTGCTGGCTCCATCCCGCTGTACAAAATGAACTTACCTTAATAGGGCCAGCGCGTTAACTGATCCAATTAGATGGAGCGGGTCTAGTGACGTCATTCATGATGTGTTTTAAGCCAGGATTCTTAAAGGGACCCTGGTCAGGGTTTAAGTTCAATCTAACATAGTGGATGTTGAATCTTTACTGTACAATCATATAATAAAAGTTATATATGAGTGACAAATAAATATTTAAATAAAATTATCATTAAGTAATATGACTCCATCTCATCATCATAGGCAGTCTATCGGAATCGAGCAAGACTTGCTTCCACTCTTAGCATGAGTTCTTAGGTGGCTGTACAGTCCAATACGAGAACCACAGTCTCTGTCAGAGGTGGGACAGACAGTGGTCGAAGGAAAGGGTGGATGGGGAGTCTGGTTTTCCACATGCTCCTTCTGCTGCCTGCGCTTGATTTCTGCATGCTCTTGGCGACGAGACTCGAGGTGCTCAGCGCCCTCCCGCATGCACTTCCTCCACTTAGGGTGGTCTTTGGCCGGCGACTCCCAGGTGTCAGTGGGGATGTTGCACTTTATCAGGGAGACTTTGAGGGTGTCCTTGTAACGTTTCCGCTGCCCACCTTTGGCTCATTTGCCGTGGACGAGTTCCGAGTAGAGTAGAGCGCTTGCTTTGGGAGTCTTGTGTCTGGCATGCGAACTATGCGGCCTGCCCAGCGGAGCTGATCAAGTGTGGTCAGTGCTTCAATGCTGGGGATGTTGGCCTGATCGAGGACGCTAATGTTGGTGCGTCTGTCCTCCCAGGGGATTTGTACGATCTCGTGGAGATATCGTTGGTGGTATTTCTCCAGCGACTTGAGGTGTCTACTGTACATGGCCCACGTCAAATACGATCAAGAACATAAGTTAAAAAGTACATTAATTGGGAAGTTATTGGTGCTTTAGTCACAAATCTATAGACTTTTGTATCAGTAACTGGTACAAATAAACGCTGTGTGTGTTTCGGCAATACAAAAAATTAAGCAGATTTTAAATATAATCGTAAAGGGATGGATTTACAATTTTATGCAAGTTCAGCGGAAGAGCGGCAGAATCCCTGACAGTGTAAGTCGTGCTTACAATGTGTTTCTGGGATTTCTGCAGCTCTTCCGTCGAAGTTAACAATGGACAAGTGAGAGAACCACTGCAGAAATTCACCCTATAGTCTCAGACTGAAACATTTAATTAGTCATATTCAGGGAATGAAAGCAAATTGAACCAGTGGAATAAGTGGTGAGAATGAAATTGTTACGGTTGATTACTTTATTTAATGTGTAACTGGACAATCATAGTTTACTGTGATAAAAACCTGATCAGAAACAACACAAAAATGTATTTAAATGGTATATGTCATTTTATATAGTGCAGATCAATTCATTACAATTCAGTTGGAAGGCAACAATCGAGAAAGGGTCTTGAAAAATTTACCTGTAGCTTTTCAAATAGTACAGAATTCCATCAATCTGAAACATAGAACATAGAAATCTACAGTGCTGAAGGAGACCATTTCGGCCCATCGTGTCCGCACCGGCCGACAAAGAGCCACACGGCCCTCGGTCAGCAGCCCTGAAGGTTACATATAAACCTATGAACAATGAACAATGGTGGAAAGGTAAAGAGCATCCGGCCCAACCAGTCCGCCCCACACAACTGCAACACTCCCTGCACCACAACATTCTACACTCCACCCCAACCGGAGCCATGTGATCTCCTGGGAGAGGCAAAAAAAACAGATCAAAAACTGTCATGTATATACTTTTGGGATCACTAGCCACTAGATGGCATCACTGTTGGAGGCCATTGGGCTGTACGCACGTGCGTGCAGCCCAAGTATAAAAGGTCAGCCATTTTATATATTAGTCACTTTAGGACTTAATAAAGCAGAGCCAAGGTCATACCTCTTGGAGTTAAACAGTACTCAGTCTAACAGTTATTGCATACATAACACTTAGCGACAAGGCAACAAGAACCTTTGCATGCAAAAATGAGCACAATTGGATTGTTGGAGCAACTTGTGGAAGGAGAAGATTGGGCAGACTTTGTGAGCCATTTGAGCCAGTTCTTCGTGATTAACAAAGTGGAGGAAGTCGGCGATGCAGATCGATGCCAGGTAGTGTTCCTCATGGTTTGCGGTCCAAAAATTTATGGTCTGATAAAGAATCTACACCTGCCTGTGAGTCCAACAGAGAAGACGTATGAAGAATTGTGTACACTGGTACAGAACCACCTTACGCCAGACAAAGGCATCATCATCTCGAGATACAAGTTTTACATGCACGTTCGTTCAGAGGGCCAGAATGCGGCGGAATTCGTTGCCGACCTGAGACATCTAGCGGGACCGTGTAAGTTCGGGGCTGTGTTGGCAGACATGCTGCGGGACTTCTTTGTAATCAGCATCATACACAAGGTGATCCTGCATAAACTACTGGCGGTGGAGACATTGGACTTGAAGAGGGCCATCATGATCGCTCAGTCATGCATGACGGCGGATAGAAGTCTAAAGCAGATATCAGTGAAAAATCGAAACTCGGCAAGTACTGTAAATATGATTGATTCGGCGTTCAGCAGAGCGCCACATGGCAGGGTCTACCCGACTGCGTACGCGAAACCTGTGGCTGCCCAAAGTCCGCCAGCGGGAATGCATCCGATTTCTCCATGTTGGTGTTGTGGGGGAAATCACCGGCACCAGCAGTGCCAATTTAAGCAATATAGTTGCAAAGGCTGTCTGAGAGTGGGGCATCTCCAGCGCAAGTGTCTGCAGATGAGCAAGCGTGCTGCGACACACCACGTGAAGGATGATGGTCAGACTAGCACGGATCCGGATACACAATCCGAGATACCAGAGGAGGAAGTGTATGGACTGTACTCGTTCCTAACTAAGAGCAAACCGATAATGATCAACGTGAAATTTAATGGGGTGCCAGTATTGCTGGAACTGGACACGGGGGCGAGTCAATCGATAATGAGCCAGAGGGCATTCGACAAGCTGTGGCTGTGGGATTCTAAGGCTGTGAGGCCCAGGCTGAGTCCAGTCAATGCCAAGTTGCGCACGTACACCAAAGAACTCATAACGGTGATTGGCAGTGCCACAATTAAAGTGTCGTATGACGGTGCGGTTCACGAGTTACCGCTATGGATTGTCCCAGGCAATGGCCCAATGCTGTTCGGCAGGAAATGGCTTAAAAAAAATCAGATGCGATTGGAACGACATCAAGGTGTTGTCGTCGGAGAAAGATACTTGTGCCCAAGTACTGAGCAAGTTCCCCTCGCTGTTCAAACCAGGCATCAGCAACTTCACGGGAGCCAAGGTGCAGATCCATGTGGACTCGGATGCAAGACCCGTCCATCATAAAGCTCGGGCAGTTCCGTATATGATGAGGGAGAAGGTTGAAATCGAACTGGACAAACTCCAGCGTGAAGGGATCATATCACCGGTTGAATTTAATGAATGGGCCAACCTCATTGTTCCTATGCTGAAAAATGATGGCACGGTCAGAATCTGTGGAGACTACAAGGCTACGATCAACAGGGTTTCGAAACAGGATCAGTACCTGTTACCGAAGTCTGATGACTTGTTTGCAATGCTAGCCGGGAGGAAGTCGTTCACCAAAATGGACTTGACGCGGCCTACATGACACAGGAGCTGGTCGAGACGTCAAAGAGACTTACGTGCATTAACACGCATAAAGGACTGTTTATTTATCACAGATGCCCTTTTGGAATTCACTCGGCTGCAGCAATATTTCAGAAGAACATGGAAAATCTACTGAAGTATGTTCCCAGAATCGTCGTGTTCCAAGATGACATCCTGACCACAAGTCGTGACTCCGAGGAACATCTGAACAACCTGGAAGTGGTTCTCTATCGTCTGGACAAAGTAGGACTCAGACTGAAATGCTCGAAGTGCATCTTCATGGCACCAGAGGTCGAATTCCTGGGGAGGAAAATTGCTGCTGACGGCATCAGGCCCATGGGCGCGAAAACCAAGGCCATCAAGAATTCACACAAGCCAAAGAATGTGACGGAGCTGCGTTCGTTCCTAGGGCCTATTCAACTACTTTAGTAACTTCCCACCTAAATTGAGCACCTTATTAGAACTACTGCACATGCTGCTAAGAAAATACAACAACTGGATGTGGGGTGCATCTCAAGACAGAGCTTTTGAGAAAGCCACTAATCTGCTTTGCTCTAACAAGCTGCAGGTACATTATGACCCATGTAAACGTTTAGTATTGGCCTGTGATGCTTCGTCATATGGAGTTGGGTGCGTACTCCAACTAGCTAATGAGTCGGGTAAACTTTAACCAGTCGCGTATGCTTCAAAAAGTTTGTCTGAAGCGGAAAGTGCCAACAGCATAGTAGAGAAAGAAGCACTAGCCTGTTTGTATGGGGTTAAAAAGATGCATCAGTACCTGTTTGATCTTCGGTTTGAACTGTAGGCAGATCACAAGCCGCTCATTTCACTGTTCTCTGAAAACAAAGGTATCAATACCAATGCTTCATCCCGCATCCAGAGGTGGGCGCTGACATTATCCGCATGATTATGTCATTCGCCATAGACCTCGCATCGAGAATTGTGCCGATGCTTTGAGCCGTCTGCCGTTGCCCACGCCGGAGGTGGAAATGCTACAACCGGCGGACCTATTGTTAGTTATGGATACT